>NW_022170511.1:20706718-20837033 GCF_008802855.1 Photinus pyralis | reverse complement strand
TTCTTGGAGGCGGGGCCGGAGAATTTTTTCGGACGGCTTGTAGCTTTCTTAGTGTCGACTGCGGCAGTCTCCATTTCTTCACTTTCTGCGTTCGTTTGACCCTAAAACCGCAAATAAGTGAACTATTAGAAATTAATGAAAAAAAAAACTTGCCTCGTTATCACCAGTGAGTCCTTTAATTTGTAAAGCTTCGGCCGTCTTAATAAACAAGGACAGATTCTCTTGAGCAACTTGCACTTCGCCTTGATACATAAATTGCAATAAATCCATCAGTACGACGTAACTAACATCTTTCATGAACACAATGGGATGTTTACACGGGTTGCTTTGGAATAATTCACGAAAGTAAGGGCTACAAACGGAGAGAACCATCTTGTGTGCCTTCAAGTATCGGCCCTCGATGGCCAAGGTGACGTCAACCAAAACTTCATTTTCGAGCAAGGACTGCATTCCCATGCTCATATTGCGATGGAAATTATCCCAACACAGTGAAAACTGCTCTGAAGCCATTTTCATGGAAAAATTCCACAACTAAAGGAAAAATCCAATTTAGACAAATATGGCGGCGTAAACTGAAGATGTAAATGGCTCTAAGGACCCAACTTACCGTTTATCACAAAATCATTCAACGAAAATGATAAAGTTCTTGGACTATACAAAAATGGGCGCTAAAATGCTTTACATACAGCGTAAAATAACTAAAAGATTCTCGGAAAGAGAACTACGAATTCGAATGAGTAAACGAACTACAAGAATGGACGCTAGAAAACAGCAATGTTGCCAAATCCATACCGTGATTCATTCTTTAATCGTGATATACAGGGTCACGTAAAATAAATTAATTAATTGAGAATCATGCTCCTAGGCTATTTTCAGTCGTTTGGACGTTGAAATTTATACAGTGTGTTGTATTACGTATCTATTGTTGTTTGAATATGTGGCAAGGACTACGTTTGTATTATGAACAACAAATGAGTACTTAAAATTTTTCCGCCTGATTAAACGCAACACAGCGTACACTTTTTTTCATTTTTATAATTCTCATTACCGTAAGATAATATGCGGTATTAGAATAAATGTAATATTAAGTAAAAGAATATTTTGTCATGAGCTGTTCCGCAATAAACGAAAGTCTTTTTCCTGATATCAAATTCCCCTCGTATTCCCCTTCCGCGAGTCTCTCCTCATGGTTCCTTCAACTTCTGTTACGTTGTCCTCAAATCCTCAAAATGTTTTGAAATTCTTAACTTCGTATATTCTGTGGTAATATACCCCTACGGTTAATCAATACCTGTCACAAATGACAAGATCGCAGCATCTTCAATTTGTTATTCCTTATAGATTTTGCATAAAATATTAATATTTAAGCGTGGCGTACTTCAAGCTGTTGTTTATGTACTGTTAGTAAATGACGTTTGTTTGTTATTTACATTGTTTTATTACCTATTTATTTATGTATTCACGAGGTGGTTTATTGTCAGTGATGCTGCTCTGTATGATTCGATTTAATTATTAAGAAAGTAACTATAATACAGTTCGATTATTCTCTGCATCTGTTGCTCTCCCACCTCGTGCAGACCACAGCTCTTCCTCTTAGCATGTACCTACTTTTCGTGTTAATTATATGGTAGCCGAGGCTGGAGTAGATCCACGCCATTTTTATGGTTTTTCATGTACAAGCAATTTACCATTTTACCAGTAAATGTGTTTACTCTGTGCCTGTACTTAATTGACGATCGTGTAATTATGATGTCTGTTGTGCTTGTTGATTTACTGCATTTGACTCGATACCTAACTTTCATGTTAGGTACCTACGTTTTGAGATGTTTGATTTGTATATTTTGCTCTTTTGCATTTTGTTGTATTGTATTTCGTGTACCTATTTGTATGGGTTATGCCAGGTTTTTGCCCATAAAATGTTTTCCTGGTATAGTTAAAATATTTTATTTGTTCTTGTCTTTTATTACGCACAAAATTCTGCGTTTTCTTCAATTGTCTTCTCAGTCTCACGTCCATCGTACCCTCCATATCAATTCTTTCTGTTTAATGCATGTTTTTCTGACGAATGCATCCCGAAAAATTGAATGTTTGGACTGGCATTTTTGGTAACCATATCGTAGGCCCCTTCTTTTTACCTGGCAATTTAACAGGAGAAATGTACCTGGAGTTATTAGAAAATACGATTCATCCAGCATTAGTGAAGATACTAGACAATAACAACGAGTACTTTGAAAATCGTCTAGTATTTTAGCAGGATGGTGCGCCACCCCACTATATGCTACAAGGGTTTGGACCAAACGTTTTCATGAAAATAGATTGGAAGAAGAGGAGCTATTGAATTGCCTCCTCGTTTCCCCGGACTTAAGTCCGTTAGATTTTTTTTATGGGGCCATGGGGACAACTTGCGACAAAGAATAATTGATGAATGTCGTCAAATCACCCCAGAAGTTTTTCAAAATGTACTGGAGAGGTTTGAACAAAACCTGTATTATTATATGGAATTCGAAGGCCAACATTTTCAACATTTACTTTATTGATTTTAGTTTTAAGCACTTAAAATAAAATTGATTTAAAACTTATGGGTTATAATCCACATAAAAATACCTTCAAAATAAGGTATCACGCGACCCCACATTCGATTAAAAATTCTGGGGGGCTTGTCATGTTTTGAGGTCCCCAAAATAGGCTCTGTTTCGTTTTCAAATCGCCACCCTGTACATATAATAATGAAATCAAGATTTTAAACAAACGCATTTGCATAATAAAGATTCTTTTTTTTTAAACTCCATGCTTTAAGATAACCCTGCTTACAGTTATATTTGATTAGCTCCTCTCAGGCTTTACTTGCTTTTGGAATTGATATCCACTTTGGACAAAGTTTGCCCTCGGGAAATTTCACCCAACCAAAATCAGAAGGATCTGGAGCATGAATCAGAGGATTTCTAGCAGAAGCCCATATGCTCGCTTGATACACAGCCCTTTTGCAGTGTAGCAGTAGAGCATCTTGCGTGGGAGACATGGTCTCTAGGTTATGGTGGCCTTTCTAAGCTGGTTCAAACTATTTGTTTCCCCGCTTAAATGTTAACAAAAAAGTTTATAGTTCACTGAACAAGAGAGTTTACTTATAAATGGTTTAGTCAAAATCTCACACATTGCGGATATTAATGATTCTCCTCTTCTTTGCATTGCAAGGAATGTGGTCTTTTTTTGTTCTTCCTCTGATCGACGATGTGGAATCTGTTAGGATGGTAAATAAGTGCAGAGCGCGGCTAAGTTTTGACCCCAAAGCGTGGTAAATGTTTCCTATATTTAATTTTCTTCTGTTTTTCCCGTTCCATAATATACAGGGTGGTATTTTTAAGTGGACCATTAGCAGTATTTCAGAAACGGTTTGGAATTTCGAATCGGAACCCCATTACCTTTTTTGAATAATCGATCAAAAGGAATCATTTAAAAATATTTTCAAGATGGCCGCTTTTCCGGTTGTATCAGAACGGCACCGGAACTTTCTTATTTCAAATCTGATGGCATTTTCGAATTCCTCATAAGGAATCATCATTTTAGAGCCTGCACATCTACACTGTAGCAGAAAGCTTCTAGTGAAAACTTGAAGTCTGTAGCTATTGTAATTGCTGAGATCTCAGCCGCACAGCCAGCCAGCAATTACGAATATAATAACGTATTTTTTAAAAAAATTCGCTAAAAATGAACTACATTCCCTAAATTTAAATTGCAAGTGGCATACAATGTCGTAAAGGGTACTTCATGACTTTTGGACGCTTTAAACGTGAACATTTAATTTTCAAAATATCCACATTAAATGTAGGTACAATCGATAGCAAATTTAGCACCGAACTCCCTGCGAAAGATCGTGGATGCAATAGCAACGAAAACGATGAGTATGAAGGTATTTTTCTTCTTCTTATATACACATTCATTCACTTCATTAGACCACGAAAACTGGTGGGTAAGGGTTAATAGTGAACAGTAGTAAGTACACACAAAAAGAGCGCGTGACCAATCAGTAGATACGAAAAAAAATATAATTTTGTTGTGTACTCATAGCAAGTCACGTTGTATCTACTGATCAATTAAGCATTCGATAGCCAATATTGCCGCTGCATAAACATACGTGACCATTAAAAGAAGCTATAGATTAGATTAGAATAAAAACCAGGTTAAAATTCAGTCTGGCAATGACGACGTTACCAACGACGCCACGCAGACTGACGTCACCTGACGCCCCTAGAAAATTCGACGCCGAAGCGCAAGCCGCCGCGCACGGGATGCAATAAAGGCTTCGAATGTATTCTCTCCAGTCAGTGAGTGACATGATAGCATCAGCACGTCTTCATAGGCAACACCATCCGCGCGGAAAGACATGTATCAAGATGAACATGGAATCGGCAAAAATCATTTTTACGGTAAGTTACCTTTGCGATTCAGCATTCCAAAATTTGCTACCATTTTTATTCATCATAAATTGAAATTTTTACGGAAAACTATACGGAAGGAAGCCACCGGCATTTTTTGGGGCGGTGACTCTACGCCACCAAAAACTGTTTTACTAGTTTTCCATTTCTCGGCGTGCAAAATTTAGCCAAGCGCTTGATAGAAAAAGTCATTTTTAATCTTAAAGTTAAATAGTTTGAGGTTTTAATATCATTGATTTAGATTAATTTTTGGCAAAAAAATCCAAATTGAACAATTTTTGAGGTCTCACGATGAAACTAGTTACTTTTCCAAAGAACGAAATGTATGACCTTAAAATAACCTTTGACTTTGGAAGACGAATCCACCTCAGCAGCGATGAATGAATAGCGAAAAGAGTAGAAAAATGATTTTTTTAGTATACCTGTTCACAGTAATTCCAGCATGCGGTTAATTAAGTGCCAGATAAACATTAAATCTGTAGGTAATAAGCGTGGGTGTTACTTTTCATTGATCAACGAATCCCGCCAAGCGTCTGGACGCTGACTTGCGCGTCCTACCTGAATTTACTACAAATTTAAATAACAATTTTAATTGCAAATTCCCATTCACGCCTCCTGGAACGAGAAATAAGGAAAATGCACAAACAAAATCCATTGTCACGCAAAATGTAAGCAACAAATCAAAGTCAAGCCGTCCAAAACCATTTTTCAACTGTGGATAAATGGAAAATGTACACTCGGTCCGTAGAATGAATGAAATTCTATTAACCCTACTCTAGCTGCACGCTTTTTAATTACAAACTGAAAAATTCCATTTTACTTTAGTAGAGCTGTTAGGCACAGGTGGCGAGACAAAGAAAAACGCTTCATTTTTGAACGATTGTCACAGTCTATCTTTGACAAATTCCAGCAACATCGTTTCGTAGAACCAAGAAAGCTCAATGTAATGTGGTTCGTTTCTAAATTTATAAATAATCGTGAAAGGATAACCAAAATATAAGGGGTTATTCTAGAGCCTCATGAAAATCATTCAATATTGAAAAGTGTTCAGAGATTGCAACAAATTAGAATTCAGAAGAATTTTTTCAAGAAAGTTTTTTTTAAATTGTGGCGAAGATAAAATGTCACGCCTATAATTATGGCCTTTACCAAAGGAACAACAAAAATGAGACAGATGTCCCAAAATGGTTCTTAGTAGGTAGATAATTTTAAAGGAATGCCTATTCCCCAAAATGGTATGCATAATTCGATCTGGTATTTGGAAGTTTTTAAATACATCACATTGCAAAAAATTGGTTTTAATAAACATACAGTCGTATACAAACATGTCTTAGATTGTTTTAACGGAACAACTTTGGGCCTATACTCGACCCTGTAAAATTAAAAGATTTGCTAAGGAACATGAGAACAAAATACGAAGAATCGCGTACGATTTTCGGTAGGGAAATTTTGTGCCACTCGCTCATATTCGGAAACAAGACTTTTAATCCGGCTCATATTCAATAGCACCGATCCTGGAACTCGATTCAATTGGCGAATGTTTGACATCGCTTTTTGTTCTCGAACCAACGCATTAGAGAAATTTGAGCCGAGGTTAGGCCGAGGCTGATCTAGCAACGCGACTCACTATTCTTTTCGAAACCGAATTCGTTTATAATATGGCCGAACCCACCCCCACCCCCATCTGACCTACTATACTTGACCTATAGTGCAATTAATATGTAAAGTGCAGATAGGACAATGTTATTTTTATGGACTAACCTTAGACAGCGCTATCACAGTTTCTTTTCCTGCTTCCATTCGCGATTCAGATTAACACTAGACGCGCTGGTGTAATTTATAAATGGCGTGTATAGGTTAACATTGAGTTATTCTAGCAGTTTTTTAAGTAAAATTGTACTAATTTGAATTTTGCCATTTTTGAGACTTGAAAATACAACCCCTTAATCCCATCCTACCTGAAAGGAATTCTTGAGAACTCGAGTCTCTCTAATTTTCTAGTTACAAATAAAGATCACACTTTATCATTCAATTTCTAGCGCACTCGTACAACTCTACAACTCGCCGACATTCCCTTACGTCGATTATGCTTTAAAAGAGCCTTACACTATTACACTGACCACAATTTTAAACAATTTAAATTTATCTAAATCTAAAGTATAATTACATTAATTGCAAATGCACTTTGTGTATTTAGTTTTACAGCCGTAAAAACTGCAGTATTGATTAGTTTTGGTCATTGCAAATAAACAAAATGGCGTATATTACCAATAGCAATTACAATGTGCTTCCACTAGAGGTCCCACTGTTATAATTTATTAACCAATTGCATATATAAATTTAAATTGTGGATAAGCTATGGCAAATATAATAATTCATAAGATTAAAATCAGGTCAAAGTTTAGGAGTAAGGAAAAGTAAGTAAGTAAATAAATTTATCATTTATTTTCAACCCTGGGTTATTAATCCAAATTAGTTTATATACATTATATATACTTGCTACAACAATTCTACAAAAAAGCGTTATTTAAGTATTATTGTTTTTTTCCTTTTTTCCTTGAAATAGATGTATTGATTTATGGCAGCTGCCACTGCTATATGCTAATAGTTTTATAGAGGTTTCAAAACGACACATTTAGCAACGCTACCTTCCTCAAGACAAATACTGCACTCGAACTGTACATAAAATTATTGCCCGATTGTTTAAAAATGCCAGAAGTCGGCGAATTGTCTAACAGGATACTGCGAAGGATTTTCAGTAGAAGAATGTTTTGACGCTCGGCTCGCATTAGGAAACATGACTTTTAATCCGGCTCATATTCAGTAGCACTGATTATTGAAGTCGTAGAAGGTTTGACATTGCTCGCTCTTTTCGTTCTCGAGTTAGACGAAGAACAGACGGACGGACGGACAAACCCATCATCTAAGGGGAATTTCTTTGGAAGCATTCGCCTAAAAGTGTGTAAATTTTAATGATAAGTGGCAGTTCTGGTGCTTTTGTTTTAATATTATTTAAAGCTAAGTATCTTTATAAAAAAAAGTGCAGTGCTGGCGTTTTTCTTCTTTAATACTTATCGCTTACGAAAGCTGTATATAAATTGCCAAATGACAAGAAGGAAAATATTGTCAAAAATTGCTAAAGTGATCAAACAAAATTATTTTTCAATTAAACCTGTTTGAGGTCAATTTGGCGATACGTATTTTTGTGTTACTTACACTTTTTTGAAGTACAATATATTATATCAGGAATAGGAAAATTGAAGAGTAAATTTGGATAATAAAATTTTAATAGCTTTTAAGGATAATCTTAGTGATTATAAGAGTTTAAAAAATCTTTATGGGCCGTAAGAATTACTGGGACTAGGTACTATGACTTACTGTTAGGTTTTCAAATATCTTTAAAAGCTTCCAAGAGTCTTCATGAGCCTTTTAAGAACTTTAGTAGTCTTTAAGAAACCTTACGGCCTTTATAGGCTTATGAAATCATTGGAATTTGTTGATTTTTTTGGGCCTCTGTTGTTTTTGAGGTCTTCGTGCACTTTTTTTAGGGAGGCTCCCCCTCAAAACAGAAAAATTGGAAGGTCTTTCAAGGTATAGGTTATCTATTGCGCTAATTTTAATTTAAAAAATGCGCTACAAAGTTGGGAGTAGAATATACCGAAATAGACATTATTTCATAGAACACCAACGACCCGAAAACCTAAATAAACCCCTAATCTAAAAGCGGCAGAGCACGTCGATGTGACCCTACGCGGTAATGAGATTTGACCCATTTTCAATTGGCTTGTTACATGTGGCATATAGGTCAACGGTGCAGTTTGAACCGAATCTGTCCAAGCGTTCGACAGTTACGTGTTCACGGACGGACAGACGGACACCATCGACTCTCCAATAAAGCTTGCATCGCTTTGCTCTGCCGTTTAATCAATCTTTACAAGTTATTTTATAGATTCCCGATTTAAAGTTAAGATCTACAGAGTGTTTTTGATTACCTAACAGTATTTACATATTATAGCCAGTTGATTTATGATAAAGGCTTATCACCGTTACATATGGGTAGTTCGTCTTTGTGTTTAATTAGAATTTGGGATATTTGTGCTTTTATTTAAATTGATAAGACACTGTACGATGATAAAGTTTGAAGACGTTTGCTTTGTGTAGATTTTCTTTATTGGTAGAAGTTATTTTTTAATGATTTTCTGAATAAAAATTGGGTTAGATAAGACTATAATTGGTAACGTTTTGAAGAGCAACGTGTTTTAATACTTCGGCGAAACAAATTAGTCGTTATAAGTATATATTTGTTTAACTGAAGAACTTCTTCAGAACCAAATTAACAAGCCTCTGAATTCAACAAAAAGAAGTCCGCGTTACGTGATAGTGCCATTGTTTCTGATAGTCGCCTGTTCTGTTAATCATTAACATTAAATGTGTTTCGGTTGGATTTAATTTAGGTAACATTGGTGAAAGTCTTAGATTTAACGTGTTTGTAATTGATTTTAAATTTTGTCACGTGTGTTTACGAACCCAGTAAATTTAGAATCTTGTGTAATTTGAGCAAGCCGAGTGTGTGATTTAAATGTTTGTCAAAATACATGCAATTAAATTTCGTCTGTAAAGAAAGTTTTTGTGGCCTTTCAGTATTTAATATTTTTGTGTGCATACTGGGCGACCAGGTGGCCCACAGAGTAATTATTCCTTATATAATTTACAGGAAAAGTTCTCTAACGTGGTTACATTTATAATTTGGCTTCATGTGTTCATAATCCTCTTGTCTCTTCGCATGGGAGTCAGTAGTCTCTTCCAAAGCTCTGTTCGAAACCAAAAAAAACCAAAACATTTAGTTTCTGTCCATAGACGCAGTACGTTTTGTCACTTCCCCAACTAAATCAAAATTAAATTTCGGCTTTGATAAAATTTGACATTATCCTGACATTGGCTTTTCTTTAAATCACCTTCATAAAAGAAGAAGTGTTAAATTATACAAGAAGTGAAAAACTTGTAAAAAAGGATTTAAAAATTAATGCAAAACGAGCCTTGAACTTCCCAACTTATTTAAACTTATTGATTGTAATAAAGTAACCGCCAGGGCTTGACCGAGCGCAAATGAAATGCAATAAAGCTGTATTATTTCAGTAGTTGTGATTAAACGCAGCTAATGGCACTTAGGTAAGGGTCCAAATTACGCAATTACTAAATCTTTGTACTTAATATTTTATTATCCAGGCATCCCTGTCAAGGTGACGAGTAGGTATACAGCTAGGGAACGTACCTATTATAAGGTACTAAATTTAGACAGTATCAACTCGTACGGAGCCCTTTAAATTATAAGTTACGGATTGTGTACAAGTGGTTTATCATATTTATTATTTTGTTCGGTGACGCATATAGTCCTATTTTCGATTATCCGTATTGTTAAATTAGATAGTAGACGATATACCAAATATTTGCGTTTTTTATAAGAATTCAACTCATCTTGAGAAGATATTTTTCCGTTTTGCTTGAATCAAATACAGTAGTGGCCTTTATTAGTGTAGTCAACACATTCCCGATGTGTTTGCTTACTCTAGCAAGCTGCATTAGTAGTACATAAATAAATTAGAACTCGAGATCGTTACACCTGAAATGCCAAAGTAAAAAGAGCTTGTTCTTACGATAAAAACCTTTTGTTATTAACAGCACACAGAGCTCCTCTACTAGGATAATATGGCATTAGTTTCCACTGGAATTTACTTGATTATGCAGTGAGCAATCGATGAAAGAAGCTAATAAAAATGGTAGAGGCAAATTTTCTTGGAGGACGCTATTATAGGTGCGTGAACTTAGCTAGTCATTAAAAGCACTAACCACGGTACATAATTAAATCGTTAGTGCTTTATAACTTGCATGAGCACTACCGACCGTTTAAGAGAAAACGACCCCCTCTTGTGCAGTGCTGATTTCCTACCCTCGTTGAAAGCACTAACGCCGGGACCAGTGCTAATCGTTAGTGCCTCTTAGTGCTGTATGCAAATGAATCTGATCTGACGTCTTTATTATTTATTATATTTCTTCTAGGCAGTGGAAAGCTTCATTCCTCTGGTTCTTGATGGCCTCAGTAGACTTATCTAGGTCTGGGAGGAAATAATCATCGTCATCTACGAACTTTTTACCACTAGAAAAAACGTTTAAAGGTCGAATGATCACTCATCCTCTTTTAAATATTTTAAGCGCGGTAATTCAGAAATTCCAGTAGCGTAGTAGGTACTATAACTTATTATATTAATAAAAAATAAGTTTTTTCTATAATTTACGCCGTCGCTTGTAAATAATCGGAAGCCATTATGGCACACTATCGATTCGTTGCCGACCGCGTAACGTCACCTGCTCGACCCGAAACGGTCTTTCTCCGTGGCAGTTGTAGTTTGTTTTATTTTCATTAGACAGCGACGTCGGAAGTATGGGTCAGAGGGGGCGAGTGGCCCCCTCAGTTTTTACACAAGGGGGGCCGCGCCCCCTCTAAGAAAGAGTAGATATATCACTAAAAAGCGACTAACACATCTTCTACTGCATGTGCATGCAGAAATTACAAAAAGTGTAGAAGTAGAGGATATATTGAAAGAATTTGCCAGAAAAACTGCGGAAAGGCGGAAAATTTTTGGATATATTTAATTTTTTATACTTGCTTTTCTTTAAGATGCTACATAGTGTAATAAATAGGAACAAAATTTTTGTAACTTTTGTATGTTCTAGTTCTTCATTATTTTTTAAATAAAATATTAATGATATATGGCTGTGGTTTTCTCAATCGAGTCAAGTATCTCTGAGTTGCTCAGTTGCATATAACTAGACATCCTCCGACACCTTTTTAAATTTTTTTCAAAACTTTTCTTTCAAAAATACATTATTTGATTGATTAAATAAACAGGTTTCAGGGTCACTTAAAAAAACCCACTGCTTTGCATTAATTCGTACACAATTTTGCATGAGAGGGACCTTTCAGACTCAATGGTCGCTGATTTTTGCCCCCCCCCCCCCCAACCGTTATTCACTTCCGACGTCGCTGTCATTAGAATTTTCAGTTCTGTTCCGTTGCTTTCCATTTTGTTTTCTTGTTGTTATTTCTGAATCTGATCAATGGTGCAATGCAGATCCTCTTCTGTGTCTGCATTTGCTAGTATTAGGTACAGTCGAACATTGCCTTATTTATTTATTTATTACCCCTCTGTTGTTCTGGGCCCACAACAGGCTTGCGCCCAATTACAGAGTGACCCGCATAATGCTTTTTTAGAGGTGCCTCTGCAGAAGGTCATACGGAGGAGTTTATTCCACTATTCCGGTGTTTTTAATAAGTTAAATAAACTTTAATCCTTCACTACATTTTGATTTTTTGTGGTCTTGCCATGCGCCATTTTGAAGTTATTATAATACCTTATGTTTTCTTTGTCTCTGATAGGGTCTCTCTCTCTCTCGTATCGTTTTAAAAACCGAGATTATTACTTTTTTGTTGGGCGTCTGACATAATTATTGCACATTGAAACTATTTACTGAAATATTTAAATAAAACACTGAATCTTTGGTCTCTGTTGCACTACAACACAAATAAACTGTAATGGCAGCTGCCTTACGGGAATGATCAATACAAAGACATGCGTGCGCAGTTACATGTGCACAACAACATTTATATAAACCACAGCTAGGATACGTTAACGGTTTATTTTGAATCAACTTTGATTGACTTAACTTTACCTAGACACTTTAACACTTCTTCCTAGATAGATTTAGTACAGCAACCAGCTCAGTTTAATTTTTATCATTCCAAATTCCAATTACCTTTTTGACATTCAAATTAGTATGGAATACATAGATTAGTTGGTACTTTCAAGGAGAGTAAGAAGTCAGACCTGCACAAGGAGGAAGGGGAGGGGGCGTTTTCTCAGAAGCAGCTAGTTGTGGTGGTGCAATTCGTAAAGCATTACCACGCACTAACAAAGCACTAACGCTTAGCATTTGTCCCGTTGTTAGTGCTTTTTTTAACGAGGAAGGAAGTTAGCGCTGCACAAGGGGGTATTGTTTTCTCGGAAACGGCCAGTCATGCTGGTGCAAGTTATAAAGCACTAACTACTACCGCCGTTAGTGCTTTTAATGACCGTGCTAAATTCACTACACATCTACAAGATGCTCCATCTTATACCAACACACGGTACATTAATCTTAAATAAAATGTAAGCTACACTTCTGGAAAAGTTCCACTCTACTTACGTATCAAAATTTAAGCAAGACCCTAAATTATTTTAGCATCCTGTATATTAATCGTCAATCTTCCCCAAATAATAAACTATCCCCGATGTCAAAAGAGGATAAAAAATTAATTAAGCTAAAGGAATTTTCCACAACTCGAAATTGCTATATCAACGTAACCGAAACGGCATTCTCAATGAAACCTCTACGTGCATGAGAAAGCATTACGTATGGGCCATTTATGGCAGTAGCAAAGCTACCCCTAACTACGACCCTGATATAACAGTTAACCCATCCACAAACATTAAACATTTGCGTAATTTTAAATTAAATTAAATAGCTTATAAAAGCAAACACCATGATAAATCGACAAGCGAGTAATATAAAACAAATGCCCTACAGCGGCTACAGCCTACTTAATTCATGATAACTTTACAAACAAAAATAAAGGTAAACTTTAACAAAGTTTCTTGAATAAACGCAACTACCTGAATAATAATTTTGCCGCGTCGACTATAAAATCCCCGCTGCGATCTTTGTCACTCACGAAGAAAAAACCATAGCGCATCTACTTGCTGACTTTGTGCAATTGAATTGTGCACTTCCCGCCAAGACAATTTCCAGTGGCGTAACGCGTTTTTTCGCCTAATAACGCGAGCAAAAAATTATAGCGGGAACTCCTTCAATTTTAAAACTGACAGATATTATGTAACATCACAGGTTCGCAACGGCTTTTCTGTGCTCTTGCCCTTTAAATGTAAGACTTTAAAAACTTCTGTTTTAGTATTTAAAAGCCTTCTAGGGTCTTTAACAAACCTCAAGAGACCTAAATAGAAGTTTTTGGGTGAAGAAGACTTTTAAAATGAATACCTTTAAAGATTTTAAATGCTATTCGGGAAGATTGTATAATACTTTATAAAATCTTAGAGAAGGCTTGATCAGTGTTAAACAATTATAAATACGCATATCTTATAAAAAAAACCTATAAAATTCGTAGAAGCTCTTGAAACCCTTTAAAGAGTCTTAGGAGGTTCTAAATATTTTCAAATAATCTAGAACGCTTTAGAAAGTAATATCACAAAACATTTGACCCAGAATCGTCATGAAACCTTCATTTACCCAAAATCGTCATGAAACCTTCATTTTCATGCCTACTTTATGTCAGGAAAGCGTCAGTTTCCATGACGGAAGCAGACCAGTCTACTTTTCCTGCCGCCTGTCACTTTACCGGCCGCACCTGTCACTCGGAAATTAAAGTACTCGGCCCCGAAGGGGCCTTGTACTTCAATATTTCCTCGCCAGTAATGTGTCATTTTCCTGACTTTTATGTAAATAACTATTTTATGCCTACTTTATGTCAGGAAATTGTAGTTTCCATGACAGACTACCTTTCCTGCCGCCTGTCACTTTACCGGTCGCACCTGTCACTTTTCCGGCCGCACCTGTCACATTGCTAAATGTCTATAATGACTCCTGTCACCACTGACAGATTGACATTAACCAAAAGTTCTACATGAAAATTGAAATTGTATATTAAAATACGAGTTCGGGTAAAATTTAATACAAAACTCAGTAAAATGACATAACTTAATTCGGAAATTAAAGTATTCAGGGATAAACACTAACTTCGAGTGTGCTTAATCCACCAGCAAACGTTTTACAGATTTTTTCTGTGATACCGGAACTGTCATTAGTGTTAATGTGACTTCAGCAAAAGGGCGAAACATATCCGAGATCAAGTGCAATAAATACAGTAGTCGTTTGTTGTTGTTAATCCTGATTTGAGATATTTTTTACATACACATTTTTTTGGAAATACTTGCCTCATGAGGATGTTTCAATTTGTTAAATCCATCTGGAGGTTATTTACGAAATAAGCACAGTTGGAGTTCGTTTCATTTGAATTTGTATTTCCTCATTTGTGTTTCCTTTTAGTAATTCTTTTAGTTATCGATTTAATTTTGCCGCTTTGTAAATTTAGATAAGATACTTTAAGTAAGACATATCTGATCGTTTGCGATTAAAAGTTTTATTGTTAGGCGAAAACTAATTAACGCACGAGCTGATAGCGAAGACGCGGGTGTTTTGAAGAATTTCGCGTTCCTTATGGAGAAGTATGGGGCGTATTTGAAAATTCTTAAAGAAGGAGATTATTTAAGATGGAATTAGTGTTTCCTTAAATACTGGAGACGAGGGGAAGCGCTGCTGCTAGTTTCGCGACGGTTAAAAATCGTGTATTTTTGTTTACTCTAAATTGTCAGGCAGTCAGCTCTATTTATTTAATTGAAAAAGACGCAGTTCGTCATTCTTTATAATAAATTTGTGCAAAAGCAAGTTAACCGCCAAAGTGGTGTAAGAAGATTAACGCTTATTGTCCGATTACGAAAAAAGTTTTGTCGAGTTGAAAAAGCAAGCAGTTGTAGTGCACAGCGAGGTTTTCTCCCTATCAACAGTTAAGAGTTTCTACCGTCCGAACAGCCATTGATACTTTGTCGTCTTATTCATCAAGCCCGTTTTGTTTGACCTCTAATTCTGTATTAACAGCAAAGTGAAGTTCAGAAGTTGTCAGATTTTGAGTGTGAGTGTAAGTGCGCCTGAATATCGCAAACCTTGTATGACCAGATTATTTGGATTATTAAAAATAAACTGTAAGTCATTTCAGATTTATTATTTTGTTTATCGACCGCCTGCGTACGGGGTGATATGTCCAAGTAAGATTTTCTTTCTTTCAGAGATTTTGTTTTCATTTTTTTAATGTGTTTCGGAATGAATTTTTGTAATTGGCAATCAATTAATTGCGTGTTTATTCGAATACATTGTGCGATCCGGATAGTTTTCATGTCAGATTTTTCTTTTCGTGGCCATGAATTATGTTAGGTGTTAATGAAAATTTGTGTTGTTAAATTCTTTGGAATTTTCGGATCGGGGCCACTGTCTCCCAAATTATTATTTAGTCAACATAGACTATTCATTGAGACAGGAGCCGGATGTCTAAATTAAAAGGTTGTTTTGACATAGCTCGATAGGTGTTTTGAGGGTGGCGTAGTGATCGCATGCCATTGCACACAACAGCCCAATTTATATAATAAAATCTACCCCTTTTTAAATTAATTCCTTTGATTTCTTTATGTTTTTTATGTTACTACTTCGTAAGTATTTTCACTAAGAACAAATTTTCCATCGAAAGCGCGTTATTCAGCCCATCTATACTGTCTAACATTGCAAGTCAAAATTGTGACTGCCACTGCGTGCTTTGGTGTTCAATTATCTGTAATGAAATATTACACATTGGTTCCCTTTAAATCCCATAAAATAAAAAGGATTCATAAATTTCGAAAGCATTTCAACTGCGATGTAACGAAATCACTTATCTGGTGCGCCAAAAATCAATAATTACAATAGCTTGATTACTCGTGTACAACGTCATGCGCGCACATCATAAAAATTGCCGGCAAAAACGTTTGCAAATATTTCCACTTAGGAAAGCAATTTCCTCTTTAAATAATTCAGGTTTGCCGCATCAACGAGTACATTTCATCCGTTGTCTTTTGCGCTCTAATCATAAACGCAAAACGGCAGATTAAGCATTCACGTTACAATGCTAAGTCAATCGTTACGAGTACAATGGCATGAGAACGTGGCGTGGAATAATGAAGATAGCATTATGGAAATTATGGCAATAATTTCTGCAAAGCAATGCTCCATCAAAATCCCGAGGCATTTGTGCAATAAACAGTCAAGATTGGCTTAAAGTGCTCATAATGTCTAAGGCCGCGAATAGCTGAATTTTACTTGTTAGGATTCGTAGGGATTAACGCATTTTGTTATCCTTGAAATGCTTTAGTTTAAAACCTGTCACACTACGAAATTATTCGTGAAAGTTAAAAAGAACCATTTTATTCCTCAACAATTCAATTTAAAATGCATGGGATAGAATTGGCGATTATCATGTGCGTCCACTTCATTTTCTTCATTTCAAGTAGCTGTAGTCATTTAGGTTTATCTTGAGAATGACCAAAATGCTTTGTTTGGATTTCATTCTTCTCAATAAGTACAAACAAAATCTATTCATGCAAATGGTTCTCATGGGTCGATTCCTTTAGGAATATTAAAATTACATCAAACAGAATTAATATGCATATTCCTAAAAATAATCCACCACTACTTTATACAAATCACAAAATTTAAAATAACATTAAATCACAAAATTTAAAATAACATACAGTACCCCCCTGTGGGTTCGGGGGAAGAATCGGCCCACTCCCGCCCTGGAGGTCGTAGAAGGCGACCAATGGGCAGAGGAGGCGGCTAGTCCAACCGCCTCCCTTAGACACCCCATCATTTTCCAAATCCAAGACAGCCGTCCCACTACCTCTCCTAATTTATCCCGTCTATTTACCCCGAAATCCTAAGGTGTGAGTGTGCCGAGAGGATGTATGGTTCTGCGTTAGTGAACCGTTAACGCTCACGCAAGGGGGGTTTTTTAACCTACGTGTTCGGCAAGCATGCGCACCCTAGCTGGTTACTTCACCTAAAGAGGCGTGTGGCCCCTGCGACAAAGGGACATTAACGGAGATGTCAGTACAATTCCTAAAAAACAAACTATCCCAGGTGGGTAGAGATGAGATCTCGCAATCCCACACTAGTGATCAGGAATCACTAGTCTGCCTCAAGGATTCTGGGAGGGGCATCCAGACATCTCCGCCTTTAACCACGATGATGTGCAGTCGTGATAAAACTCTTGCAGTAGGTGGCGGCGCTGCGCCTGCTGTGGACTGGCGACAGCGACCTGTGGATGATGATGGAGAAAGCAGCGTCAATTCACATATGGCTACTGCAACAAGTACGTTAGCTACACGTATCGCTAAATCAAGGAAAGTAGGCGAAAGTTCAAGAAGGAGAAAAGAAGGTTCACCTTATGTAAATATTGATAATTTTCCTCCTCTAATGAATGCACGTACAGCCAGCAATGAGACGGATTTTCCCCGGTTCTTGTTGGTCAAAAGGTTACCAGATGGTAATTTTGAAAAAGTGAGTCCGTTTGTTATAAGTAAAGGAATATATGGTATAGCTGGTGAAACTAAGAAAATAAATAAAGTAAGGGAAGGGCTATTAATTGAATCCAAATCGAAGAAGCAATCAGAAACTCTGCTAAATATGAACAGAATTGCAGATATCGATGTAGAGGTAACGCCTCATACAACATTGAATACATGTAAAGGAATAGTATATTGTACTGATCTTTTGAATGCCTCACTTGAAGAAATAGAAGAAGGTTTGCGATCCGAAAAAGTCGTTCATGTTAAAAGAATTAAGGTTAACAAGAATGGAGAACTCATTGACAGCCCTATGCTGATACTTACCTTTGAAAGACATCAGCTTCCAAAAAGTGTTAAAGCTGCAATGTATGAATTACCAGTTAGACCGTATATACCAGAGCCTATGCGATGTTTCAAATGTCAGAAATTTGGACACTCATCACAGAAATCTAAAAATGTAGAAATTTGTAAATGCGGAAAGGCTACCCATGGTGATTTACCATGCTTAGATGAAGTTACATGTGTAAACTGTGGTGAAACACATTTATCAAAATCAAAGAATTGTTCTGTATATAAATTCGAGAAAAAAATACAGGAAATCAAGGTAATACATAACGTTAGTTTCTTTGAAGCTAGATCTATGGCACAATCTTCTGTGGTTACGTCTTCACAAACATATGCAGAAAGTGCCCAAAATCAAACATCCCATTCAGATATGTTAAAACAAGTACCGAAACTGCTCCTACCGGAAATACATAATGTAATAAAAAAGGAGATGGGAGAACTAAAACAATCGATTAAGGAGTACGTAAGAAAAATTACAAAAGAAACAGTAGAAGAAATGGTGAAGGTGAACGACACCGAAAGTGAAATGGAAGTTGATGTAATAGCGAGTAAAAAAAGGCCAGCCCCAATTTCTCCCTTGTCTTTGGATGAAGGGACAATGGATTCAGAATTTATTAACCCTAATAAAAGAAAGGAACCCAAGAAGAAACCAGGGTGGCCAAAGGGAAAACCCCGAAAACCAAAAGAAGACATGGTCACGTTAGACCAAGTAACACATAGTGGTGAAAAAGAACGAAACGATAGACAAGTTACTTAATTACTGTGATTTATTTGACTGTGATATCGATCCGAATCTGTGATATATGTGTATTGATAAATCTGTGATATAATATTTGTACTGTTTGTCTCAATTTTTACACTGTAATTTACATTTGTACATTTTATTTAATAGTATAAAAATGGAGAGTTTAATTCAACTGAACATTAACGGTTGTAAGAAACATTTACCAGAATTACAATTATTATTGAACAGATCAAACCCCATCTGTATTTGTTTACAAGAAACACGATTTAAACCAAATGAACTTTTTAACTTAAAAGGATATAGTATTTACAGAAAAGACATTAATCCTCAAGCCCGCGCTCACGGAGGAACTGCAATTTTCATTAAAGAGTCGTACCCACACAAAACAGTTAATCTTGTAACAGAACTTCAAGCGATTGCTGTAACTGTATTCCAGCCATTAAAATTCACAGTATGCAACATTTACCTACCAGACCGCTCGTGGATGTTAAATGATCTCACCGCGTTAATACGACAGCTACCACTACCTTTTCTGTTAGTTGGTGATTTTAATGCTCATAACTGTCTCTGGGGTTCCTCCTCAACCGACTTGGGGGGAAAGCTGATAGAGGATTTAATCCAGCAGTTTAATTTAGTTGTCCTGAATACCGGCGAAGGAACATATCTTAATTCTCGATCCCATTCCTTTTCTGTTTTGGATATTTCAATAAGTTCCCCAACTCTTGCCCCGAATCTTCAATGGAGGTGCCTCCAAGACGAAATAGTATCTGACCACGCTCCAATAGAAATTTTACTACCCAGTGATATACAACCTCTCGATCGCCCCCCAAAGTGGGTTCTAAAACATGCAAAATGGGACAAGTTCCTCCTAAATCTCTTACCTTTTGATGACACCATGAATAGCGTGGATGAAATTCAAAACGATATAACAACAAAGATCATCAGTGCTGCTAACTCAAGTATACACATAATAAATACAATACCCCGAAAAAGAATAGTTCCGTGGTGGAATGAAAAAATTAAAAGTGCTATACGAGAGAAAAAACAAGCTTTTAACAAATTTAAAAAATGTCCAACTATGTGTAATATGATACAATTTAAACGAATGAGAGCTATAGCTAAACAGTTGATACTTACAAGCAAAAGAGAATCTTGGAAGAACTATGTTAGTGGTATTCAGAGGACAACCCCTAGCCAGGAGATCTGGAAAAAAGTGAGGTGTATAAATGGATCATCCCAAAGAACCCAAATATCGGGGTTAATGGTACAGAATCGATTGCTGAATGACCCCCTCGGAATGGCAGAAGTCCTGGCGGATCTATTTGAAAGCAGTAGTACCATCCAATTACAAAACAGAACTGATGATGAGGAAATCGCGCTATCCTTTGAGTGTATAGAGAGGTATGAGTACAATGTACCATTTACAATCACCGAATTTGAAGAAGCCCTTGGAAGAACCCGTAATACTGCACCGGGACGTGATGGTATACTGTATGAATTTATAAAGCATGTACCAAACTGTGGAAAAGACCACATCCTTAGATTGTTTAACAAAATTTGGGAAACGGGTCATTACCCTATTCAATGGCAAACTTCGATTGTTGTACCATGCCTTAAACCAGGAAAGAATCATACAGATCCAAACAGTTATAGGCCTATATCACTTATATCATGCTTAAGTAAATTGTTAGAAAAGATGGTAAATTTGCGACTAACATGGTTGTTAGAGAGATACGAATTTATATCAAATTTCCAAGTAGGATCTAGAAGAACACGATCTACAACTGACGCACTTGTACAATTGGAAACAGCAATATTAAATAGTTTTGCTAAAAGAGAACACCTATATGCAATATTTTTCGATATTCAAAAAGCTTTTGACGATACATGGAGATACGGAATACTAAAAAAGTTGCATTCGTTACAAATTCGAGGAAACTTACCAATATTTATACAAAGTTTTTTAAATGATAGGAAATTCGCAGTACGTATCGGTAATACTTATTCCTCCGAACGGGTGCAACTCACCGGAGTGCCTCAAGGTTCTGCACTGAGTGTAACGTTGTTTTCAATCGCAATTGATGATTTATTGACTTCTATTAGTCCAACTGTTGGGAAAAGTTTATATGTAGACGATCTCCTGATCTACTCATCAGGCGCCATAAATTCAAACATTAATGATATCCTGCAGAATGAAATAGATAAAATATCGAATAATGCGAAAAAGATTGGTTTTCGCTTCTCTCCCACGAAAACCCATGTAGTTCATTTTTGCCGATTGAGAAGTTTCCATGAACATCTAAAATTCACATTAGATGGACATACGATAGAAGTTAAGGATAACATCAAATTTCTTGGAGTTATATTTGACTCTAAGTTATATTGGAAAGGGCAAATTGAGAATTTATCTGTTAAATGTAAAAAAGCACTTAATATTCTTCGCTGTGTTAGCCATTTGTCGTGGGGTGCGGATAGAGAAGTTTTACTAAGATTACATAAAGCCCTGATACTTTCAAAGATTGATTATTCCAGTGTTATTATATCGGGAACCAGAGCAACTAGAATTCAAAAGGTTAATCGTATTCATTGCGAAGGTCTACGGCTATGTACTGGTGCTTTTCGCACTAGCCGCCTAGAAGATGTATGTTGCGAATCGGGAATTCCACCTATGAAAATATTATTTGACATTAACTTGCTTAAATATGGTATAAGAATAAATGCTTTGCGAAGTCATCCTAACTATAACGTACTTTTTAATAATGATACATATCCAATCTATGACAGTCGAAGTACTATAATGCGCCCAACTGGCATACGACTTCTAGAAAGGTCCAGGAATCTAAATTTGCTTGAATTACCAATAGAAACATATCAAAATAAAGTGTCCGAAATTCCACCTTGGGTAATTAGTAAACCGCAAGTAAATTATAAGTGGTTTGACACAAAAAAGGACACTAATAAACAATATCTTAAACAGGAATTTCTATCAGTATTAGATCAATACCGTGATTATATTATAATATACACAGATGGTTCGAAGACGGAAGAGGGAGTGGGAAGTGCATTTAGTGTTACAGACAAGACATATAATTGGTCACTTCCAAAATATACAAGTGTGTATACAGCAGAACTGTATGCGATTATGCAAGCGTTATACTATTCT
This sequence comes from Photinus pyralis, assembly GCF_008802855.1. Taxonomy (NCBI): domain Eukaryota; kingdom Metazoa; phylum Arthropoda; class Insecta; order Coleoptera; family Lampyridae; genus Photinus; species Photinus pyralis. The sequence goes on along the minus strand of NW_022170511.1, from coordinate 20,815,088 downwards.
ACCATGTCGACAGAAAAAAGATTTTTGATTTGTTCAGACTCCCTTAGTTCCTTGAAAAGCATAACGAATACATTTAGCAAAGATGCTCTTGTGAGAACGATGTTATCCTGCCTAGATTCTTTACAAAGACGCCGTAAAATTGTCAAATTTTTGTGGTGTCCTAGCCATTGTGGAATAAGAGGTAATGAATTGGCAGATAGCGCAGCTAGAGAAGCAACTCTCTCCAAAGAAATAGACTGGCCAAGGGTGCGTGCAGATGATGTTAAAATGGAGGTATTATCAAGAATTAGACAATTCTGGATGACACAATGGTTCGCAGATGAATCATTTTTCAGTCAAATCAAAGTGGGTGTAAATACGTGGAAAATACCTCGTGAACTATCACGCCGTGAACAAGTTGCTCTCACGAGATTACGACTAGGACATAGTAATATAACATCAAGTCATTTACTTTTAGGAGCCCCTTCTCCGTTGTGCGTGGAATGTAATGAGCCACTAAATGTAACTCATATGTTACTTACATGTGGAATAAATGAAAACTTAAGAATAAAGCATAAGATCTCAAAGAATTTAAAGGAATGTTTAGGAAATGATGAAGATAATATTCGAAAATTGATTGCATTCATTAAGGAAACTAAAATTGTCGTAAAAGTATAAACACTAACGGCTAATAACCATGCAGTTGATGCCGTAGAACTGTAGTAAAAAAAAAAAAAAAAAAAAAAAAAAAAAAAAAAAAAAACATACAGTAATTGACGTGGGTGAGGTCACGCTTCTTTCGATTGTACATTTGACTCCGTGATAAACGCAGAACAAAAATGTCCATACGCATTGCGAGTCTAAGCAAACCGGCTTCAAATTCGCGAAAAATGACGCTCAAAGTTATTATTATATTATGCACAGGAATAAAATGCCAATGTTTCGCTGTGTTAATACTAATTTTGCCCAATTTATTAATTAGTTTTTCTTGGGGGTAAATTCACCGATCAATTATTGTCTTTAAATTCCCTGCCGAATGCCGTTGTATATAAAATTTTATTTGTCGCACATGGCGCTGTCAAATGACGTTGCTTAAAGCTTTTTACCCGCTGTTACTGTTAGCAATTCTTTTTTTATTACAATGAGTATTAATATCAGTTCATTTACTCGCGGTTTGATTTTAAAAGCGCTCCCAGTCGAAAATGTTCCTTCGCGTAAATTTCATCACACGTAAATGAACATCCTTGTTACAAATTAGGTTAAAATTACTGTCCCACTGCAAATTTTTTCCACTATTTGAATCTCACTCACGAGAAAAATCGAAGAGAGAAAACCCGTATTTGCGCCACGTGCTCGGCTTTAAACAGAACGGAACAAAAACATTTAGGTCTCAAGAGATCGTGGCAAACGTGCTCGCCTTCCGCAATACGTTTCTGATTATCTCTTGTTATCGCCAGACATACTTTCATTCACGTTCGCTATAACGCTCGCTTTAAAATTGGAATATCCATGTGCACCTAGTGATGCTCTGTAATGTACCGATAAGGTTTTCCACTTTGCTTTGTGTGTCCCCCAACCAAAATGTGCATCCTCCTCCCCAAATAAATCACTTTCCTAAAAATGTATAAAACAATTCCCAACATTTTTTTAGAACCTATGATAAAAATGAAAAAAAAACTAAATTTTAACGTCTTTCAATATAAAATCGACGTAGCTCAGGAAAAAGTACAGATTTTAGTTGGGGTAGCTTGTATATTACAGTGTATTGTCAACTATTCGAAAGTAAGGAACGACAACATAGATCTACCACTTGGAACTTAAACTGAAGTAGCCAAAATCATGCCCTTTTTTTATTAATTTTGATGCTGTTGACTTTGTGTATGTCGGATCGGCACATTGAAGGGTTTTTATGGACCATTAAAGGCCTTCAAAAACATGTTATGTCATACTTGATTATTATTCAGTTATAATAATCCTAAATCAAGATACATTAAATGACAAATAATGCACTCCACCATGACAACCCCAATTATGCGTAGCAACGGGCGTTATTTTCAACAACTGAATAAAACGAACTGTGTTGATGTCGCATTATCCTACTGTTATTTTGAAGTAAAAAAGAACAATTCTGGGACTGTCCAGAGAACACCGCACCAGCTTGGCCCAGACCCATACATTTTCTTTCCTCTTTGTAGATCAGATACTGCGGATCAGGTGCTTCTGTAAGGAAGGCGACTATCTGTTCGCAAGTAAGGATTTTTGATTTTTTTGGACGATAGCTTTCCTGAACTTGTTTTAAATACCCTTTGTAGATGCACAAATTTTTCGAAACTCTTAATCTTCTTCTTTACCATTAACTCTTTACGTATAGCATTGAAAATTTCGTCCAAAGCGAATTGGGAGAAAATGACTCTGAGTGTAAATCACCTTTCCGTTTAATGACTAATAAAATTACTTAAACATACCGACTCTTGGAAGTAACCCAATATAACGGTTTCGTTTATTGTCTCCACAGAATTACTCACCATCCATTTTGCAAAAATAGCGTACTCTTTTTCATAAGAGGATTTCGATTTTTGTGGCACTATGGCTTCATTCGCTTTTGCGGCTCGCGCAAGAACGTGTGCCGGTAAATGAGACGCTTCGTCTGTCATTTTTCAGACAGTTTTTAGAATGTTTGACTTTGACAAATATAATATCTATCTCCATAGTTACGACCTCGGTTACGACCATGGATAACTTAATTTTGATGATTCTCATTATCTTCTCTTTTAATCATCTGGCACCGCTAATTCTTGGAAAATCATCAAGTATGACATAAAACGTTGAAGGCACCACGGGCGTTATGAACACAACGCCCACGGTCAACGTATAACCCTCGGGCCGAAGGCCCTCGGGTTCTACACTGTTGACCTGGGGCGTTATTTAGTTCATAACGCCCTTGATACCTTAATAACTATAACAGTCTTTACAGATTTATCTTTGACTCTTTAAGAGCCTCTGTGGAGGTTTTCTAAATTATCCAAAAACCCTTGGCAATATATAGGTTCTTAAAAGTTGTCCACAGTCTCGAAGAGCCTTCAAATGCCATCAAGTGAAAGTATATACGAGACTTGTAGTGTTTAAGATCATCTGAGAGCCTTTAAGAGTTTAGCATTTAAAGATTTTATACGGCATTAAAGAGTTTATAATTGTCTCCAATTCTTTGAAACTTTCCTGTACCCTTATACGAGTATAATATTGTTGTGTGAACTACGTCTCGCAGACATTATTTTGACCAAATGTGTCTTATTTAGAGAAACTTATTTAAATTGAACAAGTTAAAAGCGATGGCATTAAAACGAAAATTACGCAATTATAAACAATTCTAAAAGAAAAAATTAACACTGAAATAAAAATTCAAATGAAACCAAAAATATCTTCAAAACCATAAGTTGTAGAGATAGATATGTGGCATCAAACGAACTGAAATTTCATGTAGAATCTAAAAATTGCAATTTAAAGGAACGTAGTTACTAGCTACTTCCAGTATTTCCCGAAGTGCCACCATTTTGAAAATAATTTACATTTTCAAAAACCTACCTATTCACTTTCACGGATACGTTTAACTAAAGGGAAAACACTCGGGTCATAACGTAACAAAATGTCAATTGGCTAAAGCCCTAATTCACAGATTAATTGATTTACTGGGAAAAAGGATTTTTTATGGCGTCGTATGGATCAGTCATGTGAATAATGAAAATTGTTTAAAAAAAGGGTAACCTTCATGTGTTCCAAGTAATGGGATGAATGTTTGGATACAGGTACGAACAAATTTGCGTGCACGATTTCTATTTAGTGTTCGCTATATAAACGTCTCATAAATATTTAAGATTCAAGTGTGAATGTCACTGCCAAAAAATCAATTAAGTAACAATAAAATTAACCGCCGGCGCATTAACCATCAATTGTGTAATTTTTCAACCTTATAGTCTCGTAAACAAGTTAACATTTTTGGCAACGTTTTATTTAGATATAAATTACCGGCGTAAATCAATGAGGAAGCTGCAAAGTGCAAGTTTCGTATCGATCAGTTACCTAAACCTGTGAATAGATTACTATGTAGTTGCAAGCACTAATTCGAATGTAATGCAATTGCTATATCTCAATGGAATAAAGTCAAATACGTAAAACACGCAAGGGGTAGCATTAGGTTTTAGTGTGTATCACATATTACCTAAAATGCGGAATTGGAAAATTCGAGAGAAATTAATTTTCAATTAAAAACGAAAGCATGGTATGCTAACGCTAAACGTCTGCCTCCTTAAGTAGGTATCTAATTAATTGGGCGACAATTATTATTTAACTTTAAACGAATTCAATTACAATACGACATAAATATTAATCTATAAGCGCTTTAATTTCTCTTGTTAACGCAATTGCATAGTTCGGGTCATCAATGACGTTTGACGGCGCTGGCCCAAACTATTTCGCATTCTTTTGCGTGATTGAGAACTATGTGACAGTTGGAACGGAATATTTTGTATTTAGATTTGGAAAGAAGATTCTAAAACACTGTATTTTATCCTATCGGGTTTGTTTTGACTTAGAAAAAGTAAATTCAACATAACTTTATATTCGGTTTCGTGATTTGAAGCTTGTCCAAAGTGATTGATTATGACGACTCACTCACCAATCTTTCAGAAATGTAAACCATTTTATTCATGTTATACCAACGATAAGCGTGTACGAAATTAAGAGCCCTTTTCAATGATGTGTCACTCGACCCAACATTCAATTTGAAAGTATTGAAGGGGTGGCTTCCATGCTTAAGGGATTGACACTAGGGGTAGGAGTAAATTTTTAAATAAGAGATGTCCCTCTTCCAACCAAAATCGACCTCTTTTCGCGTTTTTTCAAAAATTATTTCCTTTCGAATAGTTCTGTCTGTTTCGTTTCCGTTATCCCACCCTGTATTTCATTAAATATTCAGCAAGATATTCAGTTTTTAGTTTTTGCAAGTCATTTCTTAAATTAGGAGTTGTGATATTCTTTTGGAATTGACTGTTCAGTTTTCAAAATATTCCAATTCAATTAACAATTTCGCTATTGGAACATCGAAAGATCGATTATCTCTTTATAATTTAAAAATCTGTAATTTTGATGGAAAATATAGAAAAGGATTCAATAACGTCTTGAAACACACATAATAACTCTGACCGTTTGTCTATTCTCTAGAGTTATTCGATATTTAGATCTTAACGAAAAACAGCAGAAATTTCCAAGCGGACAAATTGGTATATCTTCTTCTGAAAAAAGTATCATCCAACATTCATACCCAATTTTCTATTTATCCTTCCAAGGTTTTTAACAGTATAACTTTGAAATTCCCTTCTAGATAAAAGGATACTTGAACACAATGTGAGAAACATATAAAAGCAGCTTTCCTTTATTTTTTTATGCCATAACTGCACTTTTTTTTCAAAAAGGCTCAATCTTTTCACTCAACCAAATGCATTGAAGTTAAAGTTGAAGATTAAGTTTTTCGAAACGTAAAAACAGTTTATCGCAAAATTCTTTTTTGAATTGAGATACCATTTGCAAAAAGTGAGCACCACGATCATTTCAAAAATTTTAGTTCGTAGACTCTTAGCAAATTCGGTTACATGAGGCCTACGCTAACATGTGGGTGCGTGACATAAACAAACCATTTCAATTGCGTGTTTAATCAGCAATATGTGAAAGTGGCGTAAATTACTTCAACAATTGATTGCGGAGCGGCTAAATTGAAAGTGCGTCGCGTGCTAAAGTTTTTAATAAAAGAATAAAGAAGCCGACGTGTTTACATGGCAATTTAAATTAAATAACACGCACCAAGTTAACCATTGCGATGGGTGGTCAGATTTGGTTCGCCAATGCAATTTATATTCTATTGGTACTTGATTAAACCAGATCGTAAATGTGAGAATTGTTCAAATTTCATTTTAAGACCAAAGCCAAACATGTTTGTAATGCTGGTCAAAAACAAATTTGAATTGACCAAGCATTTTTTAGATAGGAACCATGGATCATGGGAGAATCTTATTTGGCATGTGATGGATTTTACGACAATTTTGACTATTTGATAATTGGTTATTTGGTTACAGCAACAATGTAGAAAAAATCCCTTTTATTCATCAACCCCTGTCGAAACTGAAACATATACTCCACTGGTGTTTTCACTGCGATTGGTAAATGAGGAGAGTTAAATTTTATCTGTGGGGGAGGGCGAGCCCCACCCCCGCCTGAATGCATCACTGGATCGTTCATGATTTACTTAGTATGCTTAAAATTCGCCCACTAGTCCCGGATGAATAGCTCTAAAATAATTTATTTTCAAAAAAAAATTAGTTACCGGGCGAAACAGAGTTTTTCAGGTAGGTGAAATGAATGGAAATTGGGAAAAAATAATTAAAACAGCTGAATTTTTCAGCGGGTGAAATCCCTGGGGTTAAAAGGGGTGGATAGTGGTGTTTTGCAAATTGTGGAAAAACTATTAATTTTAGACAAAAATGTTAAATGTAAAAGTTATAGAGATTAAAAAAATTTTGTATCTGCACTATTTTCACATAACCTCCAATTTTCCGGAAAAACTGTTTTTTTCGTTTTTTACTCTTATTTTTGCAAAAAAATGTCGTAGGGGTTTGAAATTTGGAGGGAACATAGCTTGTTTTATGATAAAAAGAAGATAATTTTTTGGGCCCGTAAAGTTGAACCGTTTCTAAGATCTCACGATTTCTGAAAAAAATTACCTCTTTTTCAAGGGGATGAAAAACCCATTTTTTTTATCGTGCAGAGGTGCGCGGGGTAGCAAAATTTTCGTAACGACTTACATTTTAATAATCAAAAATAACAAAATATTATTCCAATATTGCAAATAAATTAACGTATTGGATCCGCGCTAATAAAAAGTTTTTGAAATCTGTCTTCTCTCACCTCTTTAATGTTGCTAAAATATTTTCTTTTGTTTCCCAGTACCGAACTGCCTTAATTAAAACATCTTTATTTATTATTTCTTTTTTCTGCGCATTTTTACCGCAATAAAAGCTATTCGAAGTCGAATTTTTTTGCTTCCTGAACAATTTGTGTTTGTTCGCTAACTCTTCTTCCTGCCTGTTTTACAGCTGATAGGATTAAGCTGGGCCTGCTGATCCTTAATTTATAGGAATTATGAATAAAATCCTCATAAAGTTTATTCCAGGTTTTACATTTCAAATCATTTGCTTTGGTCGGTAAAACTAACGTTCTTATTGCAGATTTTGCAAGTTTATCAACCGGCCCAACGCAATTGCATCAGCTATAAAACAGGCAGGTTCTTCAGTGAACAAAAAGAAATTGTTTAGGAATCAGGAAGCAAGATAATCCGATTTTATTTCGAATTGCTTTTATTGCGGTAAAAATGCACAAAAAAGAAATAATAAAGATGTTTTAACTAAAACAGTTGAGCATAAGATAACAAAAGAGAATATTTAAGCGAACATTAAAGAGAAGCAAGAAGACAGATTTAGAAAAAATCTTTATTAACATCCAACACGTTGATTTATCATGTCAAAAACCGTGTATATGTTAAAACTGTTTTTCCAGTTTTTGGCGATTTTCTCGAATTTTTGCTACAGGAATAATATTTCTGTATTTTTGTTTATTAAAATATAAGTCTTCCCGAAAATTTTGCTACCCCGCGCACCTCTGTACGATGAAAAAAATAGATTTTTCATCCCCTTGAAAAAGAGGTGGTTTTATTTCAGAAATCGTGAGATCTTGGAAACGGTTCGACTTTACGGGCCCAAAAAATTATCTTCTTTTTTATCAGAAAACAAGTCATGTTTTCTCCAAATTTCAAACCCCTACGACTTTTTTTCGCAAAAATAAGAATAAAAACGGAAACAACAGTTTTTCTGGTTCTTCTAGGAAAATTGGAGGTTATGTGAAAATAGTGTAGATACAAAAGTTGCTCATTTTTTTAATCTCTATACTTTTACATTGAACATTTTCGTCTAAAATTAATAGTTATACCACAAGTTGCAAAACACCACTTTCCACCCCTTTCAACCCCCGTGATTTCACCCGCGGAAAAATTCAGCTGTTTTAATTATTTTTCCCCAATTTCTGTTCATTTCATCTTCCTGAAAAACCCGGTTTCGCCCGGTAACTAATTTTTTTTGTAAAAAAATATTATATAGCCTGGACTACACAGAATTTTCTCCTCCGGGAAAAATTTGCTCCCACCGCAATAGTCTTGGCTTCCTTCGATTTCTAAGACATATTTCATCCCGGTAAAATCGCTTCCAGGAATATTCCGTACCGAAATGTTTGCCGCAAGAGGCATCTCCCTTCTAAATATTCCTACAGTCAATTAGGAACTAAGTTCCAAGTGTGACTTTCATTGAACGCATTTGCCTCCTCAATCCTTGCCACTTTCAATTTTTGGCTTGAGATTCCCTCGGTGGACATAAACGGTTCAGCTTCATAAGCAATCATGATGTAGTAGCACTCCGAGGTTCCACTGACTACATAGTCCTGCAAGTCCCTCGACATCTTGAATTTTGAAGTTGATCCTGGTATCAACAAGCTTGACCTTGATTTCCACATGCATGGTGCTGGCAAAGGTTCCGCAGTTTGTTCTAGTCGGTGCTAGTGCTGGTGTAGGATTTTGATCTCCCCCTCATACTCGCTTTTACTGCTACAGTATTCAAAGATGGGGGTCGACAGCTTTCCCGTGTTGAAGAACGCATCCCTCGACACAACGACTTCAGATTCCTCCAGTATCCATACGCGATAAGCGTCCTTGTCCCCATAGTACCCAACCAGATAACCTCGCAGGCCAGTCGCAGGCTTCTTCTTGTATATAAGTTCGTATGGAGAAATCCCTGGTTCTACAGACTCATGCAGCAGTTATCACAGCCTCCAGTGAGTCCAGAACCTTGGAACATAGTCCTAACGGCTGATACTAACATCCGACTCTCGCTCGGCACCGCCATTTTGTTGTAGAGATGTTCGGTGACGCAAACCTTGCTCTTCTGTGATCTTTTGAACGTTCTCGTTCCCAAATTAAGTACCATGATCAGTCAAAAGCACCTTCGCTACGTGTCCAAGAGCCTTCACTGTTTTTAGTGCGAAAACTGAACGACACTTAGTGAACTCATCCTTGAAAACGACAAAGAAGCAACTTCCTTTTGAGGATTTTTCTGGCCCGGGCGAGTAATGACCTCCTTGCGTTTCCCGAAGCTCACACGTTGCATTTTTTCCATTAATGCAGCATCACGACAATACCATTTTTCTTCGGATCAGAATTTATTATTATTCTGATTAGATAATCTCTCTGCCAAACTTGAAACAGCTCATTTGATCTCTTGGATTGAGTAAACAAAACCTTGTCCTTGCAAATGTAGCATTTCTCACTATTCAGAACCGAATAGTACCCTTTATCCAGATCAGAAGTCATCGAGAACAAATTTTTACCCACTTCCGGAACAAACCATCCTCACAATAACCCTTTTAGCCTTACATTGATAGTCATTTCAATGTTGACAATGCCTTTGTCAAGCGCCTTAATTGATTGGCCAGTTCCAATTTGAAAGTACTTTTCTGAGAAAAGAACACCTCAAAAGTAGAAAGCTAATTAGGGTTCATGATCCTACGCTGCTTTGCGCCGGAATCTGCAATCCAAGCATTGGGGGAATCCACAGATTTGACGATTGACAATCGCACTTCTTGGAATTCTGACAGTTCCGCTTATAATGGCCTAACTCGCCACATTTATAACATTTTGCAACAAAATTCTTTAAGTTGTCGCCACTCCCACCCCCCTGCTTGGGTTTGTTAGGCTTATTGCAAAATAGGTAGCACCCTCAATAGAACTATTTGAGGAGCTTCCATCATTCAGCCGCTGCTAAACAACACATAATCTCACCCTAAGATTATCCAACGTTTGATTCTGTACCCAAGTATTAAAAAATTCATGGTATTCGACAGGCGTTGTGTTCAAAACCCGATTGAGGAACAGTGAATTTTGCAGTTTTACCTCCTCGCCCTGAATTTCTGTCCATATAGCCTCTCGAGTTTAGCAATGTTCAATAAAATCCGAAGGTTCATTTTCTCTTATACTATAAAATTGATTGAAAAGGCGATTGAATGTTAAACAGTTGTAATTAATGATAAAAGAAATGTAATTTAACATGGCAAAAGGCGACAGGACATTTTTCAATATCTGTTATTTATTTACTACCACCACAGATACCTAAATTACTTCGCTATCACTCTAATAGCTAATTAACATTCGAAATCATTAAGGGCTCGTTATTTGATTTTTCGATCAACAGAAGCCCTGTAGGTGTAATATTAGTAGATCCCTAACAAGCCAAGGGGGTGTTCAATTTTTACGCGTCTTTTCTCTCTTTTCGTTCTTGAGGGCGGACGTGCGAATTTTCAAAAAATAGATAGGGTACTCCACTTGATACTGCAATTAGGCCTTTGGCACCTAATTAAATTCGCTCTACGCGCGAGAGCTTTGAAAGTTTTAAATCCCTTATTGAGACGCTCTTTTGCATAAGCTTTCATAAAGCAACATCAAACAAAAACTATGCTAAGTCCACTTATTAACCATAATCATAAAAACTAACGTTTAAATATTAATATCCCGCACTAAAAATTCTTAAACTCATTGCAGCGATTTGAGGACTAATGAACTAGAAAAATTGGATTGAGTTCCGTGCATGCAAAATATGAGATTATATGGTAGTAAACACGCACGAGATATGAATACAAATACCATAATTATTGCTACCGAAAACAACACAATTCTGATTGCGGAAGATGCTTTTGGCTCGTGTGCTGTTTTCCTAATCTTCTTAACAAAGCTTATTGTACGATTGAGCATTTATTGCGATGGCTCGTCGATATATAGCTATTAAGGTACACTCGTTGACAAAATTAATGACCCTCTGATTCACCTACATTAACGTAAATAATTTGTCAGTTGCCTATAGGTACAGTAAAGCTATTTTTGCTCTCACTGGATTATTTCAATCACGGACAAGACGATTGTATCGTTTAACGTTCTACACTACATACAAACGAGATGATACAATTTCCCTCTTCTTGGAGATCCATCTAATCATGAACTTTACTTTGCCTCGCTGAGCTGAACGGACTGAATAAAAATGTAATTGAAATTGGATTGATTTCACAAGGGGATGAAAAGCACAACATGGACAAAAACAGTTGGAAAATGGAGATTAAACCTATAAGCGAAGAAACGTTCAGAATTTGACTTTTCATCTCTTTAGCATTATTAATTTCATGTAATTAGCATAATGGTCAGAGTAACTCCCATTGCATTTGCAGTGCCAAAATACTACCCAAAAAAACAATTATGGTTTACGTTACGCGTCAGAAATTACTTTGTTACATCTATGCAGATTCACGTGCAAATAGTTTTCATGTAGGTATTGCACTTGATCTAAATTTAAGTTAGACTAAAAGAGGAGGGGGCAATGCATTACTGAAAAAGCTTTCGCAGCTGCCCAAGATTAGATTAGTTAACGTTACAGAGTCAGTAATTACTAGTGGTAACGTATAATGTTAGATACGATAAAAGACTTCATCGATAATAGATTTATTCGTACAGTTAAACAAGAAAATAGTCAAGGTAAGGTATAAAAAGCTCTATTCTTACACTTTAATATGGAAATCAGTTTTCAATAAAATCACGCCACTTTCACATCAAATTTTTATATGACCTTTTACATGAAGAATTATTATCCGTGCCAGATTTCAAATTATTCAAAATCTGATTTTTTGGATGACAGTCAGGCCTGCCTCTCCTTCACAGTGAGCATTTTCCCACAATTTATAACACTGCTTTGTTATGCACTAACAGCAAAAGAACAATTGCAAAATAACATATTTCGTTATTTATTATTGCACCTGTTGCTATTGACAACGGTAGTTAAAGGAAAGTCTTCGATAAAATGTGTTTAATGTTTTTGGCTATAGCATAAATGCCTGCACTTTATTACAGCCAAAGTTACTTTATCCCCTGCTAAAATATCGTTATAGCATAGTGTGTTTCACTGTGATATAGAAAAGGGCGATACTTTCCTTTTGACTTATGACCCACGATTTTATCGTCAGCCTATTCACATAATTATGTTCACAGGTATAATGCTATAAATAATTCTAATATAAATTTTACGTTTTCCACGGCTAGCTCAATCAATGACGCTTTGCAATGAATGTCAGTCCAGTCTTTGGTAGCTTGCAAGTCCACATTTTCGTTGAAACGCAGCTTCTCATAGAAAACTGAACTTATCTTTTATTGAACGACATGTATTTATATACAAAAATTATTGGTAGGTCTTATTACGAAATTAATATAAATCATTCACCCCGTACGAGACCAATTTACGCTCCCATAGCGTTAGTTAATTCCAAAGTGCTTTATTCCCTATACAATCGGGTTCCAAATCATGAGTATGCGCAGTTCCGTAAAGATAGCTACTCTTCTTCAATCCTTTAGCACAGAATATTATAGAGTAGGCTACGCTAGCGTACTTTATATGATGTCCCTTTAGTATAAACTATGCCATTGTTTATTCCGGAATTGGTAGTCGCAACTCACAAAAGAAATGACCGCTACACGCTCGGCTACAGTGCAGTTAAAGCCCAATAAACCACCGCCTAGGAAAAAATGCTTGATTCAAAACTATCGTATACAGTGATATGAAGTAGACATAGGGATTTCCTGTGTCTCCATAGTTTTAAATGATAAAAACTGCTGAAGGACGCCAAATTTTATGTAACTAAAATAATTTCTTAAATCAAATCATGATTTTGCTGTCATTATTAATTAACTGGAATATTATTGCTTTGGCTTCCGTATTTTTATTTTCGTTCGTGTGCGATATATTCAACTGAAAAAAAGCTGATATTGTCAATTGGTACAGTGCCGTAATAGTTTAAGAAGCGTAAGAGACTTATTTTCTGTGTTGATCACTTTAAAATTAGTGGTTATTGAAATGCGATCCACATAAGACACCATAAACAACCCTCATTTTTAACGAAGGATGTGAAACTGAATATTTTAATTTTGGAAGAGAATATCCCATAAGAAACTTAAGGGAAATAGCAGCCGAATTTAATATCTCTTCATCATAACCTAAAAGCATACTATTTAAGGTCGTTTTTATTAACATCTAGAATGACAATGCAAAATGCGCACAATTAGACGTCTTTCAGAAGCATTTTGGTCATTTAAAGTAGACAGGAAATCCCTATGTCTACTTCTAAATGAATAGCACGGTATAATCCGCTATTTATTTTCGTTCTGTACCGAATTCCATTGTTTTCGAAGCCTGATGCATAGTAGGATCGCAAAATTAATCTTTGAAAAATATATCCGGAAAGCATTTCAGCGATTGAGGAATACAGTGCGTTCAAGATAAGAGTTGAGTTTTTTTCTAAAATCATATTTCCTAATTATCTGGTAAAAGTATTGAAGAGGAGGACTAATGGCTATATCAACGATCACGCTCTCTTTGTCCTTTTAAGGGTGGTCGTTTAAAAGTGTTAAAAGTGGATCAAAAAATTCCAAATAGGAGCTTCTAAAATTCCAACGAACATGAGTAAAATAAAAAGGGGGGGGGGGGCTGCAGTCTCAAAAACCTGCCTGCGGTCATATCTGTTTGTTTATTTAAGAACAGAGCTCAAAAATTATAATTCTTTGCGTGTGTGCTTTTCACTAAAAGGTTCAATTTCTGACTGGGAAGAAGCCCTCATGACATGGGCCTCCGCTTAGTTGGAATTACCTCCTGTCTATGGTATACAGGCGAAGTGGGACGAAGTTAAAATAGGACCAATCATTACTAGTCTATCCTTACGCGATCCCAAGGATAAAGCCCGTTTCACTTTAACTTGCCCTGAGTCAAATTACCTTCCGAACAGAAGCTTTGGCACCATCTTAGATAATAATACCTTTCGAATATACACTGTGTCCAAATGACGATGTCTATCATGGGGTCAAATTAGGAAAAAGATTATCATGCTTTAAAAAAAATCCGATTACTTCCGAAAATATCACAGAAAAACGGAAATTTGCCGATTTGGTTTTTAATTTTTTTGTTATATGAACAAATAGAAAAAAAATAGCAAAGTGTTTCTCTCATTGCCACTTTTTGAATTTATGCCTATGAATGAATTTTAACCAACTTATCTACTTTTCTGTGATGTTTTTTATGTGAAATGTTAACTTTTCAATTTAATAAAAATTAAAAATTATTATAAAACGGACTCGAGCACCACCAAGGGACACGGCCTTGCCTCTGGTCAAGCAAAAGCTGTAATACGGTGCCGTCGACTTAATGTAAAAACAAAAACAAACGGAATGAGTGCAAAATAAATTTACGGAAAGTATCAAATATTAATACGGTATTTACAAATTTATTTATTAAATTATTAAATTTATTTACAAAGCAACATTGTTTCATCGACGTCAGCTGCTGGATCCGCCGCGGAATCCGCAGAAAAAAAAGGTGCTAAAGTATAGTAATCTACTAGATCGTTTTATTTTCTACCCTTTCGGTATAGAAACACATGGCGCTTGGGGTCCATCTGCAAAAAAAATTACTACAGAAATTAGTAAAAAAATTTTTGAAAAAACAAGAATTTTTAAAACAAAGATTAAGTTTAGCTGTTCAGCAGGGAAATGCGGCTTGTATTTTAGGCACTTTACCCCAACAGACAGCATTTACTGAAATTTTTTATATTTTAAGTATACGCTAAATTTTTTTTTTTTCTAACAATTTTATTTGTAATATTTTAATATTGTAACCTTGTCTTAAATATTTACCAATAGTAATAGTATATTTTCATGCATTGTATTAGAAAATTACTTACAAATGGAACTAGTAAAACATCAAAAGCAAAAGATCTTACGTTTCTGTTAAAACACCACGGACAAAAGGTTCCCTCTAAACAACGGCTTTACCTTTAATAAAATTTGGTCATACACCCTGGAGGGAACGCCGGTTTTCCCAACCAGCCCAGTGTATTCGGATAAGAACGTACAAAAATTAAAACCTCTTTAAGTAATTGTGCGGCCTGCTGAAGGCCTAAAAACCTGAAATTGATCTTAAAATTAAAATTAATTAAGAGCTTCTTTTGAGACCACTTACGACTGAATCGAATGTTATTCTGCAAAGTTAAATCAGCTACTGTTAATTGTACTCACTTAAATGTGTGCAATTTTTAAATTCGTACTTCTAATTAACCCCTATTGTCTTTTGAAATTTCTCAGGTCGGCAAAAGGTCTTTTATCAAGCTACAGTTTTAATGCTCGTTTTAAATTAACTTACAAAAACAAAATCATCTAATAATTACTTAACTGGGCTGAAATTCTAAAATATTAATTTGCCTCGCCTTCTAAATGACCAGAGCTTTCGGACGCACCAAATATAATTGAAATGTCTTTACGGGAACGGTGGGAAAATGCGAATTAATTACAGTTTTTGTGATTTAGGAACCTCCTATTTCCACCAAATTTTTGCATTCACTTTATCTCATTTATCCGAATTTCAGTAAAAAAACAGGGTTAAAAAATGACAATTTAGGCATTAAGGAGGACTATCTTCAAAGGCTACCCCAATGATCGTATTTGCTTGCTTCTTTAAGAGTAGTATTTTCCAAATTTTCAAAAATTTGATTTGGAAGAATTAAATTAGATTGGCGGAGAGGGTGGAATCTAAGTAACTTCCGATGCCAATTGAAATAGCGTATTAATGTGATACAGTCCGAGTATTAAGGAGAAAAGGAGAACCACCGCTTTACCATTTTTAGAAGGCTCATCTATAAAACACCAAAAATTATATGTTTCACTTCTTGGATACCAAGCTGAGTTTTTATTTTTTCCTAAAAAATTAATGAATAAATAACGATGTTTTAAGGGGAACAACCTAGTAGACGGAAGATCAATTTTCTATATAGTTGCACAGAGCATAATAAATTGTGCGGATGATTGAACTGTAGTATGAATTCAAAGTACGAGTAACAATACACAGCAACTCTGAACTTCTCTCAAAATTATAAATTAATGTCCGGCTCCAATTAGACGTAATTGTACGGAAATCAAATCGTTGCCAATTCAAATACCCGAAACTTGTCATGCGGCATTTCAGAAAATTGATCGCTGTTACGTTTAATTGTGCATAAAGACCGGTGAACTTGTCGGTTGAATGGAGCAAAGGTTTCCAATTAGACATTAATTACTGGAGTCACGCATCGAGGTACCCATTCTTTCCCAAAGAAAGAATACAATGCGCTGCAATATTTTTGAGGAGGAATGAGGTTAATTAGTTAGCGTCTAACAATTAATGCGGATATCAATTGTCTCTAATGAATTTGATTGTGCTCGTACGAAAGTTCAATTGCACCAAACGTGAACACGTGTATCCATTCTAAAACGATCGTCTCTTCCCGCAGGAAACAATAATGGGTTTCCGAAGGAAGGTTTACAGTTTCGTGGCAGGAGTACCAATTGCAACGGAGATGGTTTTATCGACGGCGAAGGGGGTGGCGTTGAAGAGTCAGCCACAGCAGGGCCAGACAAGCTGGAGGGATCCGGCTCAACTGAGAATGACACTCTTCACCTCAAGAGACGGGTGGGACTCATCAGTGGGGTGGCTTTAATTGTCGGAACCATGATAGGTAAACTAAACGCTTGTAAGAGAATCTACTTGAAATTGTGCGATAGGGTCCGGAATCTTCGTGTCCCCGTCGGGGCTACTCGAAAGAACCGGATCAGTTGGTATGAGTTTCGTCATATGGATGGCTTGTGGATTTTTATCCTTACTAGGTAAGTTTTCCTTAGGGTCAATAATGGTTAACGTATGTTCTTCAGGTGCCCTGGCATATGCTGAATTGGGTACCATGAACACATCATCTGGTGCCGAGTACGCCTATTTCATGGACGCATTTGGAGCACCTCCCGCCTTTTTGTTCTCATGGGCAAGCACTTTAGTGTTAAAACCGTCACAAATGGCAATTATTTGTCTTAGCTTTGGAAAGTATGCTGTTGAAGCATTCGTCAACGAATGTGAGCCCCCAGATATAGTTGTGAAAATGGTGGCTCTTTTGGCATTAGGTAAGCCTATTGCGTTTATATTTGATGCTGTTTATCTCTATGTACCTTTTTTTAGTGGTGATACTATACATAAACTGCTACAGTGTTAACTTGGCAACGAGCGTTCAAAATATATTCACGGCAGCCAAATTGGTGGCAGTACTTCTGGTTATAGTTGGTGGAATATATAAAATGTGCGAAGGTAGGTAAACTTATCGTCGTTATTTAGATCTTGCCAAATTTAGTTTGGGGATTTTCTATCGCATCAAAATATCTCTTGATTTCACAAATTTCATTGCATTTTACCTATATTATCAGAGTGTTAGAATTGAGTTGAGTAGGCTTCCGGCACATCCTCGCTCTATCCCCCTATCTAAAAGGGACTTCACATGATATTTATTCAAGCAAAAACATATTGTTTGTTATACGCTAGGTTTTACGCGTTTTATTTGTCATGTATTTAGAGTAACATCCAAGGTATCGTCTTCAATTAATTGTAGGTATCCTGTATCCTTCCTACACCCACGTGGTTCGCTGTATCTAATTACTAAATGCTCAAGCCCAGTACGGCTCATCTATGGAGTCGTTTGAATAGGTACATCATGAAATCTCTGTACTTGTTCATGTTGAGTTCCTTACAAATGTACGGAACACTGTTGACTGTATTCAAAACCAATTTCGTAACAGATCTAACAGTAAACTAACTGAATTATAAATAAATCTACCTATCTAACCTTGGCGGTAGTTCAATCAAAATTCTTTCATAATAAATAAGTTTATAATTATTAATTAAACCTCGCTCGTCACAGGTACGCAAAATGAACGGATCGATTACTAGGTTAAATGGGAAATCTGTGACAAAGGACTTAGAAAGCTAATATGAAATTATTCAACGAGATGCGGTTCAGCCCAATCGGTATGATTGGTAATTACTCATTAGAGGAAAACATCCCGAGAAATTAAATTCATACCTTAATTTAATATTTAGGACGCTATGGAAGTCCAGTTTGTGATTTTTAATAGCAAATTTTATTTTATTGTACGGGAGCTGGTGAAAACTTGAGTTCCCCATCATCGTGACCAGGCTGAAAATTTTTACAGTAATTCACAACTTCAGGCAAAACTAATTTTGGATGAATAACCCCGAGGGGTTGGTCAAGACTTACTTTAGGGAACAAAGATTTCCTTCATTGCCTAAAAATTGCCCAAATTCCACAACATGTCTAGCGTTACCTTACATTTCCCTACTTTCCTATAGAAACCTTTTGTTTCCTTAAAATTTCCTCTAGATTTCCCCAGAATTTCCTATTATTTCCTCAAAATATTTTTTTTTCTTTCTTTTTTTATTGCCTTTATTTTATAGTGGGCGGAGTGTTAGCTAATTAGCTATTCTCCCCACTCAACCCACTATACAATCACAAACAGCCATACCATTTCCTACATATTTCCCAGCTATTTCCTCGAAATTTCCTACATGAAGGATAAGAATTTCCCACGTGATCAATTTGCCTCAATTTTTACGAATTTTTAATTATCTTCGTTTTTGCGCATTTTTCCAAATTTTGGGAATTGCTCTAGATTTTCTGATTGTATTTTTGGTGTTTGTGTTCATTGAGTCTAATAGTTTTCTTTATTTTATATTTTTTAAATTGTTCTTAATTTTATTTTTTTCTACAGATACCAAATTTCTTCGGCAGGTAAATAAGATTTGAAAATAGAAAGAAACTTTTAACCATTACCTCTACTCTAACCTCATTTTCTCAATTTTTATGAACTTTTAATTATGTATCTTCCTTTCTGCGTAGTTTTCCAAATTTTGCGAATTGACCTAGATTTTCTAATTTTGTGTTCGAATTTTTCTGAAGTTCAAGGAATTTTTCTGTTCACTAAGATTTATAATTAATTTTGTTCATTTTTCAAAATTTTTTTACATTTTATTTTTTTGTCAGATATCGAATTTCTTCCTCGGGAAAAGAAAATTTGTAAATAGAAAAGATTTTTTCGTGAGATCAAAATTTTTAAAAATTGCCAACACCCCAATCTAATTTTTTCAGTTTGTATGAATTTTCATCGTCTTTGTTTTTGCGCATATTTCCGAATTTTTGCGAATTACACTAGAATTTCTAATTGTATGTTGTAATGGCGCTTGTGACTGAGTTGTATAGTTTTTTTTTATTTTTTTGTACGGTACCTAATTTCTTCAGCAGGGAAATAAAATTTGAAAATAGAAAGCAATTTTTCATGAAATACGAAATTTTCAAAAATTAGCTTTTCTCAATTTTTATGATTTTTAATTATCTTCGCTTTTGGGTATTTTCCGAATTTTTCGAATTGTTCTAGATTTATTATTCTTGAAGGTTTGTTTTTACTGAGTTTTACAGTTTATTTTGATTTTTATATCCTTCCAATTTTCATTAATTTTTTTTATAGATACCGATTTTCTCCCGCAGGGAAATAAAATTTGAAAATAGAAAGAATTTTTTGTAAAATATCAAAATTTGTAAAAATGACTAGCACCTCTACTCTAACTTGATTTGTCTCTATTTTTATGCATTTTGAATTACCTTCGTTTTTCCGTATCTTTCCGAATGTTGCAAATTGTTCCAGATTTTCTGATTTTATGTTATCTTCTTTGAATGTTTGTGTTAACTGAGTTTTATAGTTAATTTTAATTTTGTTGTATTTTCAATTGTTCTTAAGTTTATTTTTTTCAATTTTTATGAGTACATATTTAATTATCTTTGTTTTTGTGTACTTTGTGTGAGTTTTATATTTCATTCCGATTTTTTTTTCCAATTTTTTAAAATTTTATTTTGGGTACAGGTACCGAATTTCTTCTGTAGAGAAATAAAATTTGAATTTTTTGTGAAATATCGAATTGTTTAAAAATTACTAACAAAGACTTCCTTCATTGCCTAAAAATTGCTACCATTTCTCGTAATTTCCCCAACATTTAAATTTCCCCGAATTAACGTGAACGGCATAACGTTATTTCCCCTATTTCTTTAAAATTTCCTCTAGATTTCCTCAGAATTTCCTCTTATTTCCTTAAAATATCTTAATATTTCCATAAAACCTTCTCATTCCTTTGAAATTTTCTCCATTTCCCCAAAATTTCCCTCCCTTATCCATCCTAGATACATTTTTATGTACCTACTGCCAGTTCATTATTTATTTATGTTCAAAGAACTCTTTTTGACATTTTAGTTTTGTTCCGATTATAATAAATTTGATACCTATTGTAACGTAAATTTAATTATGTGGTTTTATTTATTTACAATTAACTACCCTCAAATTTATAACAGCGTTAAAATGGATTAATTTATATCAGTTATTATTATTTATCACTTACAATTTATAACATAACACAAGCGCATCGAAGTTGGAACTGAACTGAAATACTGAATGAAACTGAAATGTGCAAGTGTGTCAAAATAAAAAAAAAAGCCAGTTTTTGACGTTTTTCCCGTTAGCCTATTACATCAAATTGAACCAAATTTGGTACATATGCTCTATAGCCACTTTAACGAGCAAGTCACCAGGTCATTTTGATAGAAATGCAGTTTAGCTTATAAGCTTTGAGACAATGTTGCCAGAGTTCAATTTATATCGCTTTGTTCCATTTTTATACTCGAAATTGTCCACAGAATGATTTTTAAAAAACGCAAACGCGAGTTTTTTACTAAATGAATCATTTTTTTTTATAGAAATCCGACCAAATTAGCAAGATCAGCCGTTTATAAAATGTAACGGTTCATATAAGCTATAAGGCGTTGTCAGATTTGAATTGTAAGTCAAAAGGTGGCCTTTTTATGCTGATTTCCACAAAGGCAAAACCATGGAAGTATGACATTTTGGGTTGCTCCCAAAGACACTGTAAGACACGACGTAATTCGCGTTATATACGAATTGGTGGCTCTATCTCTGTTTCTGGAAGTTGTACAAGTCTCAATTTATTAGAAATTGTCTTCTAGTGATCGCTCTGCGATAATATTCACTCTTGTTGAATTTTAAAGGAAAAGTGGTGTTAGCGTAACATACTTTTCGAATCTATGTTTCTGGTAGTCAGATTGTAACGGGGTTGTTACAGTTAGAAGCGTTGGTTTGGATTCGATTCTTATCAATTAGTACAAAACAAAATCTGTTCATGCAAATAAATTTCTTATAGGTCGATTTCTTCAGGAATATCAGAATTACTTCGTACAAAATGAATATGCAAATTCCCGAAAATAACCGGCCACTACTTTATATAAATAAAAAAATTTAAAAAACTTACAGTAATTGACGTCAATGAGCTTCCTTTCAGGTTACAATTGGTCGTATCTCTCATTGAAAATAATGCTGCTTCCTTTAGAAATATGGACAGAGATTCTGTATGGCACAGTTGACTCCATGACTGCAAAACAAAAATGTCCCTGCGTATTGCGAATCCGAGCGAACCGGCTTCAAATTCGAGAAAGTAATACTCTAGATCGTGAATAAGCACTGGAATAAAATGCCACTGCTCCGCTGTGTTAAAGTTGCCCGTTTTTTTAATGGGGCTTAGTTAGTAGTTTTACCTACACAAAGATGTTCCTTAGTGAAATTTTTTCACTTGTACACGGTCTTGCCCGAATTAAGCTGCTAGAAAAGTTTTCCCCTGTCCCATAATTCTAATTTTACTGGACGTATATTTGTACATTTGAAAAATTGGAGGTAACTCGCAATTCGTCGCGGACCCGAAGAGGCCACGGCACTTAATATGTTTTTGCCAGAAGTAAAACTGCTATACTTTACTACTATTCGGTAAGATTTCACTCGATAAAATGCCCGTTCTAGTTCTTGAAATCGCACACGAATCTGTTCACAAAATCGAGGATATTTTATACGTGATCGTTCCAAAATTGTTACTCGTAACTTCACTACGAATTCAATTTCCGCGTACTTAGCGTAGTAAGTGACCGCTTACGAAAATTAGCTTAAAAATATCTCAATTATGCAAAAATAACATTCTCACGCCCAAATAGTACGTGTTAACTATTCGGCCATCTCACCTCGCCTGCCGAAAAGCGCCCTTACAATCCGATCCCTCTTTACTTATCTGGCACCACACACTTTAACAGAAAATGCACACGTTATCGCCAGACATACTTTCGTTTTCGTTCGCTATGAAGCGGTACTAGTGTAAATTTCCCTACGTTGAACAAAATACAAATTAGAAAAAAACACCTTTTTTAATTCCAAAGCGACCACTTTTTGAGGCAACTTTTATTTTCATTGCTCGCCCTGTTATGCTCGCTGTCAATATGATTTATAACATTCAGGGATAAAATGCGCGATTATAGTATCAAAAAACGCCAACAGACTGCCAAACCATTGTTTCTTGCGCACTGCTAAAAATAAAAAGGATCGTCAATAATAGTTGAGGATCGTAATTTGCTTCTCATAAGAAAAATGTCTAGTTTATCCCTTTCGAAAGTGACACGTAAAGTTGGGATTCGCTAGACTACGATTTGGCTACATACTTTATTTAAAAGTGCAAAGCTTGGATTTCATTTCCATTCAAAAGGACTTCGGGCGTTAGGGTTGGAAGAACAAAGATTCTTGAAATCGCAATTCCTATGACATGAATTTGAGCTTGTTATTTACAAATCATTTTGCAAAAGCTTCGGGGCTTTGTAATGAATCTCTACAATGGGCTTTGCACAACTCCGATATCAAACAATGTGGTAGGTCGACAACAAGTAAATAGTAAGAGTTAATTCTGAGGTTTGCGTAAATAAACGCATTCTGTAAAGAGGAAATTCACTACTAGCAAAAATCTAACCTAAGATGCTTTCTTAATATCTAAACTAACGTGCTCTTTCAGGAAACATCCAACACCTCCAATACCCATTCCAAAACACAAAGTTTTCGATTGGAAACATCGCTACCGCCTTTTACACCGGATTGTGGGCTTACGACGGTTGGAATAACCTGAACTACGTGACCGAAGAAATTAAAAATCCATCCAAGTATGTTGCACAACACTCTGTACGTTTCAAACTGTGTTAATACCTGATAATTGCAGAAATTTACCACGAAGCATAATTATAGGCATACCGCTAGTAACAGTATGCTATGCCTTAATAAATATTTCCTACTTAACGGTAATGTCGCCGTTGGAAATGACTAACTCTGAAGCAGTGGCTGTGACTTTTGGCAATCGTCTTTTGGGTGTAATGGCTTGGCTCATGCCCCTTTCGGTTACAATCTCCACGTTTGGCTCGGCAAATGGAACATTATTCGCCGCTGGACGGTTATGTTTCGCTGCCAGTCGCGAGGGACACATGCTGGATATCCTGTCGTACGTGCACGTTCGCCGATACACTCCGGCACCAGGACTCATTTTCCACGTATGTATTACAAAAGCTGAGAAATGTGTATTAAATGGGTTTTCACAGTCATTGATCGCGGGGGCGATGGTTTTGTACGGTACAATAGACTCCCTCATCGATTTCTTCAGCTTCACCGCGTGGATATTCTACGGAGGATCCATGGTCGCCCTTATGGTAATGCGGTACACCAAACCCAACTATCCACGACCTTATAAGGTATTAATACACGCAATTTTAAAGTACTTTTAACACCATTTCCACGGATATAGGTGCCGATCATCATTCCACTGCTAGTCTTCGTGGTCTCCATCTACCTGATTATCGGGCCTATCATCGACCAGCCTACCATCGAGTACCTATACGCCGCGATGTTCATACTGGGCGGAATGGTTTTCTACGTACCGTTTGTGCACTACAAAGTGCGCATTCCATTAATGGGTAAGATTTTATTGCCCCTCGCTCGCCTTAAAAAGCTGCTTCCAGGCATCAGTAATCACTTCATTCATGAGGTGAATGGGCAAACATTCTTCCGAAAATACTCATTTTGGATAGAAGATGGATTTAGGTAAGACGATGGGAATTCTTAGAATTCCCATTGTGCCACTTTCATCTCTAATATTAACTTCCCAATAGGTCCACATTTCTAATCTTTCTTTGATAAGTGCCTCTCACGTTACATTTGCTCACGGTTATTGCGTAAGAAAAATGGGTTGTTTCCATATTTCCGACACGTACTTCTATGTTTCTTTTTTGTTGCAGATGGGCTGACCGTCTTCTTGCAAATGTTACTGGAAGTGGCTCCCACCCAACACATGATCGAGTAATTAGTGTCTTTAGTATAATGATACGTAGATTAAATATACTTTTATGACATTTAAACACACAGTACTGTATCTACTACACGAAAAGCATTGTAGTTTCTGCTGTATGTTAGACAAACTGTTGCCAAATCTTTTTAGAAAAAAAACATGGTAGATTTCATTGTTTATCCAAATGATTTTAATTACACCAAGGGTCATTGCATGTACCTATGATCGGTGATTACGAAATACTGTGTCGTCAGTTGGACAGGGAACTTGATCATTCCTTGCTTAATGCGCTGATAGAAAACAAATAATTTTATATGAATTTTGTAACTTTATATTAATAAGCCAAAAAAACATACACTCAACCCGTTTTTTTTATTAAAATATTATTTTTGTATCGTATCCCTAGTTCTGTTCACATTTTAGTGTTTTATAACGTTACTTCAATCAGTATTATTTACACAAGGTTGTGAATGGAATTTAATACTTACCTACAACTTGGTACCTGTTTATTGTTAAAAACGTAAATTATATAGGTACATATCGTTGTTTAATAATATAAGCAGGTTTAGATTCAAAAAATGTATAATGTCTATATTATAGATATATACGCAATGGCAACATTTGTTGTTAAATAATACCATTAAGTATATTTTTAATTTGTTATAAATTTATGATGGCTTATTTTTTATAAAATACTTAAAAAAATGTCTATATTAGGTATCACTGTGGACTTAAAGATGCAATTTAAATAATATGCTGAGTTTAATTTTTTTCACCATTCCCCTAAGACACTCCATCTTTAATTGGTAGGTATGTATAACATAAAAATGCTAATACAAAATTGTGTAACGCGACACCTACAAGGGAGTCGAAACAAGGCTCGCTCAAGAACATGTTCAAACAAGATACGAAGAATCGCACACGATTTTCAGTAGCGGAAATTTTCCGTAAACCAAACGTTACTCCGGCTCATATTCAATAAAAATCGATTGGCGATGGTTTGATATCGCTGTCTCTTTTCGTTATCGAGTTAGATGAGGGACAGATGGACCGACGGATAAAACCATCAGATTGAATTTTTTTTGAAAAATTCCCCTAAAAAATAACGAGGAAATTCGGAAAATATTCCTATGAATTTTTCTCCATTTTGTGAAATAAGGGGTTTGGTCTCCGTATGCGCAGTTTATTTTTTTGTGTACGTTTAATTTATTTTTCAAATTTCAGAAAAAAAACTGCTCATAAACAAGAAAGTTGGGTCTGCGCATGCGCAATCTATTTTTTCAAAAAATGCACTAATAAATAATGACCCAAACCTTTAACCGTGGTTTCTAACGGAGATAATTTTATCTTTTGCTATCAATAAATCAATAAAATGTTGGGGTTGTTTGATCCAAAATGATCGCTAAAGTAGAGTTTGAGTTACAAGTTTTGACTAATTAAAAATCAAAATGCAACAACGTTTAAAATTATGAAAAGCAAAAAAAAGATTTTTTTGCTATAACTGCCTTTAAGAGACATAGAAGAAATGGTGCAAGCCTTGACACCATAACGAACCAAATGGCACAAAAGCAGCTCTTAAGATAAATATCTGAATGCGACACAACCGTACCAACAGACAGACGGACGGAGGGATCCAGGGACGGACGCACAAAGTGGCTACAATAGCACATTGTTTATTGTTGTAGAAACGCGCTAAGAACATGACTCTGCGTACGCGCAATCCATTTTCTGACATACGTTTTCAATTTTCTGTAGCCGTTTTTGTATGGAATTAAATGAAAAATAATAATCCTGATCTCGGACTCTCTGTTGAAATAATAATAAATAATAAATAATAAATAATAAATAATAAATAATAAATAATAAATAATAAATAATAAATAATAAATAATAAATAATAAATAATAAATAATAAATAATAAATAATAAATAATAAATAATAAATATGTACTAGTAATAAATTCATCTAAAATTTATTTAATTTCCCACCTTGCACGCATATAATGCTCTTGTCCTATAAAAATTCCATTTTTTTCGATTTTAATAAAAATGAGATACAGATCAACATATTTTCAATCTAGATAAATATAACGTGGTTTGAAATTTTTTTATCTAGATAAAGATAACAATTTTTTCATCTTTATTTTTGAGTGGGCACTATACATTTACAAATATCCATGCCGGAACTCCGATTCGAACCAGAGACCCTTAGCACCACAGTCCAGCTTTAACTGAACTGCGCCACACGGGCCGGCTGTTAAAATTTCGTAAAAATCCAGCCACAAATAAGAAATGTTCTACTTCAATTTCATTTTTAAGAAGAATCCCAACCTAAAATTTCAGAAGAATTGATTCTCAAATAATAAATGTGGGTCTGGGCATGTGCAATAATTGTTTACGCATCTTTAATCTGCGTAGGTATGTACAATTTTCGCATTTTTACTATCACTTTTTTAGTAATAAACAAAGAAAAAATTCCTTTCTTAATGGAAGCCTCGACACCTAACAAACCAAAGTGACCACAATAAGCGCATTTTTTTCTCAGTTTTCAATGACTTTTGAGATGGGTACCTAACTCATGCTAGGAAGCTAAAAATTAGAGTTTTAAAGCTAAGGGTTCAAAATGAAACAGAAAAAAGGGTAGTTTTAAAGATAGGGTTACAACATGTACGAGTTCCTTCCAAATAGAGTTTTTAGCGCGTTTTTGAAAAAAAAATAGCGCTTATTATAAGGCATTATTATTCTTTCATTGGGTGGAGCCATTAGTTACTTGGTTCAATGAAACACTGTCCATTTTAACTCCTACTACTGTCATTTACGTATCCGCCCGTTGGACCGAAATTAAAACGGGCACAGTCAACGAAAAGGATATGAGCATATGCTCTCCTCTCCCCTCCAATATCAATATATGATGTTATTATTAAAATCGGGCCCAAAAGATGGAGAGTTGGTTGAATGTTATGGACAAACTCCTCCATTTTGAATACGAAAATAATATTGAGTTAAAGATTAGCATAAATGATAACTATTGGCAGTTTGTAACAAAGCCTGTATCAAGTTTTTTGAGAGCTCCCGTTACACTGTACACAATGAGGCATAAATAAAAAGTTAATACCAACCTTCCATCTCCATCTCGTCGATTATACTCTAATTACGTCCTCCCACAGTTATAAATCCGTAATGAAGATTCATGTCCGATCTGCACTGCAATTAGAAGAAAAGAAAATTACAATTTTAAAGCTAAAGAGGACAAAATGAGGCGAAGAAGAAAATTGACGTTACGATCTAATAAGCTGGCGTTACCACCAAAAAGGGGTTCAACCTTTTATACCTCGTCGATTTTACTCTCGTTATCACGTAATTATAAATTCGTAATGGGTGGCCTCCGTGGAACAAAACAAAACAAAACAGATAAACAAAAATTCCAAAGGTGACTGACAGCAACTCATTTTTGATCGCTTTGTACTAATGGGCGCCATAGAATATTGTGTCGCCATCTTCGGGATTTTAGTCTAAGGTAAAATTGAAAACAACACGTGAATGGCAACCTAACCTCAATTTAGTTTTCTACAGGTACATAATTTTAATTAAAAAAATGCAAAATTCCTTAGATTTTATCCCAACAAAATCCTCGATTATAAACTCAAACTGTAATAAAGATTT
Organism: Photinus pyralis; assembly: GCF_008802855.1. Taxonomy (NCBI): domain Eukaryota; kingdom Metazoa; phylum Arthropoda; class Insecta; order Coleoptera; family Lampyridae; genus Photinus; species Photinus pyralis. The sequence goes on along the minus strand of NW_022170511.1, from coordinate 20,787,150 downwards.
TGAATCAGTCACTTTCACATCCTACAAGAAGAAGCAAAAGCAAACATCGTCTTCTTCATCTCCAACCACCAAAAATGAAAAATCTAACGTTTTCGACATAAAAAAGGCTCGTTACGAAGTGTTAAAGTTTGGAATATCAGGATTGGATCATAATAAGAAACAAGAAGCTCAAATACGACTGGCGATTAAATTAGGTACGATTCACATTTTATGAGCACTTGTTTATCGTTGTTTCAGGTGCAAAACCGCCCAAAAATAAGTACAAAAATTACAAGGAGCTTTTAGAAGAGCGTAAAAAGGAGAAGGAAGTAAATGACAGCAATTTAAGGTTTCAACAGTTAGGAAAAGATGAACAGGGAAAATCTCTCGTGAAAATTAAAAAATCTAAACGGAGAAAGAATGTGTTAAAAGGCAGCTTACTGGAAGCATATGGTACTACAAAGGTATGAAGGTAGTGTCCCTTTTTAGTTTTGATAGATACATGTTGTAGGTAAAATCGAAGAAGTGACAAGGATTAGTTATTGATACAATAAAATTCTCAAATAAAAAATCGATATTCTATATTTATGAAACAACACTGAAAATGTCAATTACACTGATTGGAATACAAATGTATTAAAGACTTATGGTGCAATTTTCTAAATTGAAACATTAATCACTAATTAACGTTAGATTTTTCAATTTTGTTGTACTTAATTGCGAGAGGTACTTATACAGCGAAGTTGAAAAAATGGGGCTAAGTGTCGCTTTTCCACAACTTAATCGTTTTATCATTTTCTAACGCTGCCGAAGCGATGATATTTTCTGTCGGGTGGCAGGTGGTGCAAAGAACCACATCTAAACAATTTCATTATTTATCTCTGGACGAATGTGCGTAAGTTACCTGTATGCCCTTGTAACTTTTGGACAATTTCTTTCGTTTGCAAATTCCAAATGTATACCATACTGTCTTCAGAACCACTCACGATCCATTTACCACCTGTGACGGAGAAATTTGCAAAAATGCAGTACTTTTCGTTTTTGTGCCCCGAATACGTTTTCAAGCACTTCACTTTGGAATAATCCCACAACTTTAACATATTGTCTAAAGTAGCCGCTAATATATATTTTCCGTTCGGGGAGAATTTCACGAAGGAAACTGGAGGATTGTCATCGTCGATTAATGTTTTTAAACATTGCCCCGAAGCGGTATCCCATATTCGGCTACAAAACACTGGTCAGGTACCACCTAATCTGCAAGAAACTCACCATAAACCGTCATAACTGCTACTGACAATAAGCGAACCATCTCGATTAAAATGTACCGCACTAACCGGATCTGAATGGGCCGGCAGGGTTTTCAAGCATTTACCCGTCCGTACATCCCAAATGCGTACGGTCTCGTCAAACGACCCGGACACAATCAGATTGGATTGTGGGTTAAAATTACAGCAGAAAACGTAATTACTGTGTCCCTTTAGTGTTTTTAAGCACTTCCCTGAAGACAACTCCCATATTTTCAGTGTTTTATCGTCGCTAGCGGAGACTACAACAGAAAATTTAGCACCACCAGACGTATCAAAGGCGACAGTTGATTACCCAACAGTCTGCTATCGGTAGACCACGCCACATCGCTTATACCGAGCTTGTGCCCGGAGATGGTTTTTTCGAATTTACCATCGTACGCGCCCCAGATTTTGATAAGTTTATCCGCAGCTACAATAACACTTGAAATTGAAGTTGATCCGGTTAGAAGTACTTACATGAACTTGCCAGCCATTCGCCGTTCGGGCTGAATTTAACAGAGGACACCGCTTTTGTATGGCCGGCTAAAGTGAACTTGAGAGTATAGTTCGGTTTCTATAAGGAGTAGGTTAGAGCAAACTCATCGTCGATTCTTTCTTACCAAACTACTGCTAGGTTTGTTGGATCCTCCCGTAGGAGTCATGCTTCCCTGTTGCTGCATATTGCTCGATTGCTGTACTGGTGGAGTGCTACCCAAAGGTAGCATAATACTTTTACAACCTGCAAAAGGTAAATACTTGTATTGTGATGCACGCCGTTTTATTTGATTATGAAAGGAATGCCGCTACTTACCTTTATAGTACGACTACTCACTCGTATAACTGACAAAACGTATTTTTATCAACGAATAATTAATTGCGCGTATGGAAATTTTAAATAAATATTGTTAAAACCTTTACAGTTGACATGATACAACCGCGACGACGTTCGATGAATGATACATCGAATCTTCGGAACGAGGTATTTTCGTCGAATTTGTTGGATATCTCGAATGTACATGGTGTTTCAACAGAGGTTTGTAAAGTTACCAATGATTATTTCCAACAACGTGGCGTCAACACCACTACGTATAACCAAAGCGTGCAGATCAAAAACGTTAGCAACCAATGATGGTAAGAAAAATTTGTCTGTTAGGTAGATTAAATCAAATTATTAATATTAGTACTGCTTAATTGCGTGTAATTTATCATTTCGCAGATTACAATTTAATTTATGACGTCATATACAAGCATATCTTCTTAAATTTATCCCAATTAATACCACAAGACATTAAAACGTAAACATATTTTTTAGGTATTTATGCCAGACTGAAACTATATATGTTCTCACCATATGACCTAGCATCGACATAGTGCTAATCAAGTACCCTAATTCAAAATTTGTTTCTTTATTTTTAGTGGAGAGCAGACTAACACTCTTTAGCTTGGTAGAACAAAAAAATAGTTGTGATTAATTAAGAGGTACTTATCGTAATTAGACATTTGTTACTTCTAAATTATTATAGTTATAGCACACTCTGCTAGATATATATGTAGTCTTTTAGCGCCTGCACTGATTTGTAACAAAAAAAGAATATTTTTTTTGCCTATTTTCAAAAGGCGTGTAACAATATGTATGTCATTTTTCAATAAACAATTTTTTTGCCAATTTTTAATGTTCATTCTTCAATGGTTTGCAATTGCAACAGGCACTATAGGAGCTATGTATATACAAAGTGTAACTATGTTAAGAATGCTATACTCCCAAAAGCCCCAAAGATTAATGTATTTCTCAGTAACGCACGATAGGAGCCAATTAATGTCTTAAAATTTGGTTAGCGCACTTTGTTGTATTGCCGAAGAGTTTTGTTATATGCACTTTATCAAAAAAGGTGTTCATTTTTACATCAATGGAACAAAGTGTATCTAAACATGCACTCGTATCACTGACGCGCGTGCGCAAATACAAGTATAAATACTGCTGATTGGATATTATTAAAGTCGAGTATTTTTCTTAAGTATGTAACGGACTAATTATTTTCAATTATGTTTATATTATATTTTATTTATTTATTTATTTTTTGTTCCTCTCTTGTTCTGGGCCCTAAACAGGCTTGTGCCCAATTACAGAGTGATCCGCGTAATGGTTTTTAGAGGTGCCCCTGCAGAAGGTCTTCTATACTACCCCGCTATTTACCTTACGAATTAGGAAAACTGCAAGAAAACCTAATTCGGAGTAGCCTGCAGAATGCTCGACACTGATCTAAGGAAGTTCCCATCTCTGTCACAGATGAAAAATTCTTACCTCGGTTCGAACACCTTTTAGAATTATATGACAATGTTTGCTAATATAAAATTAAATTATCTGGCTAGTAGGGACGTTCAGAATTAGGCGTTTGTCCGTTTAGATTGATTATAATAATTTGTTGGAATTCATTGTTTAATCATAATAAATATGTAATCAATTTGAAATAATGTCTAGGAATTTCTATCACATTGTTGACTCTTTTCTCAGGGGAGTAGAAAAGATTTTATTTTAGAAGCACACACTAGTTCTTTTCACCAATTTTAACTCCCGTTACAGCGTGTTCTACTCGTCGGAATATTTTGAAAACCTTAACACTTCTTTCGTTGCCGTGCTACTACCCTTTAAAGTTTTTCTTCAATTTTTCAACATCTAAGTTTGAGTTGAATTTTTTTTCTGTTCAAAGGTACTCAGATTTTTATAGTAAACGTAGGAGAAAACTGACTATATAGATCTAACGGAACCTGATGTTACTCTAAACAGTACTACAGTTCGTAATTATAACTTCGGCAGTGTCTTAAATGTTCATTAATTACCTTTTGTGTTTTTACTCTTATTTTCTTACACTTCATTCTGTTAACTACAATATCTCCTGCAGAATAGGTATGTGATGGTACCTCTGGAAATGGAGGGGCAACTTCGAATTAAAGTAGTAAATTAGCACATATTAGCTTTTTAGCGCATCTCACTTTGGCCGGCCGGCTAGCTGGCAGGCGGCAACTGCGAGCCCGTATATGAGTACGCTTGTAGAAAGACGAGGAGTGTATATGTACCTACCGGGGCCGTGTAATGAACAACTTTAGTGACGAGACTATATGATTGGGGCTGGCGACATCTGGGCGCCATCACTGAGCGTGTTATTTTAAATTTTTTCCTATCTTCTTCTAGAGTTTGTGTCCGATTGCATTCAAATTGATGTCGTCGGAAAGATCTTGTAAACCCGCACATCTCCTTCGTGACGGAATTTTGTTTTTCATTCCTACGGGCGAAATTAACCACCTTTTGCAAGGCACGCGAGGGGTAGTCGACTTTGGGCTCCCAAAAGTTTCTTAGAGCTGGAATCGCGATCTCTCTTTCAGGTGTCGCCAATAGAAGCTCGAGCTATGAGAAGTTCCACAAAAATTGAGTATTTTATGGAGGGGTTTTAGCCAAATCAACCCAAAGCAAAAATTAATAACTTTGTTGTTTATTGATCGATATTCATGCAAATTTAGTAGCACCGTATAAGTGTGACAACGTGGACTATCTGAAACGGTGTTGCAATCGGTAGGGTCCACATTAATTTTTCCGTGACGTGTGGAGAATCGCTTTTCCATTTGACCATCGTGTTTTAACAAGCAAACTTATAATTCAATATAGCAGATATGCTATCCAATGCGATTCAATCGCTTGTGTTCGCATTATTTTTTCCCTGATTACAGTTTATACTTATTTCATTTATTGATCGATATTGATTGCGAATTAAATGGAAAATAACAAACGAAATGTACTAATTTTGGAAATAGTTATTTACATAAAAGTCCGAAAGGGGCCTCGCACTTCAATGTTTCCTCGCCAGTAATGTCATTTAACTGACGAGTTTTGTATTTTACCCGAAATCGTATTTTAATACAAAATTTCAATTTTTCTATGGAACAATCTGTCAGTGATAACAGGAGTCATATAGACATTTGGAAATGTCACAAATGCGGCCGGTAAAGTGACGGTGCGACCTGTAAAGTGACGAGCGGCAGGAAACGTAGTCTGCTCTGCCTCTGCCATGGAAACTAAAATTTCCTGACAGAAAATAGGCATGAAAATGAAGGTTTCGTGACGATTTTGGGTAAAAATATCAATTTGAAAACGAAAAGTACCTACCTTCTTTGGAGACTGTCTTCCATTCAACAATTATTCAATAGCTGCCAATTAAGATTCTATTTCCAAATTTGAAGTCAGAACTTGGTGCTATTTTGTTAGGACAATGCAATGGGTTTTCTGCGGTGGCGGCGGTGGTGGTGGAAAAAGTAGAAGGGGAGAATTATAAAACACCATAGAAAGCTCGAAAGATGCCATGTGGTTGATACGATCGTACTTTATTGTGGGGGATGTTGAAGAAAGTGGGATATAAATTGTTGTATGGAGAGCTCGAAAAAGGTTCATTGGATAGGTACTACTAGGTGGATGTTCAAGCGAACTTTTTTTGGAAGTTGGCGGCGGCGATGTTGAAGAAGGTGAAATGAGTTATAAAAACTTCATTTTACAACGCAAAATTATGGTTACGCATTCACCATGTTTATCCGTCTGCATTAAATTTTGAGTGTAAGGGTAGGTGCGTCTGGGTTTGAATTGGAAGTTGTAGGCGGTCGACCAAAGGGGCCTCGCACTTCAATATTTCCTCGCCAGTAATGTATCATTTTCCGGACGTTTATGTAAATAACTATTACCAGACTGAAAATTTTTACCGGACTGGAAATTTTGCCTAGCAACCGCAACTGACTGACTACTGTCAGATCAAACAAATCAAGTGATCGACTTTTGCTTTTATTTTAATGTGTACCTACAACATTCTAATCAAAATGGTATTTTAATAGAAATAGAGTGCAGTAGGGGTAATTCCGGGATAGATGCCACTGCGGTAGAGATGCCGAACTCGTTTTTCTGCAAATATTAACGGTCAGGTGACTTCACTGTGCAATTAAGTTGTAGCGCTATTTACGGTGATCAAACGTATGTCATAACCGCTGAAAAATTCAACTGTAGAGGTAAGTTATGAACTATTATACGTTTTTAGCATGTCGAAAATTTCCAAGTGCATGAGTTCAACTTGTTTATTGACTACATAAACATACGTTGTATATTATTTGCATATAACAAGGTGATAGAGTAATAAGTAGGGTTATGTTTCGTTGCGCTAGCCATGCATTTGGAAGCATTCAGTTCTTCTTACATCGTTAGGCATCTCTCCCTGACAAACGGGAGAGATGCCAATTTCATTCAGGGTGTGATGCCGTTAACCTACTGTTGTATATTTTTTAGAAATGCCTACTGTGTATACAAAAAAATGCCCTTCGCGAGGTAAATGGACCGAGGAAATGCTGCGTACTGCTGTACAAAGTGTTTCTGATGGAACAGATATTAATGAAGCCGCGAGAATATATAATATTCCACTTCGAACCTTAAAACGACGCATTGAAAAGAAAAATTTTACCAAAGGAAGAATGGGACCAGCTAGTTTGTTGGGCGAGGAGGGAGAAAAGAAAATGGTTCAGCATATAAAACGGTTACAAGAACGAGGATTTACTCCTACAAGGCTAGATGTTAGAGAGATGGCATTTAGATTAGCGGAAAAATTGAAAATACCTCATAAATTCGATTCTGAAAAACAGCTTGCAGGTTACGATTGGCTAGCATCTTTCTTACGGAGGAATCCTGAATTGTCGGTAAGGAAAGCAGAAGGATTGTCTAGACAGCGAAGTCTTGGTATGAACAAAAATATTGTACAAAATTATTTCCAATTGCTTAAGAACATTTTGGAGGAACATAATTTGTTTAATAAGCCATCCAATATATACAATATGGACGAGAGCGGTCTTCAGCTAAACAACAGACCTGGTGAGGTAATTGCTGGAAAAGGATCAAAAGTGGTGACTGCTTTAACTGCTGCAGAAAAGGGCGAGACCATTACTGTGGTAGCTTGCTGCAATGGAGAGGGCACTTTCCTACCACCAGCGTGTATTTTCAAAGGAAAGAACAAGAAAGCGGAATTTGAAGATGGAATGCCTGCCGGATCTGTTGTTTATATGTGCCAAAAGTCTGCTTATATTAATTCAGACATATTCTTAGAATGGCTCAAAACTCACTTCCTACCGCGGAAACCTGCAGGGAAGGTACTTTTACTATTGGATGGCCACGCTTCCCATTGCAATTCCATAGAAACTCTATCATTTGCAGAAGAACATGATATAATTCTGCTATGCTTACCGCCGCACACCACTCACTACCTTCAGCCACTTGACCGAGCATTCTTCAAGTCATTAAAATCTGCTTTCTACCAAGCGTGCAATGTTTGGGTGAAAACGAATGCTGACAGGAGAATAACTCGACTGGTGTTTGGAAAGCTGTTAAATATCGCCTGGGGGAAGGCAGCGTCTGTTCAGAACGGAACTTCTGGTTTTAAGGCGACAGGTAAGAAAAAAGTAGACCTAATATCCACATTGGTACCACTAAAAATGTAATGGCATTTTAGGTATCTCTCCGTATAATCCGGACAGTATTCCTGACTACGCTTACACAACTGGCCCTGAAGATGCAGAAGGTGATAAATTAGATTTAGAACAACCTCAAAGGTCCAGTCCACAACCATCTACATCTCAAGAAATTCCGCAAAACGAAGAACCTCGTTCAGCACCCCAAATTCACCCAGATCCTATTGATGAAGCTGAAAAGCTGACGCCTGGGAAAGCGTTAACTATTGTTGCACCCGTTCCAAGTGTGGCAGTTCTAAATGTAACAAAAAGAGCACGAAAGGTAGCTGAGGAACTCACCAGCCCAGAAAATATAGAAAAACGCCGTAAGATACAACAGGCAAAAAACGACGCCCTTTTAAAAAAGAAAAGTTCGACAAAAGGCAAGAGGAAACCGTTATCAGTTTCTGTAAAAGGCAAAATGAGTGCATCTACAGTTCCAAAGGGGAGGAAGGCACTCTCTGACTCAAGCGATGGTGAATCCGATATATCATTGCATGACAGCAGTACAAACGAAGAAAACGATGATGACACAGCATGCACAGGATGTGGCGAACAGTATCACACAACTAAAAAAAAAGAAGATTGGATCAAGTGCCTTCACTGCGAGAATTGGCTGCACGAAGGTTGTTCCAAATTTGAAAATTTGTGCGAATACTGCGCAAAACTCCTCTTAAAAAAGAAAAACTAATGATGGCATCTCACCCAAATGGTAATGGCATCTCTCCCACAGTGCGTGGGTGAGATGCCCCAAATGATACCAGCACAAAAAAATTATTATAAATTTTATAGCGTGTCCTAATGCGCAAGTGATTAGTAATTACTAAAGATGATTATATGCCGAATCATTGTCCTAACTTACATGTAAAAAATAAGAAAACCTTTAAAATAATAAATGATATTAGAAAATTTGAGCATCTCTCCCGGAATTACCCTATCACTAATACAAATCGAGAAGTCGCCAGCTCTTCACCTGCACCAGGACGCAGTGGGAATTTTTCAAAATGCGCGTCTCGGTTTTCGGGTGACAAAGGCGACGATTGCGATGCATTCATTGACGCGATATCGGTTTACAAATAATGCGTAATGATTACTGAGGACAACGCTCTTAAGGGCTTGTCAATGCTTCTTGATGGCCAAGCCGCTACTTGGTGGCATGGAGTTCGAGATACAGTCTCTACGTGGGAAGACGCATTGAAATCACTTCGCCACGCTTTCGGGTTCAATAAACCGCCACATAAAATCTATCGCGAACTAATTTCTAAAGAGCAGGGGGAGCAGGAACAAACCGATATATTCATAGCAAATGCTCGCTCACTGCTAGCACGTCTTCCACGGCAACCCGAGCTACACGAAAAGCATAAACTCGATATGATATACGGTCTTCTTAACCGCCGCATTCGGGAACATTTACCCCGCGAACAAGTTGACAATTTCGACACGCTAATTAATAAAGCTCGGTCGATAGAACAGAACTTTCTGAGTAACTCTGGCTCTTTCATCAAGACATCGAACCCGTCTGTTATTCCTGAGGAAAAACCAAATAAACCTCGGCCTAAATGTGAATTTTGTCATAACTTTGGGCACACAAAATCCCAATGCAGGAAGTTTGCCTCTCGTACACGTCCGTCGGCCCCACCTGCGGAAAACGACGCTAATAACTCGACCACTAATTCAGGTCCTAAATTGGTATGTTTTGGATGCGGCAGTCCCGGTTACATTCGTAGCAGCTGCCCCAAGTGTACGTCCAAAACCCAAGAGTCATCACATGCTTCAACGTCCTCAATGATGACATTCAATATGCTGAACGTTTCTTCAACTACTGATCAGGAACGTCCAATGCTACTCATCAGAATTCACCAATTTCATGGGTCAGCATGTTTGGATACTGGTTCTAAAACCAGTATCGCTGGAGCACAATTGTATAAACTGTTAATCTCATGCGGAGAGCCATTCATAGACAAAGATGTTACGATTAAGCTTGCGGACGGAAATGAACGAGTCGTGATCGCCAAACAGTTTAACATTACCATTCACCTCCAGTCAAACGAAATTCAGACATCCATGCTGGCTATCCCTGAATTTGTCAATAGTCGGACATTGTTAGGCGCAGATTTTATCAAAGCCGCGGGTATGATTCTGGACTTCGCCCAAAATAACTGGTTCTTTTCAAATTACCCGGAAACCCGGTATGGTTTTCTAACCGAGGAAATCGCGAATTCCGTGCCCATAAACGCAATACAACGTTCCGATTTATCACTTAGAGCGCACGAGGGAGAGACGCTACTCGACAACGAACGCGATCGTATAAATTCATTGTTGAATGAATTCGCAGATGTATTTTCCGAACGTCTCGAGCCAACCCCTTATGCGGAACACACGATTAAATTGTCCGATAACACGCCTATTGCAGTCCCTCCATACAAGCTGTCTCCAATAAAAAAGAAATTTTTAGAAGAGGAGTTAGATCGAATGCTAGCGCAAGATATAATCGAACCCTGCGAATCCCCTTTTGCAGCACCTGTGGTATTAGTACCAAAAAAGTGAGGTAGTTACCGCGTGTGCGTCGATTATCGAAAGATAAATTCGGTTACGGTGCCTGATCGATACCCGTTGCCGCGCATTGAAGAGCTATTGCAGGCCGCGAAGAAAACCAAATTTATGACGACCCTTGATTTACGCTCCGGTTACTGGCAAGTACCCGTACGCGAAGAGGATCGCGATAAAACGGGTTTTACTTCGCCCATGGGTAACTTCCGTTTTAAACGAATGCCATTCGGCCTACGAAATTCACCTTCTACATTTCAACGTTTAATAGATCGCCTACGTTCGGGGTTAAGGGATATCCTCGCACTAGCTTACTTGGACGACATAATAATGTTATCGTCCACCTTTGAAGAACATGTGTCAAATCTGAAAACGGTGTTCGAGCGTCTTCGCCTTTTCAAACTCAAAGCAAATCGAGGAAAATGCATGTTTTTACGGCCTAAAATTAACTATTTGGGCCACCTCATTACTCCTCAGGGCATTGAGCCTGACCCTGCCAAAGTCGCTGCGATCACGGAAATGCCAGCACCGCAAAATGTCAAACAGCTTTTGACATTTATCCAAACGGCATCGTGGTTCAGAAAGTTTATTCCTGGGTACGCAAGCTTAGTGAAACCATTAACCGAGCTCACCCGAAAAGACGTACCCTGGAAATGGGAAGACCCAGAAGATCAGGCTTTTCAACATGTGAAGCACCTTCTAACGACTGCCCCAGTGTTACGACAGGCCGACCATGAACTACCATTCATCCTAAGAACCGATGCGAGTGCATACGCTATCGGAGGCGCTTTACTCCAGGGGGAGCCCCCCAATGAAAAGCCCATTGAATATGCAAGCAGATTACTCACCAGTGCGGAAAGAAATTATAGCACCACGGAACGTGAAGCCTTAGCAGTGGTATGGGCGGTCGAGAAATTTCGTGGTTATTTGGAGAATTCGAAAATTAAAATTGTTAGTGACCACCAGCCATTGCGATGGCTAATGTCGCTGAAATCGCCAACTGGTCGTCTAGCTCGCTGGTCCTTATCGTTGCAGGGGTACGATATCGAGATCGAGTACACTCCAGGGAAATGCAACGCAATCGCGGATACATTATCTCGTCCTCCGCGCCAATCGGATTCCACAGACATTTGCACGGCCGCAGTCGATCTCCCAGTAACAGATGGCAGTAAGATTAGATTTCTACAATTGGAAGATGCAGACCTGCGTAAGATCATCGAAGCTTTGGAGTCTACAGATGATCCCGTTAATGCTACAAACTGGTCTGAACGTGGTTACGTTATGGTGAATGGCATTCTTTTTCGTTACTCTCCGGATAGCGACGATGAAGAAGCTCAACAACTCGTTCCAAAATCTCAAATCGCTAAGGTTCTGTACGAGTACCACGACTCGCCGCTTGCAGGACATTATGGAGTAGAGAAAACTCTTCAGAAGATAATGAGTCGATACTATTGGCCTGGAATACGCCGGACAATTACTCAGCACGTTAAAGGATGCACCGAGTGCCAGCGCTTCAAGCCTAGCAATCATAAACCGTCGGGATTGCTTCAGACGCCAATACAAAATCAACGTTTCGAAACCTTGTCCATTGATCTTTTTGGGCCTCTACCAGAAACGCCCGAGGGTTTCAAGTGGATTTTAGTGGTTGAAGATACCAGTACCCGTTGGTTGGAATTATTTCCGTTACGTAACGCGACCGCGGAAACATGTGCTCGGATGCTCGTCGATGAGGTAATTTTGCGCTACGGCACCCCTCGCCGCGTAATAAGTGATAATGGTCCTCAATTTGTGGGAGAAGTTATGCAAGCCGTATCGTACTGTCTTGGGTTTAAGCAAGTTCTGACTCCCGCTTATCATCCTGAGGCCAACCCTGTTGAGCGCAAGAATCGCGATATTAAGACGCAACTTGCCATACTCACGACCAACTCCCACACTGGGTGGAAAGACCATTTGCCCAGTATACGGTTTGCGATGAACTCAACCAATTCAGCCGCTACTGGATATACACCAGCCTTTTTAACCTTTGGAAGGGAATTACGTACTCCGGATGATGTGCAACGAGATCTTCGAGGAATCATTCTGAATGCTCCTTTTGTACCACAAATTACCCCATATTTAAAAACCTTTTCGGAAGTACTAGCTCGTGTTCGAGACCACGTCTACAAGGAACAAGACCACGCAAAATCTTATGCGGATACGAAACGAATCCCTGGTCCAAATTACAAAGTTGGAGATAAGGTACTGGTGGCCACTCATGCACTGAGCAATGCGAAGCAAGGATACACCGCAAAGTTTGCTCCTCGTCGAGATGGGCCGTATGTGATCATGAAGAAGGTTTCTCCTTCGGCGTTCCAAATATCCTCCCTTCAGAGTCCAGATGTTCCTTTGGGAACTTACCACACTTCTTCACTTACACCATTTACTAATAACTCCGTCAATTCGAATCCCGCACCAGTTCGACCTATTCGCAAAAAAGGTCGCCCAAAAAGAATGTAATGATTTCTATATTTAGGATGTCGTCCGGGACGGTTCACGCCATCCTAAGGGGGAGGGTGTAACGCCACTTCTATTATTCGAGGGCAGTTGTTCCCCTAGGAGCCAAAGTCATGGCAGAAGGCATGGCCGCGTTCCCGCCAACTACGATAGGCGTCCCATATTGTTTTGTTTTTGTTTTAAGAGTTGTTGTCAAATAATTAACAATGCGTCGCCATAAATAATTATGTAAGTGTTTTCTTCAAAATAAATTATTATAACGTCGTTATTTTTAATATCAGCGTTATAATTTCCATTCTGACTGAAAGTCATGACCGATGAGCCCATCCAGAAATCCTGGTCAGGTGTTTGGAGGAATTTTTCGCGAATTATCATAGTCAGCCTTTCATGAGGTGGGATAGCTTCTCTCATTACAGTATTTTTTCTTTCTATCAAAGACGTACACTACCAATGCGTAGATAATTATGCCAATCCTTTGCAGCCAACTTCAATTCATTCAGCAAATTACATGGCAACCTACGCGCCTTTTTTACACCATACTGTACGATTGTTTTTGGGTATCTTGTTCTCTAAAAGAACTACTACTGAACTGGTCCGTGTGGCGCAGTTTAGTTGAAACTGCACTGTGGTGCTAAGGGTCCCTGGTTCGAATCCCGGTTCGAGCATAGATATTTGTAAATGTATAGTGTGTTAGGTTGGTAGAACAGCCTTGGCTGAAACCCCGCCCACCCAAAAATAAAGGCAAATAAATTAAAAAAATAAATAAATAAAACCAAAGAGTTCTAACGCGTCGTCGTTAGTAGAGGCCATGGATCATGATTATGAGAAATATTTCAGATTCGCCTGAACGTTTGGAGGGCTACAAGCAGTTCTTGGTAGGTATCACTTTCAATAACAGTTTTACATTCCAACTTCGAAGCGCGAATATTAAATCAATTTTATTATTCCAATATCTGTATTATATGAACTTAATGGTAAACTTTTCTTAATTTTTTTTATTATTTGCTAGATAAGTACTCACAATCTCCAAGTGAAATTTAATTGCTATCGCATGCAAAGGTGATCGAAAATAATATAATCTAAACTGAAAGGGTAGACAATAGACGTTTTCCTTTTTTTAAATCTCATATTAATTTACCTAATGTTGACTGTATGGTAGGATTCTCAAATAACTCGCAGCTAATATATCAAAATTTAATTAAGTTGATGCGGGACTTCACGGCGATATGGTTATTAGCAGTTTCGCCCTATACGTAAATAGGTGCACGAAGGGAAATATGAAAGTAAGTCACGGCATCTAAGATTCTTGCTGTCAGCACAGTTCTTGTAACTCAATTTTTGCTGTCTCACAATTTTTGTGTAAATGACACCAAAAGCACTTTCCGGAGATTCGAATATTTGGCGACAACGTGTACGGAATATAGTGATGTGGTCGAAATGTTATAAATTGCACAAAAACAAATATCGCGTATGACATTTCTGATTGGTGGAATGGTATGAAATGTATAGATTTCTGATCTTTCCATCCTCTCCGCCGTGTTTTAAAAATGGAATATCATGTTTTACGGGTTCGTTTTTAATGTGAAAAATTACAGTAAATTGATGGTAATAAATAAATTATGTGCCGATGCTCATTAAAAACTTAACCCTGTTGGGAGGCGTAGGTAAGCAGCATGAAGTACAGCTAAATGCGCGAACTTTGCCTGAGCGACTTCCGGTGTGTCAACCACCGGAATTGGAATATCATCACTAATTGGTTGGTATCCGTCAACCCCCGAAGTAAATTGGGTTTCCCTCAGTACGCCATTGGCATCGATATACGAAAAGGCTCCTACGACATTTCCATAAGAATCTCGGCTTTCGGCTCTGGCTACACTTCCGGCAACGTATTTAAAATTGTAGTTTCCCAGCGTATCTTGACTTACGGATACGAAATTTCCCTGCGGTTTGGCTGAAATTACAGCGATGACCAAGGCTATTACTAACTGCAAGAGATTGAGTTAGATTTTTGCGTAAAGCTCACGATCTTACCAGATGATTCATGTTGATTGCTATAGTAGATCTGACATTATTCAATTTACTTTTATACTGACTTAAAATACACTATATGGAAAGGTGGAAGATATAATGAGCAGTTAATTGATATTAGTCTAATTGCGGTAATTACTTGTTAAATTACGTCAATATTATTAGGTACCTATACTACTTTTGCTTGGTACATTCCGCTTGTAGTTCCTGGAAATATTCTACAATTAGCTTCAAAGTTGATTGAGATGTTGTACTCCACTTTCTGTAATTTGAAATACTTATCATGTTCCAAGTTTATAGAATTTGTAGTTCAAAGTAGAAGGTTTAAAGTTTGTTGAGGCGGGACGTAGCCTACCGATAGATCTAACCGTGACATTGATTTAGTGACGTCACAACTGGAGATGGGCCACTGCAACGCGATACTATGTGTTTAAATGCAATTTGATTCGCGTGCGTACTCATTGAACGCGAAAACATTAAGTAATTACTTATTTTGAGCCGCAGGATTGTATATGTTGTTTCCTAATTATAGACACGTGTTATTATGCAAAAATTTTATTAAATACGTACATCAACAACAAATACTCACTGAAAACCGAGCTGAAAACAAATAAAATTTAAACATTCTAATACACACATCTGCCTTTTTTAGCGTAACACAACGAAGTTGAGGTAACGCTTATGTGCTCGTTATTCCGTCGTCTGCCTATCTGTCTGTTCCATCGAGATCTCGGCCCCTGGACCACCTAGAGACTACAGATTTTCGGTCATTTGTAGTTGCAAAGGTCTATATTTTCCCGTAACTCATCATTTACATCCTTTTCATATATGATGACTGATTTTCAAAAATAGTGGGATACGTGTCTTCGGCAAGTTTAATCTGGTCTCGTGGAACTGTTAATACTGTATCGTCTTATCTAGTCATCTTGTCTACCCGAATAATGAAAATGTCGGAGAAATGCTTTATATAAACCCTGGGGTAACTAGTAATTTCAAAATTGTCCCGGTGAATACATCTTAATAGTCCAGTCAAATAAGAAAAAATAAAAACATTAATCGGTAAAGATCTGAATTTTGGTACACATGTTCATTAGTGTTCCCCATTGGACATACTAAAAGTCCCCGTCAAAATCTGTTGCGCTCGAGGCACCATCTTGGAAAAAAGGAGCACTTGTTCAGATTCTTGACTATATATCGGCAACAATTATTGATACGGAAAAATAGCTCAGATAAAAAATATAGTTTATTAAATTGCCCATAAAAAATCATATTAACATTTTTTTGTATGTCCAATACTTTAGTTATAATCCGACATCGAATAGGGAATCAAGTATCCTGAGCTCTCGAAACAGTCGCGCATACATTTTTTTACAACTTTTTACAAATCATTAAATTTATTGAAAATTCTGCCAGTATTTCTTATATATGCGAAGTCGTCGCACTCAAGCTTGGTATGAGACACGTTTAAAGGTTTCTCATAAAACTCTCTCTCTCTCTCCCTCTCTCTCTCTCAATAGAACTTTCATCTTCAATGTGAGCAGTTAAGCACTGAGTGTGGACTGGAAGCCTTCAGTGACCAAACAGGGTCAAGGAAATCGTGGACTCTCCTTCAACTCCACAGTTCGGGAGATTTTTCATATCCACGGAATTTCTGAACTTGCTGATTAATACGAAACGTGTGTTGCTGCGCCGCTGCAGCTGTAGTGGGTAACCGAAGGGGTAAAAGTGGTTAGATTCGGCTGACCCTTGTACGCGTATTTTCTGAAGGTCTGATAACGATGTCGGTTTAAATATCTCTCATTAGCAGGCACGTTATATGCAGAGAACGGCGTTCTCCAGCTTCAGAAATCATTTCGTGGCTCCAACAATTTAAATCATTTTCGCTTACCTTTTTGAAAATAACATGATGTCGTATCATGAAACATTTTGTCATTGCTAGAATGCTTTTACATTTTTTTCATTTTTTGGTGCTTTTACAGCTTTCGGTGTAGTCATAAAAAAGACGGCCTCCTTCCTATAACCAAAGAGTAACCATACTCTTTACTATAACTACGATACGGGGCCTAAACGCGTTCTGACGCATTCAACGTGAGATTACAGCTAAAGTATTGGAGATACAAAAAAAACGTAAATACTCTTTTTTATAGGGAATTTAGTAAACTATATTTTTCATGTAAACTATTTCTTCGTATCAGTAATAGTTGCCGAGACATGGGCAAAAAACTGGAAAAGTGTACCGTTTTTCCAAGATGGCGTCTCGAGCGCAACAGATTTTGACAGGGACTTTTAGTATGTTCAATAGAAAGTCGCAATAAATGTGTATACCAAAATTCAGATCTTTACCAATTAATGTTTTTATTTGTCCAAAATTGCGCTAATTTGACTGGACTATAACCACTTTTTTTGATGTCTTCATTTTTCGGAAAACGAAAAACCGTAAGGAACCTTGTCTCTTGAACTATAATTGCTTTTGCAACCAGGGACGCAGCACGTATTTGGCATTTTCTTACTTATTCTGTTCGAATACAGTTAATTTAAGCGTACAACATTAAACTACTTGGAATTAATTACATTAAAAGTCGATATGACGGCCGCCGTCAGTTGTGACGTCAACGCAATAGTGGGGATGAGTGTCACGGCTAGTTCTATCGGTAGGCTACGGGCGGGAGGAGTTCGGAGGACGGTAGGCATGCAGAGTTTAAGATCCAAATCAGATTTTGAAAAACAAGTTCTAAATGACTTCTGAAGGCTTTTACGAAGGCTTTTATAAGAAACCTAAAGGTAATCACAGCAGAATACTACTAAAAGGGTTTTAAAACTCTACTTAATATTTATTATTATAAACAAGAATAAATTGTGCATAACTCATACAACATATTGCAAAGAATTCCAGGACTCTATAATCATTCCTCTAAAAGTAGTTCAAAACCGCAGAACTGGGTCCGGACAGATGGGCAAACGGACAAAACGGAAGCAATAGCACATTTTTTTCACATTTCTTCTGCCTGACACAAATTCGAAAAAGTTAAAATTTACTTCGAGGTGACGACCATCTCTTTTCTTAGCTCTAAATAGATCAGTGGTTTGAAATTGAATGGCTAATCATTTACAGAAGTCCTTTATGCTTCAAATATACCTATTAATTTTTTTATTTCACAATTGACAAATTAGGTTATAGTTAACCCCTGAACATGATTTCCTTGAGAAAATTGGATTAGAGAAATTCAGGAGATCCTTTTGATAACAATACACATTAAAGGACAATATTTTACATTGTTTTCGACTACTTTAGTTTGGGATCTCCTTTCAAATCGTAATGATGCACTTAGGTCAAAATTTAATTTTTTACAACGGATCGTAAAGCTGTCGATCGACATTGACAAAAGAATACAGAAATATGACTAACCTCTTGATTTACAATTTTGTTTTCGCCGTGAAAGATCTGGAATTCTTACGGCTAACTTTTGTTGAATCATTAAAATGGGGTAGTTATCAGGTGTTTTCAACAGGAATACAAGCTTAAAATCCGCCGACTTCAGTAACTCTTGCGCAATGAATTCTTTGACGATTTCTCCGGATGCTGATTCTTCTTGGCCAGTAAAATACTAAACTAAATAATTTAATTGAATTATTAAAACTTGGTTTGATATTTACGAAATATCTTTTCTAGTATTTTTGTTGAGAGGTTCCACCCTGTATATACAACTTACGACGATGCACACATTTTTGAAAGCTGGAATCCACGCAATTTTTAGGGGAGAAAGCTGTGTGCGCAATCTCGAGAACACGAACGTTTGTTACGTTTGGCATCTTGTTTTTAATGGCGATCACGAAAGTATCGCTCGTCAAAGTTTGTTGGTATTTTTGTGCTATTTAATGCAGGTAGTATTATTTGTATTTCTTTTAATGTATTTGTGTTTTGTATGCAGAATTTTATATTTTTTGTGAGTTTCAATCATTGGTTTTGAAATTGACTTGATTTAACCCCAATGCAGATTCATGAGTTTGGTACCGTTAATCTTTGTTTGAAATTTGGTTTAGGTAATGTTTGATAAAGTTTCGATGACATGGTCTTGGCCTCAACTTAGATTTATATTTTTGAGCAGTCTTTTAAACATGTGAAAATTATCGAATTGTTTGATGTCCGTATGTGTACTGACTTGTTGGTTGTAAACTAACATTTTTGCAGGCATATTTGCCTTGAAAAGAAGGTCATGGGGGTGGCAAAAACTGTAACGAAATGAGTTACGACAGTCAACGCTGAGGCTGATTTCGACAATCAACTGTACCTCCGAACGAGGGGAAAGTTATCTATTTCGAGGACAAGATTCCGCTAATAAAAACTCTTAGGTTTAGAATCTAAGTGTGTGAGTTGTGATTCACTGATTTCCACATATTTTGTCGTAACATTGACTTTTACAGGGCCATGTAATTTTCCGTCTTGTTACTAACAAAAGGATTTTATTGAGTTACATTCTATGTATTTCACCCTTTCTCGGAATTTTGTTACTTGCTTACCTGACTCATTGTTCCCAAAACTTCTTTTTAAACTATATGTCAACTCTCGAAGTTTGCATGCTACATATTTTGTTGTTTGAATAATTTTATGTTATACATTCATATCATTAGCAACAATTAATTGTGCTACACGATTTAATATTAATTTGTCGGCTGGCTTTTTTTCGGTAAGTTCTTTTTTCCCAGCCTATTTTTTTTCTTGTAATGTAATTTATTTCGACTTAAATTTCCGAGTTTTCACCATCTTCATAATATGAGCAATAACTATTAAACAAATTTTTCACAATTTCAGTGTTTGACTTTACATTCCTTCCCAACCGTACCTCAGATCATACCGTTGTTTACGACTAACGAAGGGATCTGTTTAGTTTTTGGAGGGAATAACAATCGGAGTGGCTATTTTTAAACGTTGCAATATTCAAGCACCAAATAGCACAAACGTAGTACCTACTAACAATCGTGTGTGCTTTTTTAAAAAATCGAGTCATGGGTGGGGTCAACTTCACACAATATTACAGTTTTTTTCGTTTTTCCGGGAAAGATGAAATGCTGGAATCACCATTTTGGAGCTCAAAGCAGCACTAAAGTCACATGTGATTTCATCTAATTAAAAATGTATGGCGCCTTCTATTAAAATTGAAAAAAAAAATATTGACAGAAAAGTCATTGGTAATTGATAGATTTGGTAATTTTTACATGGGGGAGAAATGGTATGTTAATTGGTCATAGACCCCCTGGCCCTAACACATTTTCGTCGAACATAATGAACTGCCTCAAAAAAGACTAAAAACTATTATGGCACTTGCATCACATCAGTAACAATTTCAATTAATTGCATACGTAGGCGCTAATTACTGTATTTATAGGTATATATAAAGGTCATAACATTCACTCGAGTGTTGACTTTGACAATGCATTACTTGCGTAATTTTCTCTACAGTGTTGGAATTTGTGGTAGGTAACTGATACTCTTGTTAATCTGATCACTCTGGATAACCCAGGGACTAATATATGGTTTTGAAAGGCTTTTCTTGTATAATAGTCATGCAAAAATGCTATTCATGAAGCAAACGCGAATGTTTTAGTATCTACTAACGACTTGATTTACCAAGAACTTGTTCGTCGATCCCTAATTAATTTCTTGTAGCAACAAAACGAAAACACTTATTTTCAGTTAATCCTTTTCTCGTTTATATACAGCGAGCATCGCTCTAATAGCAATTAGGAGAGAACGTCTTAATTCAATCAAATACCTACCTACCGACTGCGTGGAAAAACAACTTTAACATTCATTATCTTTATTGACCCAGTTAAAACAATACTAATTAAACTTGCACCTTAATTTAATATTTCCTTACCAATTACGTTTTGTCACACAGTTCTACGTCATTTCTTCGATATTCGAGGCGTGCTTATTTGAGCGCAATTTCTCGACGTTTTTCCCTTATTATTTTAAACTGCTGAATTTGTGCTTATCTTATTTTATTTAATTGACTAAGAAGTAACTTTCATGCTGGTAATAGATTTGTATGCTATTCTTTTCCTTTCAATAATTATAATCAGCAAGCGGTGGGGTAATCGCTAGAGGATGATGGAACTACCTTGACGCACGAAGGGCGAACCCTGTGATAATTGATTCGAATGATGAATACTGTCCTTTGGAATGATTGGAATCCCCTGACTCCATCATAGATTAACGTTTTCTCCCACCGATCGCAAGAATGCCGTAGGTAACTACTATACTATATCGTACACCCAATTCAGTAGCGCCATAACTGCAATTTTGTCGAAATTTGAGATAAGGCGGTATTTCACGTTTAAAGTTGCTAAATAATGTAAATACTGCAGCCGTATCTTATTAAAAAATGTTACACATGATAAGATAAGAGGAAAGAAGTAAGGAAAGGGTTGTAGTACGATGCTTGTTTTGGAGATTTTGAAGCGATTTTGAAGAGATTGTGAAAAGATTTTGAAGAGAATTTGAAGAGATTTTGAAGAGATTTTGAACAGATTTTGAAGAGATTATAAAGAGAATTTGAAGAGATTTTGAGGAGATTTTGAGGGAGTGTTTTACGTTTGGGACACCTACCTTATGGTTTATCCCCATACCGTGCGGGTGGAAATAGGATAATGATCTTTATTTGGGCAAGAGTTAATGTAGTAGTTTAGAGAGACTTTGAAGAGATTTTGAAGATATTTCGAAGAGATTTTGGAAGAGATAGCAAAACTGGCTTAAATAAAATTGTTGTTAACATTAAAAATGAGGATTAAGGCGTTACACGCCCACTGCCATTCACCCAGGACCAAAGTCCTCATTTGACGTTTAGCGGCCGAAAAGGAAGAGAAGTCTTTGATAGAAATGCAGTTGTAGGTTGGGTTGGGATGAAAAAAAAACGTTCAGGTGAGATTTCGTCGTACAGTCTTTGGCCATCGCTCTGTATGGATTGGGATCCGTAAGATCCTTCTTACCGAGTTTTAGAATAGTTATAAATTTTCCGGGTTTCCAAATGACGGGAAATTGCCGAGTTTTATACAGAAACTAAACATTTCGATCAGAATGCCTGACAGGGATTCCACCAACGTTTTGTATGTTTCCGTGAATTCGTCTAGTCGATGAGCTTCGTTTCTGGGGATTGCCTAGTGACCAACAAGTCTTTTCTGGATGTCCTAAACGCATTTCGGCGTGGAAAAGAGAATATTCAAAATCGCGTCGATCGTTTGCTGTTCGGAAACAGTGAATCTGTCACAGTCGCGAACATTTTAACGATGGGACCTTGCTTTTGAGCGGATATTTGGTATACTACTCCCTAAGGGTTAACCAACTCGGTAGATTCGCCGAAAGGCTGCGATGATCCAAACTTTTCCTTTATCACCACCAGTTTATATCGTTGACACTTTACAGGACTCGTGCTGCTGCCCCTTCAACTCCGGTAGAGCCCTTTGAAAGTAACACCTGAACGTGCGCACAACATTTTTCAGGTTCTCCAGTTTTCACATCACCAAGATGTTTCACCGGCTCGAATCTGTAATTAATTAATTTAATCATCTGGAATAAATTGTGCGAAGTGTTTTGTAAAAGTTTATCTCATGTTATCTCCGATCGTTGCGATAATTAGTTTCAAGATAAGCAGGTTTCACCGATAAGAAAACAGAGATCTTTCATTTCAAAGACACAAATTGCAGTAGAGGAGAGTTAGTCGGAGTGTTGTGTCTTGTATTTATCGAACGATTAACGCTTAGGTAAAAACTTTAGTCTTCAAGGATCAGTTAAAGGGAGTTATTCACCATCAAAAAGCCAATATTACATCTCAAATTACAACGATCCGGGCGTTATCCAAATAGAAATTTAAATGCAATGAACGAAGCGAAGTTGCCGAAATAACGTCAGCTAGTTTTTGTGTTTGTATGTATGTCTGTCATTAGTGAAAATCGCAGTTATGACCGGATATTTTGAATTATTATTGATAATTAGGATTTCTTTAATCTTTGGTTTCAATCTATCGCTTGTTGCCTAATATTTGTACTTTATCCCTGAGTGCCTATTTTGTTTTTCGCTTGATTAATTGATTTCGTCCAATACATTTTGTTTCAGCTCTAAATTATGTATTGTGTCTTTAATCGACCTAGATCAGAGTTCTCATTCTAATTCTTTCTGTTGGTGCCCAGGGTTATGGGTGTTTAAATAAAAATTTGTAATAATAATATATCTTTAAGGTATATTTGACTCGTATGACGGGCCAACTCGATCAGCTGACCTGCAGTTTGGCGAAAGGTAGGGTGTTCGAACCTGGGCTGAGGTAAGAATTTTTCATCTGTGGCAGAGATAATAATAATGTTTTTTCACTACTAGCGTCTGATAACATGATTATTAACCTTTTTTCCACTTGTAAAGTAGGCTTTCTCGGCAATTGTAACAAAGTGGTTAATAATGTGGACATTATTAACTAGTAGTCAATAATGAGAACTGTCACGCTGTCACTTTTTGAAAACACAACCCGAAATTTCGCTCAATAAATGTTTAGACAAGTTCTCTATTTAAACAAAAAATTCTGTCCAACCGTTCACTTTCTTATCAATATAATATGTTAATTCAGAGGACTTCAAGTGCTAGTAGTAAAAAAAATAGTATATATACCACGGTAGAGAAGTCTATTATTGCCTTCGCACCTTACACCCCTCGGCGCAAGCGCCTCGAGATGTAATCTTGGTGCTCAGGCAATAATACTGTACTTCTCTACCTTGATATATAATGTACTATTATTGACCGACAGATATAAATACATCCAATAACAGGTCAATTACTAATAAAGCTAAACGTAAGGCGCATTATAGGTATATAAAGAAAAGAAAAAAAAGATTATATTAGAATTTATAGAAAAATTATTAAAAAGTTCGTGCCTAAGAGTTAATAAGATACTATATCTAGAGGTGAGAAGTGGATGTCGCACATATTTGATATTTTATTGAAATTTGCACACATAAAATGAATAGGAGAAGCAGCCAATATGTTTGTGTTCGGTTTAGAGCAATAAAATTTGGTAGACGACCGTGAAGCATGGTACATATAAATTTATTAATTTTAGTATCTCGCCACAGTCTATCTTGTTATGAAAGAGATTATACAGGAATGTGACGTTAGACTTAATTCTTCTTTCTTCTAGTGAATTTAAGTTGAATCTAGACAGCAGTAAATGTTGGGGATGACCTCTCTCTGGATAAATACCATCAGCTTTGTAAGAAAGAATTTCAAAAATCTTCTTTGCACAGATTCCAGTTTAGCTTTTAGGTAGGCTTGGTACGGTTGCCATATTAATGCACAGTACTCCATTTTTGATCGTACAAGTGAAATATATAAGATCGTTAATGCAGATATATTAGTGAATGATTTGCAATTTCTTATAATGTAGCCTAAGGATTTCATAGCTGACGGAGTGTATTTGGTTTATATGTTCACAGAATGAAAAGTCAGAACCGAAGTGAACACCTAAATCCTTTACCGCTGTGGATCGACGCAACTCTTCATTTCCAATGGTATATGTATACATAGTTGGGTTGGATTTACGAGTATATGATACGACATGACATTTAGATATATTTAACGCCAGCTGGTTTGTCTCACACCAGTTCGCTAGCAGATCCAATTGTAACTGTAAAACCCAGCAGTCACTAATGTCAGTAACAGCAGCATAGATCTTAAGATCATCAGCAAACAATAAGTTCTTGCATGTGAACACACTAGTCAAGTCGTTAATAAAAAGAAGGAACAGCAGAGGTCCCAAATTAGACCCCTGTGTTACTCCAGATGAAGCGATGAAATGTTTCGACTTATAATTATTATATATAAAATATTGATGGCGATTCACGAGGTAAGATGCCACAAAGGATATTAAATTATTGTGGACACCAAAGCTATCCAATTTAGTTAGGATGAGGTGATGGGAGATTCTATCGAATGCTTTGGAGAAATCTGTGTATATGACATCTACTTGTCCTCTCTTGTCCAGAAGTTCGGATACAAATTGTGTTAAACACATTAGATTAGTGACAGTTGACCTGCCTTGCATAAATCCATGTTGGTACGGAGAGATATACATCTTGACGAGTGGATAGGTGCGAGCATACAACACCATTTCAAAAATTTTTCCAAAGTTACACAAAATACTAACAGGTCTGTAGTTTGCGACGTCTGTAGGGTCATCATGTTTGAGAACTGAGCATATTCTTGCAATTTTCCATAACTCCGGAAATGATATGGTCGCAATTGCCAAGTTAAATAGAACGTGTAATGGTTTTAGAAATACTTGAGCACATCTTTAACTATGAAACTTGGAACTTGGTCATGACCAGCAGTATATTTATTAGGCAGCTTTTTTATAGCATCAGAGATGGGACTTTCGAGCAATCTGCCGGCTACTCCGAATTAGGTTTTCCTGCAGTTTTCCTAATCCGTAAGGTAAATACCGGTGTAGTATAGAACAAATTAAGACTTTCTGCAGGGACAGCTCTAAAAAGCATTATGCGGGTCACTCTGTAATTGGACACAAGCCTGTTGAGGGCCCAGAACAAGAGAGGGCCAATAAATAAATAAATAAATACATAAATAAATAAATAAATAAATAAGTAAATAAATAAATAAATAAATTTCTTTATTTATTAAGTTATCGAAAATGCGTTTATTACAAATTATTGTTGCATATAATCTACCTTTTTTATATAAGTATACGGAGTCAAGTAATAAATCGTAGGTTGTGATGCACATAAATCGTATCTAACCTCATTTTTTTAAATGTATCACCCTGTATCTTTTAATATAGACGGAATATTAAATTTTATTTTGAAAACTGTAGCACAACATTTAAAAAAGATTTTAAAAGATTCATAAAAGACTATAGTTTCAAATGATTCAAAAAAATACAAAAAATGTCACATTCTTTAATTTTTTTTAATTCTTTAAAAACTCCTTTTTAATCCTTTTGAATTCAATCTATTAAAAAAATTAGTAAAAAAAGGTGTTATAAGCTTTTAGCCGAAAATCGAGATTTTGCCCATCACTAAAAAAAGGCTGTAGCACAGTATTGTGTATCTCTGAAGTTTATTCGCAAAGAAACACGCTCCTGATTATAGAAATGACATAGAGACATAGAACGCTCAAACTTTCACGACTTTCGCTTTACTGACTGAACGCAGTGATCCTTATTTCATGCATTTTTTTTGTTTCAAAAAAAGAAAATGCTAGGTACAAAAAAAAGTAAAATGTTTAATTAAATAAGTATAACACAACATGATTTAAACGATTGTTTTGCTAGCCGCTTCATGTGCAGCGAGGTGCTCGGCTCTAGCGGCCAGAACTTCTGGAGTTTCCGGGATAGCGCCTACTTGGAGTAGCGGAACGGGGACCGTTTTTACCGTTGGAATTTCGGCGACCTTAACTTCTACAACCTTAGGTGCCAATTCGGCTTCCCGAAGGAGAGAGAGATGATGAGCTTTTGCAGCCGCTACTTCTGGAGTGTCGACGACCGGAAGAGGAATGTCGGATCCGACGGCGTTAAATCCATGTACACCGGCAGTAAATTCTGTCTTTCTAACAATACCGTGGGGATCGATGTATGAAAATGCGCCGATTATGTTGCCTTTGGGATCGCCTTGTTCGACCCTCGAAATTCCAGCGATCGCGTACTTGAGCTTGTAATTTCCATCGGTGTCTTGGGATACCGATACGATTTGTTCGTCGGCTGGTCTTGCAACCGTAGCGGCGAGTACTGCAGCAAAGATCACCTGTAAATGAACCAATTTGATAAGTTTTAACAGATTAAAGGTACATACCAAAAACTTCATTTTGGATTGAGATTGGATCTGTGCTAAGAATTCGTGACTCAACTGTATTTATAATATCCCATCATTCCATAATGGGAAATAAATAAGCCGAAAGTAATTAAAATAAGATTAGAAAAAATTTGGATCGTTAATGTGAAGTGTGAAAAACTTCTCAAGGTAAGCAAATGATTCAAACCGACGCAATCAACTTTCATTAATATTAGGGTAGGTATATAAAAATGTAAAAATTAACAAATCATGTCTCTTTACCATTACTCGCTCCAACAATGCATGCTAAAGTAAGTACGTCTTGGGTACGATCGTTTAATAATTTAATTATTTGTAGGCTTTATTATTACTGAGTTTGGCAACATGCATCCTTTGTGCTGATATTCCCATACTAAACCAGTTCCAAGACAGCACACTCGATGGACAATACAAGTACGGATACCAGTCAGGCGTAGAGAGTAAATCTGAGCAACGCACTGCAGATGGTCGTACTATTGGGAGTTATTCGTACTTGGACAAAGAAGGCAAGTTACAACACGTCAGGTATTCAGCTGGAATCGATGGTTTCAAGGTGCTCACATCGGATACGCCAGCCCCATCTCAATTCGTAAGCGGTCCTCAGCAGTTGGGAAGTTTTGCAGCTGAAACCCCGGAAGTGGAAGCAGCCAGACGACGACACCAAGCCGCGTATGAAGCCGCGCTTCGACAATCTCCAAAGATTCAGGAGCATGCCCCACACTTCGAGCACTTTCAACGTCATTTCCAAGGTCCTCTAGCTAGACCAGTCTTAGATTCCCAAGGGCTTCTAGTGGACACACCCGAAGTGTCTGCCGCCAAAGCACAACACGCTGCCGCTCACGCCGAGGTTCGTAAAATTCTACCAGTGGTGCCACAAACGAACCAAGGACCACAAATCAGCTTTCCATCATTGCATCACACGCCACAGTTTGACTTCCCTCAAACGCGGACGGTAACCAAGTTCGCCGAGGAGATTCCACGTAACGCATTGGGAGAGACCCCCGAAGTTGCAGCTGCCAAAGAAGCACATTTCGCTTTCTACGCCAAAGTAAAAGCCCAATTGCCCGATAACAACAAGTCGCAATTTCCATTTTAATGTAATATAAAACATAAATAAAAGTCTTTCATAAGAAGTATAAATTATATAGTGTCGCGTACTGAAATTAACAGTTAAAATACGAAATAAATGTATATAAATAAAGTAGGGTTGGAGGTCTCAATAAAAGGAGAATGTTAGGATATTTTATTATCTAGGGGCTAGAGGTCATTCCTTCGACAAGGGAGCGATGTATATTTTTATATTTTTGCTGATGCGACATAACTCCAACAGTATTCTGTGTTCTAAATTACTTACAAGTTCGGAAATTGCACGATTGACGAAAAGGCGTCCTTTGCTTTTACGTTACAGTCATCATTGCGGATTTAAAATTTAGGTATTTAAATGGTTGTGAGTGTTTATTAATGCCTTTCATACATTTTAATAAGGACATCAGTTTTAAAAGTGACAATTACAGCCCTAATGAAGACACAAATTTGAGTAAATTGTGTAAAAGGTGATCTGGGTTCCTGCTAAGTTATAAATGTATCATTGGAGTATTAGAGGGAATTCTTACACTAGGACCCTTTGTTACCTACAATTTTCCGCATTCAGCACTCCAGATTGTCAATCAAAGTACTCCATGAACGAGTGGAGGATGCTTACGAAATGAAATACTTTCAAAGGAACAGAAGTGGACACCTGCATCTTCTATAACTAGGTTTTCGAGTCAAAATGTAACGGTTCAAACTTTTGTTCAGAAATTCCACAACAAAACAAATGATACGAAAGAATGTTCGGTGCCATGCAACTGGCGCAACCAATGCTGGTTTAATGAACTCTCCCAGCGGCCATCTGGATTCTTATTTACAATGCAGATTGCAAACCTAGAGGGATAAACCACTGAATAAAATACACAAAAGTGTAAAAGAAATCCAGAATTTAAAAAAGAATTCCAAAATTGCAATATAAATAATTCCACTAATTTTCAAAATTTCCATTGACTGCCAAAGGATTCCATTGAATTCCAATAACTTCCAAAAAGAATTCCAATTATCTCCAGTGAGAATTTTGAGTTTATATTAATGTTGTCAATGTAAAGCTGTTAAAAAATTGATATTTATCTATGTGCCTAAAGTATTATGATGATTTAGTTTCGAGAAAAAAAATTCTGTCATAATCGTGAAGGTCAGCCACGCAATAATTTAGTTAACTTTTAGCGAAGCTCTTAGAGCGTGTGGTTTCAGCATCTGATTGCTGTTATCATGGCGTCGAACGGTGAGTGCTGAATAGTTCTATATGCAGCTGAGAATAAATCCGCAGCTAATCTTCAGGTCCAAAGACGAAAACCTACACTCTAGAAAAAAATTAAAAATGGGACTTGATGAGTGCAGCTGCGCCGTATCCCCTCGCTACCTTTTTTTAAATATCAGAACAGCTCGTCTCGCCTCACTGAATTACAAACTCTTGATGATTTCTTTGGTTTTGATCGCAATGGTCAAAAATGCACGAAATCAATTTCGTGAAGTATTCAGATATTGACAACCAAATCTGACTTAACATGAGCTTCGGCGTCGGCTGTTGCGCCGCCTCACCTCGCGACTTTACAAACTTTTAAAAGTTTCTTTGGGTTTTTACAATAATAAACATGCACGAAATTATGTTTGTGATGTATTTAAATATTTATGGCATCATTTGACTCCACATTAGGGTATAGCTTTGGCTTCAGCGGCTACGTCGCATCACCTCTATGCCTTTAAAACTTTTGAAGGTTTCTTTGGCTTTCTTGACAATGATAAACGTGCAGGGAATTATTTTTGTGATGTATTTAAATATTGATGTCATCATGTAACCCAACACGAAAACATAGTTTTGGTTTTGGCTGCTGCGCCGCCTCACCGCGCTACCTTACAAACTAATGAAAGAAAATTTAGGGAATTATTTTCGTAGAGTATTTAAATATTTATGGCATTATTTTTTAACGAAGCACCCGTTTTCTGCCTGGAAACTACCAGTTTTAGTGATTACACTGTACAGGGTGTTTTTTGGGAGCTTTAGTTAAACGTTTCTGGGAAAGTAAAATGGGTAGGTTTTTGAAAATGTGTACTTAACAGATATTTTGAAGGCCGAATCGATGTAAAATATTTTCAAAATGGCCGCACTTCCGGAAACACCTGAAGTAGATAGTAACTTCGTTATTTTAAATGGAAACCCGTATTTTTTTATTGCATTTTTGGATTCTACGTGAAATTTCAGTTCTTTTAATACCCATATGTCGATATCTGCCATTTATGGTTTTTAAGTTATTTTGACTTTATGAAAAAAAATGGCGCATGCAGATGGCACCTTGATAATTACTTGAAAACGGTTATAGTCATGGAATGAATCGGGCTTTCTCTTAGTGTACTTAAAAAAAGGTGAAGTTGCGTACAACCGCACCCATGGAGATCCAAATTTAAGGAACTTCAAAGTCTATAAACTCAGTTTTTTTTAATGGAATGACCATGTTCTGACTATTGCATGATATAGAGAATCGAAATTGGCATATTTTGATATTACATGTTCCTATAGCTATCTTTAACAGTTTCTGATTTATTCCCATTTCATTGAATTGATCTCGGAATTGATGCCATTTTTTTCGCATTTTCTTTTTAGTAGTTGGCCATGATTTTATAAGAATCGAATTTTAAACAAATCAAGGAATGGATTCGTTAATATCATTGATTCTAGTCTAAATAAATCATTAATAAATAAGTCATTTATTAAGGATATAGGAAGGAAAATTTTTGAGAAATCTAGACAGAGTCGTTCAACTGAATTTCTTAAACAACGTATAAGTCTGGAAATTCAGAGAGGTATCTGTTCTAGCAACAATTCCATACCAAAAATGTTTCAACGAAGTTTTTTATATTTTGCAATGAATTTATTTTACTAATCTTGCATTTGCAATTCAATTCATTTTCTTAAATATTCTCTTGTACAGCTTTGTATCACTTGTGCTTCAACGGTTTGTAGTGCATTTGGGGGTTCAACATTTCCAAAATTCATACAATTTCGTTTCAGTGTTCGAATGAATGTACGGCAAGCCGCGATTCTGTCCATTTTACCATAAATAACAATTAAATTCCAAAATAGGTGAAACCACTGCCAGAGATTTTTCGATTTTTGAAAAACTTATGTTAACCTATAACAGTAGGTGATGGATTAGTCTCACTAGATTTGTTTAAAATTCGATTGTTATAAAATCATGGCCGACTACTAAAAAGAAAATCCGAAAAAAATAGTGTCAATTCAACAAAATGGGAATAAGTCAGAAACTGTTAAAGATAGCTATAGGAACATGTATTATCAATATATGCCCATTTTGATTCTTTATCTCATGCAATAGTAAGAAAATGGTCATTCCATTAAGAAAAACTGAGTTTTTAGTCTTTGAAGTTTCATATATTTGGATCTCCATAGGGGCGGTCGTAAGCAACTTAACTTTTTTTAAGGGCACTGAAAGAAAGCCCTATTCATTCTCAATGCACTGATAAAAATAGGTTGCCATGACTACAACCGTTTTCAAGTATATTCAATTATCAAGGTACTATCTGAATCCGCCATTTTTTTTCTTAAAGTCAAAATAATTTAGAACCATAAATGGCAGATATCGACATATGGGCATCAAAAGAAATGAAATTTCACGTAGAACCCAAAAATCCGTTAAATAATAGGGGTTGCTATTTAAAATAACGAAGTTACTATTTACTTCCGGTGTTTCCGGAAGTGTGACCATTTTGAAAATATTTTACATCGATTCGGCCTTCAGAGTAACTCCTAAGTATAAATTTTCAAAAAACTACCTACCTATTTTACTTTCCCAGAAACGTTTAACAAAAGCTCCCAAAAAAACACCCTGTATATGAAAACCCGGTATCAAGAATCGTTGTAAGTTCGGAAAGTATTTAGGAGTAGAAGATAGAAGCAAGCGTACTCGTAGAAAATTTATTTAATATTGATAACAGATACGTCGCTTTATCTCACATTCCAAGGAACAACAGGGCATTGCTGAACTGCCGAATTTGGAGATTTCATTCCGACTATTGGGATAACGATAATTAAGCGTAATTAGTTGACTGGTTACAGATAAGAGCCTCCGATTAAGACAAGATTACATCCGTTAAGTGCGCCCTTAAAAAACCTAAATTTTGACACTGATCCCGTATTTTAAGACATTTGGGAAGGACGTAATTAAATAAAGAAGTTCTAATTTTTGGATGTAGATAACCGAATACGCTGTGTCGGTTGAAAAAACCGTCGTTCCCCCCATATTCTACTCGATCATCATAGGGTGACACTTTTAAAACTTTCAATAGGCGATATCGTTTTTTATATTAAAGGTATCACAAAATGGCTAGAATCGAGGGGGAACCAAAAGGTCATATAAAGAAGGAACCAACGTCAACCTCGTACCCCCCGCCACCCCCATGCCTAAATTTTGAATTGTGACGTATCACTTGTGATACATCATTGGAAAGCTCTTAAAAAATGCTTTTCAGAAATACCAACACTGGTACATTTAAACATCTTTTTGCATTCGACCAAAACGTAACTTCAACCGAAACGTAAAATCATTGTAAACCTTCTGCCAATTCTGATTTTAATTTAGAGACGTCAAACACACCAAGCTTAGGTTCTGCCGTCGCGACTGTTGCTATAGAAACAGAATTGTCATATATTCTGGACGTCATTTTATATCGTGCATTTGAATAGGAGTGACAGATGTCATTAGAATGCACACTCATCTGTTTCAGTTTATCTACCCTTACGGTTAAAGCGATCACTTTAACCACTCTTACTGCTAAAGAGAGACTTAGCCTACTCATTCAAACCTATTAAATGAGGCAAAGAGTGTGGCGATACGTCTGAATATTAAAAATAAATAATAAATAATAAATAATAAATAATAAATAATAAATAATAAATAATAAATAATAAATAATAAATAATAAATAATAAATAATAAATAATAAATAATAAATAATTTTTATTAATTTAAACTACCCATTGCAGGGTCTTTTAATATTATTACAATCTGATCAATTGAGTAGATCAATGAGTAATTTTATTCTAACCTACTTGATTACCTTTGGGATTCTTAAATCTAAGGTTTTACTCACTAGTTTGCCTCGTGTTCTGATAACTTAACTACACTAAACTTAACATGTAGCCCAAATACCGCACAATACTCTGCTTTGCACTATCACTATTTCACTAGCTCAAAAGGCTTCGTCCTCTTGAGTCTTCTTACCAGGTTTGTGTTGTCCAGGAGCTGGATAGCCTCGACGTTCACATGGTGGAGCAGCCTTTTATTCATGACTTCTGGCAAATTTGGCGATATGTAGTTTGATCAACAGTATCTTCCTTGTTGTGTAAAAACTGTGTTTGCTTTAGGCGGAGCAGGTCTTTGAGGTTGTTTAGGTAACTAGGTTTCTTGAGTTGCCTATTCTTGATTTCCTGCATTTCTTTCGCAACTAAACACCCACGGTAGCTGGCAGGGTGCCGTTTTCCACAATGAACACATTTTGGGGTTGCACCCTTTGGTTTTTCACAGTCCGCTGTGAGATGTTTCCCAGTGCATTTCACACATCTGGGTTCTTTAGCGCAGTAGGTACTTCTGCGTATGTGCATAAGCTTGGCACCGCTTACACTGCGGTACTAAGCTGGATTTTCTAATTGCCTGAATTTGTACTCTTATGCCCATGATGTCTGTTATTCTGAAGATTTTGCTAATATCTTCATCATTTCCGAATCACAACATGAACATGTTAGTGGCTGTTTTGTTTTATACTTCAACTTCCTAGTAACTTCAAGAAGTTAGCTGTTATGTAATTGTGAGTACACAACATTTGAACTCAAATGTTACCTAAAGTGTAAGAAGTGAATGCAATTCAATATGCTAGGGCTCATAATTGGGGTGAACAGGTAAATAAGTATTTAAGAATTATTGCGAAATGATGACCCTTATTCACAGATGTC
The DNA here is from genome assembly GCF_008802855.1 of Photinus pyralis. NCBI lineage: Eukaryota > Metazoa > Arthropoda > Insecta > Coleoptera > Lampyridae > Photinus > Photinus pyralis. The sequence continues at coordinate 20,753,376 of NW_022170511.1, read as the reverse complement.
ATCAAACCATAAAAACACACGAACGTCCCTATGCCCATACTATAGAAAGAGAAAATCATAATAACTCCTACTACATCAATTATTAATTTTATTTTAATTTTTTAAATTTTAGTATTAATTAAATGATAGAGTGTATCTCACAAGAGGCATCGTTTCTGTATTACTGTACTTGTTACATGGACATGGACACATGGTGTACTGGCTCATTCAAGTTGTTAATGAGGTCCGTTGTCTGATCATCAACTCCTAAAGTTAAGGTGACAGTTGTAAGTGAGCAAATGCAACCCACGATTGTACCTAATGGATGAAGACATGAACAGCAACATTATCGGCAGCTACTATCAGATTTAACTCTATATCATTATCTACACAACACTAACAGTACCTCGTTTTGTGGTGTAAGGAATGGTTTTTTAACTTTTGATCCTCTTCTTTTGTTTTTTTTTGCACACACGTAAATATAAATGCGCACTATACTTAATACAATGTTTCCACTTTTTCTCCAGGGATGCATTTTAATACCGTTGAAGTAAAGAACGTATATTCCCTATAAATATCGCATTGAATTTCGACAGATTTCTCGCATGCGCCTCTCCCTATTCTATCCCGCCTGAAATATTACGGATACGTGCATTATACGTCAACCATTGTAGTTCAAAAATAATATATTTTGTATTTATCGCACCGTCTGGTTGTCAACGGCAGTGATCATTCATTGTCGAGAGACAGTTTTGAGCAGCCGTTCACGACAGAGATATTGTTCAGGAAAAATATGACCGCTTTTAGAGAAACAGCTCGAGCATTCGGATTTGTCCTGTATCAATATATGTCATTCCTTGCACATTTATATGCAATCTCCGCACATTGCTGCTTCAAATTTATAACTTCCGAAAGATTTATACAAGCAAAGATGCGAAGATGTATTAATCCTCAAAAATTATATGGTAAATTACACCAATACGGCACAACTCTGCACATGTCACAGATTAATCTTGCGCGACATTCCCTTCTTAAGCGCAACATATCTCCGATTTCTTTATACATAATGCATTACAACTGCTGTCAAAACCATTAGCCGCAAATACTTCAACTTTTTCTATTTGGGCCTTTCCTTAGTTGTCTTATGTTACCGCTCCTGTGTAGTATTTGTCTCGTTTTTCACGTAATAGAAGTAGAACTTGAAAAATCTTTCCAGTTAGTTAAATTAAACTTGGTAGTTTAGAATGCATTAGGAGTCATAAACGTTAATGTAATTTCACAAGGTTGAAAAGGAAATAATGAAACAATTGCTGAATTTTTCAACAAATGCAGACTTACCTATAGTTGTGGAATTTAGAAAGTGAACATTCTCCTTAATCGCCAAATGCCAAAATTACAGATGACCAATCTTTGTTTCACGGGCTAATTATATACCTAAGAATAAACTTTCTGGGTAACTTACCCGATACCCATCCTTATAAATAGGTTTCTTAGGAAGGGGCATCTGCAAGAATCCCATTTGCTCTAAATCTGTTGCAAATATGAAGACCATAAACAAACATTTGAATGATTTTCATGCTGCATTAATTGAAAGATCGTCAATTTTACATAAAATCATTCAGGAATCAAAATCTTACGAAGAAGACTCATTTTTAGTATCCGGGATGTTTTTCTTGGTAGCAAAAATGTGCATTGAAGGCAACACATCAACTGAGGCAAGGGATAACATCGTTCAATTCCCTTTCAAAACCCCCAATTCGAACGATGAAATAATCCTGATCGTCAAACTTGTAGATGGGACACACTTTGGTAAAGTCTCTCCATTTTTAATAGCGAAAACTTTGTATGGTATCGTTGGTGAACTGAAACAAATAAAAAAGATTAGAGATGGATTGCTTATTGAGACAAATTCTAGCAAACAATCGCAGCTGTTACAAAGGACAACTAAGTAGGTCAATTTAATGTAAATGTAATTGCTCACACTACACTAAACCAATCTCGAGGAGTTGTTGTGTGTCGTGATCTATTGAATTGTACCCTCGAGGAAATAAAGGAAGAGATGGCGAGTGAAGGAGTCATCGATGTTAGGCGTATTAAGACCAGAATCAATGGAGATTTGGTAGACACTGCTACTCATATACTGACTTTTAATAGACCCAAAATACCTGAAAAGGTTAAAGCAGGATTTTATCGTTTAGCAGTACGTCTATATATACCGGCTCCAATGAGATGTTTTAGATGTCAGCAGTTTGGACATACTGCTGTCAGATGTTCAAATAAGCAGATATGTGTATGCGGGAAAGATATGCATGAAGGCATGCCATGCGACCCACCCATAAAATGTGTGAACTGTAATCTCGACTGTAATGGAAACCACAATGCTAGGTGTAAAGACTGCCCTGTATATAAACAAGAAGTGGCCATACAGGAAATTAAAGCGAGGGAAAACATATCACCTTCCAGTTCTTATTGTTGTAGAGTACGGACGTGTATTAGTTCACTCTCATAAAATTCTTAGTTCGGTTTATTTTCTTTTTTTAAAAAATGCCAACCATAAATGTGTGCAGTGTTTGTGAAGGTGATATGTCCAATGATAAAGACTCAAAGTTGAAATGTGACCTTTGCACCCAACCTGTGCATAATACTTGCTCTGGCCTATCTCGGTCAGAAATCCATTGTATGACCTCGAAGGATCGTCGTGTTAAATACTTATGCGACAAATGTTCAAGCGAACGTCTTCTTTTGACGGATTTAGTCAAAAAGATTATGGATCTCAAAGATGAGATTAGCATTCTGAAAAAGCAGTCAGCTATTGATCCCATCAATGATTCAGCTTTTCGCGAAAACCTTATAGCGGAAATGAATGAACGTAATGATAGAGCCCGAAATGTTATTATCTATGGTATTCCCGAAGCATCTAGTAGCAACGTTAGTGATATACAAGCGCACGAGATTACACAAGTCAAGAATATTATTGCGAATACTTCCTCCATGTCTGTTGAACCTGTACGCGTCTATCGTTTAGGGCGTAACATTACTGATAAACCGCGACCGATTAAAGTTGTGCTCACTAGCAAGGATGACGCTCTATTGATTTTGAAGAACAAATCCAAGTTACCCAAAAACAACATTTCTATCTCTTCAGATTTAACTCTAATGCAACGGGACTATTTGAAGTCGCTCCGTAACTCACTTCAGACTCGAATGGCTAGTGGTGAGAAGGATCTTACTATCAGGTACATTAGAGGAGTTCCTAACATCGTTTCCTCAAAAAACTAATTTTAAGCCAAACAAATAACAATAGTGAATTTTTGAACAATCTTAAATGTTATTATCAGAACGTTCGTGGCCTGAGATCTAAAATCGAAAGTATATATATTTGTTTGGTAGCTCCTCTGATTACGATATTATTTGTGTCGTTGAGTCGGCTCTCACAACTGACATTTCTAACAATGAAATATTGCCTGAGAACTTTCAAATTTTCCGTTGCGATCATCAAACTGATATCATTAATAAAAAGTGGGGTGGTGGGGCTTTTGTAGCGGTCAAAAACACCATAACTAGTGAACAACTTGACTTATCTAGTATTATTACAATAATACCGTCGATTGACATTGTTGGTTGTAGATGTACCTTTGGGTATTGTATATTGCATGTTTTTTCTATATATTTACCGCCCTCAACTAATATAAGTGACTTTGAATTATTCTTTGAATTGTTTGGTCAAATGGTTTCTCATTTTGGTTTAGTGTTAATAGTAGGCGATTTTAATACACCCAACTTTAACTATCATAATGCCACTGATAGAAGAACTACTACCGTGAACTTATTTTCTGATATAACTAATTTATGGCAATATAATAATATAGTGAACTCTAAACTGAGACTTCTGGACTTAGTGTTCTCCAACATAAACTGTTCCGTTTTTCATGATGATGTACCTGCTGTTTTAGAAGATGTGTACCATCCTGCTTTAGGCATCGTACTCAGCTATAAAATGTCGAAAATCAATAAATTTAGCGTCAATAACGTCAACAAACAATATAACTTTAAGACAGCCGATTACCCTAATCTCTACAATTCTATTCTACACACGGACTGGTCGCCTCTTAATTTAATTACAAATATGAATACCGCATGTAATGAATTTTATTCTATATTGTATCGCAGTTTTGATAGGTTTGTACCTGTATGTAAACGTAAATCTAATAAGTACCCTTCTTGGTACACACGTGATATCATATGCTCAATTAGGAAAAAATCTACTGCACATCGCAATTATCATAAATATAATGATAGTATTTACTTGCATGAGTTCAAAGCTTTGCGTAAACTACTTAAATCGCAGCTGACTTTAGCATATAAAAGTCATTTATATAAACTACAAATGTCTGTGAGAACTAATCCTAAAGAATTTTGGAAATTCATAAATTCAAAGAAAGGTTCTTCACGTATTCCTGGCATAGTTAACTATAATAATAAGTGCTATTCTAGTCCGGACTCAGTTGTTAATGCTTTTAAGAGCTATTTCAGTAGCGTATATCGTGTTCCGTCAAGTTATTCTTCTTCGAATTTTAATTTAAGCAGTTATCAACAAAACATATGTATTGGTACAATTACTGTTGATGATGTTTTACTGGCCATTCGTAAACTCAAAAATAAAACTTCCATAGGGCCCGATTTAGTACCATCCTTTATAGTTAAGGACTGCGCTCAGGTGCTAGCTCCTCCGCTAGCGTTTTTATTTAATCTTGCTTTACGTTCCCAAAACTTTCCTAACCTTTGGAAGATTGCAAATATATGTCCTATATTAAAAAGTGGTGATCCTGCGGACATTCGTAACTATCGTCCCATCAGCATTATAAATAACTTTGCTAAAATTTTTGAAATCATCCTCTACAGTCGTATATATCCTCACGTTAACAGACTAATATCCACTGATCAACATGGATTTATGGCGCAACGTTCTACAATAACCAATCTTGCCTGCTTTTCAGATTTTGTAACCAAAAAACTTGACCACAGAGGAGGTCAAGTTGACGTTATCTATACCGATTTCAGCAAAGCATTTGACGTTATTTCGCATGACATATTATTGTTATGAAGCTCAGTAGCTATGGATTTCATCATTCGCTGGTTAATTTTTTAAAAACATACCTTAGAGACAGAGTCCAACGTGTAGTGTATAATAATCATGTGTCAGGCGTGATTACTGTCACATCGGGTGTCCCGCAAGGTTCCACCCTGGGGCCCCTATTATTTTTACTATTTATTAATGACCTTACAGATACAATTACTTGCAACAAGCTCCTCTTTGCAGACGATTTAAAAATTTTTTGTTCAATTAATTCAGTGCAAGATTGCTTATTCCTCCAACAGCAACTTAATTTAGTTCTTCACTGGTGTTGTACTAATGAGTTGCCTCTGAATGTATCTAAATGTAAAGTGGTCTCGTATACAAAAAGAAATCAACCTATCGAGTTTAGTTATCTCCTTGACTCAATTAAGCTAGATCGCACAGATCTTGTCAAAGATCTAGGTATTTATTTTGACCATAAACTTACTTTTACGCATCATTATACCACTTTGTGTCGTTCTGCGATGCGTACCCTTGGATTCATTGTGCGCAATACAAGGTCTTTCACAGAATTGGATTCGCTGAAAACATTATACTTTGCACTTGTGCGTAGCAAACTCGAATACTGCTGTGTGATTTGGTTTCCTCGCCACAAAGTGCACATCAACATGATCGAATCTATCCAAAGACGGTTCTTAAAAATGCTGTATTTTAGGGAGGAACGAGTTTATCCTGTTCGCGGGTTCAACCATGACCTTTTGCTATCTAAGTACAATTTTAGCTCCCTCGAAAGCAGGAGGAAAGTTGCCTGCCTTACTTTTCTGCATAACATTATTCACAATAAATTGGATGCACCTTATTTGTTGTCATCCATTAATTTTCATATTCCTTCATACAATACTCGTTTCAATGTCTCATTCTCTAGAACTACTCACCTCGCACAAATATTTTATACAAATCTCCTATTGTAAACGCATGTAAATTATTTGATTCAATTTGCCCGAATATTGACTTATTTCATTCCACATTACTCGAAATGGTTAGTTATATTACGTATTAGTTAATAATTTTTGTTTACCCCTTAGATTGCATTACATGTTTTGGTATATCTGTTTATTTAATTATTTTCTTTTATTGTTATTCATGGATTTTTGCGTAGGTACTACTAAGTTACACACTGTATAAGGTTAGAATTTCGTTTCATTTTCTTTATATTATTTTGTACTCTAAACATATTAATCTGTTGTTGTCCTGTAATTGGAAAATGTATTTTTTTCTGTTGGACATTAAATATTATTATTATATCGTATATTGAAGCCAAGAAGATGGTCAGGCCAACTACAATTGGAAATGTGTCTTATAGCCAGACTGTATCATCTGTAAAGAATGTAATAGAAGTCAAAGAATTGGCAAAAGAACTTCTACCATGTTTGGTAGACACATTAAAATCTGTGTTTGTTACTAAAAAAGACAGCACAGAATATACAGCTACACGACCAGGACTCACAGTCGATACTAATAAGACCAATAAGAGGGAAGAAGATCAGAGAACGCCCTCCGATGAGGACAATTTCTCTGAAAGTAGCCAGTTCTCGTCCTCTCAGCAAAATGAAAAAAACAAATCTTGCAAAGAGGCCTAGGGGATGGCCCAAAGGTAAACCCAAGATTATTAGACATGCAAAACAAGTTCAAGATCCATCGAGATCTCGATCTACATCAAGGGAATCCACCAAGAAAGGTGGATAAACTGATCTGTGATATCTTCTGTGATAATACCTGTGATTTCTATATATTTATATTTTGTTATTTTGTCTGTATATGTATTTAAGATTATATATTTACAAATCTATGTTATTATGTCTTCTTGTCCCATCTTTGACCGTTTTATATCCATATAATATACAAATGGAGCCCAGAAATGAAAAAATCTTACAATGGAATTGTAATGGTTTGATTCATCATTATGCCGATCTTAAGCGCCTACTTGTTGATAATGATCCACTTTGTGTAGCGATACAGGAAACTCACCTTAAGCCACTGAAACCCTATTCATTGAGAGGCTATAAACTCCTAAGGAGGGATCTTGCCGGTGGCCAAAGGGCACATGGAGGAGTCGCTATACTTCTAAAAGAAACCTTAATATCGAGGGAAATTAATCTAACAACACACTTACAAGCGATTGCGATTCAAATTAAAACCCCATTGAATTTAACCGTATGTTCCCTGTATCTCCCTGACCAACAATGGGAGAAAAGAGATCTTGAGGTAGTGATCGCCCAACTTCCTAGACCGTTTTTGTTACTGGGAGATTTCAATAGTCATCACACTTTGTGGGGATCTACTCATCGAGACATAAAAGGAGAAGAGATAGTCACCATTGTCAATGACGAGGACCTACTGATATTAAATGATGGTTCGCCAACACATCTTGTGGCACGGACGGGTAATTTCTCCGCTATAGACTTGGCCATTGCCACCCCACAACTTGGATTGGTGGTGGAGTGGAAGGTATCGGAGGAGCTGTACGGTAGTGATCACTTCCCCATTATAATTGAGACTAATATTGTAAAAACTCCGGTTATATTACCACCGAGATACCTCTATAACTTAGCTGATTGGAAAACTTACCAACGAGTATTAGATGAATCTGTTATGCGACATACGGGGCAAATCACATTGGAACGCTTAACTCAATGGATCCTTGACGCTGCCGATGTTGCGATACCTAAAACAAAAGAACGGTAACTAAAAAAGTCTGTGCCATGGTGGAATAGCCGTGTACAGGAAGCAATTAAACATAAAAAGAAACTACTTAACAAATTTAAAAAAACGCCTACTATGGACAACATGGTAGCGTTTAAGCGAGCTCGAGCCTTAGCAAGGAGAGTAGTACTACAAAGCAAGAAAGAGTCGTGGGAAAATTATGTATCATCAATAGGGTTCAATACTAATATTAGTGAGACATGGAGGAAGGTCCAAGCGGTCATAAATAAGAGAAAGGTTAATACCATAAGTTACCTAAAATTACCCGACAACACCATAACGGATGATAAAAATACTATTATTAACATGATTGCTGAACAATTTGCGTCGGTGAGTAGAACATCCAACTACAAACCCGAGTTCCGCGAAAAAATCAAAGAAATACATTCTCCAAATTTTGCAACGCAAGAAATCCTCGAGTATAACTTACCGTTTACCTTGAGTGAACTAAATACTTGTTTAAAGAAAACGTCCCTTACAGCTGCACCAGGTAACGACCAAATAACAAATAAAATGATCACCCAGACGACTAACCTCTTTAAGAGACGCCTTCTTAACTTTTACAATTACTGTTGGCAACAAGGGATATATCCGCAAGAGTGGAAAGAGGCAATTATAGTGCCTATATTAAAGGAAGGCAAAAATCGACTGGATTGTAAAGGCGCGTACAGACATGCAACAAAACATCGTAACGTAACACCGGTGCGTAACAAATTTGGACGCAACTTTGCAACAGCGTAACTGTGTAACATCGTAACATTTCGGCGTCCCATCCGGTGTCGGTATTTCATCGTCGCATCAAAGAGCTGTTACGCGTTCATGTTGCACGTGGTATATGCATGTTTGTACCACTTTGCGAACGTTTCCTATTTAAATTGTCAATTCACTTTAGGGCGTACTGCAGTTGAACATGGAGTGGACGGAGAATGCTGTGCTAAACTTTATTGAAGTGTACAGAAAAAAAGAGATTTTGTACTAAACACCCCTTTTATTATAATAAAATTTAAAAAAAACGACACATGGGTAGAAATTGCGCAAGAGGTCAAAATCACGCACTTAATAGTGATTACAATACAAGCTGCAGCAGCAACGTCCATTCTAACAAGAAAATTAAGAAACTGATGGGACGGTAATATGTTTCGCGCCAATGTTACAGAGCGGTGTTCTGTTGCACCTCGCAATCCAATCACACCGTAACTTCGTCCTGCAACCAAAAATGTTGCAGAGCGGAGTTACGTTACGATGTTCTGTTGCATGTCTGTACGCGCCTTAAGAGTTATCGGCCTATAAGTTTAACCTGTTGTTTGGGAAAGCTCTTAGAGAAAATGATAAATCAAAGGCTCATTCACCTGATAGATCCACAATTTATAACAGAGGCGCAAGCAGGATTCCGTAGAGGATATTCCACAATAGATCAGTTAGTCTATTTGGAAAATTATTTACAGGAAGGATACAAAAATCGACATCACACTGTGGGGGTATTCTTTGATATCGAAAAAGCTTTCGACATGACATGGCGTGGTGGTATTTTACTACAACTAGAAAAATGGGGTTTTAAAAGCAGTTTACCCAAAGTCATCTCGTCGTTTCTGTCTAATCGCACTTTTCGTGTCAAAATCAATGGGAGCTTGTCTCAAGCTTACGTCCTTGAGAATGGAATTCCACAAGGATCAACATTAAGCTGTACCTTGTTCAACATAGCAATTAATAGCTTAGTTAATAACATAGGCACAGACGTGAAATGTTGTCTATATGTGGATGACTTGTGTATATTTGGTAGTGGCAAAACTATTGGTCAAATATCAAGAAAAATGCAACCTATTGTTAATCAAGTTTTGGAAAATGCTGAGGAAACAGGATTTACTTTTTCTGTCACCAAAACAAGATGTGTCCACTTCTGTAGGCTACGTACACCACATTACGACCCCCTACTATTCATTAATCAAACCCCAATTCCATGCGTGGATTACGTTAGGTTTCTGGGTGTGACATTGGATAGTAAGCTAACTTGGGAGAAGCACATTAGCGACTTGGTATTGAAATGTGATAGAGCCTTAAACCTTGTCAAATGTTTGTGCTCTACAAAAAGGGGCGCCGATGTGGCTACTTTAATCAAAATATACAAGTCCCTCGTATTATCGAAAATTGATTATGGATGTTTTGTCTACGGTTCAGCTAGATCCTCTCGATTGTTACAGCTTAACAAAATTCAAAATCGTGCTTTGAGACTATGCTTAGGTGCATTCCCTACATCGCCGAGCACCAGCCTCCACATAGAGGCCAACGTCATGCCTCTGCAATATAGAAGAGAGAAATTATTAAACAACTATGTTTGTAACAGAGCATCACATGATAGTCACCGTAATTATAAGATCCTCTTTAAAAATGTTACTGCATACACCGACAGACCCACTATTACTCGTCCACTATCTGTAAGAGCGCAGGAAATTCATCCAGATTTGTTAACAGAAATATGTAATATAATACCCCACAATAAAGCAACAAGAGCTAATGACCATAGCTGTCGAAGCTCAATACAAAAAAAAAAATAAAAATAAGACATGATTAATAACCGAGTTAATAACCTAAATAAAGCGTAATCCAAAATAATTCGTCTTGCCGGAACCTGAGCACTTCAAAGAAAAGCCAGAATTCCTAACCATACGAACAGAAGTTAAAGTTGTGATTGATACTTCTTTCCCGTGGACCTGATCTGCCAGAAATAGTTGATATTTAACGCTTGACAGTGATACAAGGTATAGTAGCGAAGGAACTCATTTCATCATTTTTCAACTCGTTTGGGATGAGTAAAACCACAGTTTCTAAAAAATTTCACCATCTGCAGATTCCAAAGCCTTTTTGGCTCCGCCTACGTCATTAAAGCTTCGTTATGCTCTTGTTACATACATTATAATGTAATAGTCAGTGAAAGCTTTTTTCACCATTATTGTTTATATAAGAAAATACGCGAACGTCCGGGTTTCGAACCCGCGACGTCGCGTTCAAAGTCGGGGATCTATGTAGTTACAAATGTGCGGCTGATGGTGCTTGTTTATGCTATTATGAATGCGAGAATTGCGTATTACGGTATTACGTGTATTTAATGGCTTGGTTCCTATATACTGTAAAAATCGTCTTGCATAATTATTTATCATTTCAGTACATTCCTACTCGTATAAATAAAATAAAGCAAGATTCATTAATAATAAAATTGTTTTTCAGAATGTTCAACCACTCACCACCGCCGCGCTATTCACAAAATTGCTGCCTGACGCGCGGATATATTGAATATTACTTATTCAATGATAGTATCCACAGTAATAAAACTGTTTTTATTATACCTGAATCACAATCTCCGTTTTAAACACTCAAATGCGTGCGAAAAAAGGCCTTTAAAACACACGTGCTTTAAAGTTGCTAAGTAACGATACTTCAAGCATCTGGGCGAAATAAAAAATCTTCCTAAGTCGCTTTCTGTAAATGCAGAATATTTCTTTGGCTTGTACCTATCCTTTGGTTGAAGCTTTTACAAACGCGCGTAATTTAGGGTATGTTTCCAAATCTGTTCCACTTTTTAGTCCCAGCAATAAGTGAAGTTTTGAATGAATGCACCAAAAGATATAGAAGATTTAAATACCTTTGACATTTCCTTCATAGATGCCAGCATTATCGATGCATTTAAGACTTTATTCGTAAGTAACTTCCTATTCATCCATGGAAACAACTTTTCATATGCTTGATAATGGGCTTTACTGGATTGAGATTTTACACCTACCAACGTTTGTTTAGATTTTACACCAAGCGATTTAATGGACGGTGTATTAATCTTTTTCAACGGAAATCGTTTTATTCACAAAGACGACAATTTTTATAAGCAAACGTCAAGTGACATTTCCATGGCAATTGTGAAATTACGAACACCCAGCCCACTTAATTAGGCATGTATTCGAGTATAACGTCAATATGATTTCATTGAATTTCCTATTTTTAAATTATACTGCAGGTATAATAAAAAATACTATAAGATACACGTGTATAAATTGATCTTTAAAGCACTTGCAACGTTAAAGGCACTCCGCTTTGCGTCGTGCCCTTAAACTCGTTGCGCGTGCTTTAAAGACTTGATTATACACTTGTATCTTAATATACTATTAAAAAATGCGCAGCTAGCTCTCCCAGTAAAAGTACTAATTGAATTTGTGATAAATGTCAGATATGGAATATGGATCATTGATGCCACCTTTCTTATAATTTTTGTTATTTATTAGTTTTAATTAATCCATTCTAGGCGTTACGCGAAGTAAATGGCACAGGCAATCATTAATTCAACTTTTTTGTAACGCTTTTTCACTCTTACATATTCTTTCACTGAAAGTTGTTTTATCTCTTTACCTAAATCCTGGCGCTTGTTCCATCTGTAATCGCCTGCCGTTTTTAAAGAATAGTTTCTTTTTGCCTTCGACAGTAGGGTAGAATTTGAATTTGACAGTGTAACTTAAAGGTTAAATTTAGTTAACGGTGTATGTATTAAAAAGTACGTAAGATTACTTATTCCAGTCATTTGGTAAGTTTTCCCGGAGTTTTGAAATTTTTTGGGTGCGAATTATCCGGGAGCAAAAGTTCAGGGTGCGAAATATCCTGGGTGAAAAATGTTGCATTATACGAGTGCGATTGTTCGGGCACGAATTGTCCACACACGACTCAAACACGTTCCCGAAATCCACATTTCTAATAGTAGCAGGATAGATGAGCTAATAAATTTTTCTAAAATTGGAACACATTTTCCTTTCGTAAGATTTTTGCCTCCATTCTAGAACTACTTTTTTTCCGTAACCAGTTGAAAAGTGTTACATTTCCCTGTTTAAGACTCCGTATCTAGTTTTGGTGCATAAGTACAATGTTTAGGTTGGTGTAGAGTGGACCAGGCCACCGAGCACTCATTAATAACTTTGATACTTTACAACGAACAGTAATAACATAAAAGTCAGGAAAATGACATATTACTGGCGAGTCAAGTAGTCTCACTTTACTGACTAGTTTTTTATTAAATTTTACCCGAAATCGTCTTTTAATTATATAATTTCAATTTCATATGAATGTCAATCTGTCAATGGTGACAGGAGTCATTATAGGTATTTAGCAGTGTGACAGATGCGGCTAGTAAAGTGACAGAAGGCAGAGAAAGTAGTCTGGTCTGCCTCTGTCAAGGAAACTAAATTTTCCTCACATAAAGTAGGCATGAAAATGAAGGTTTCATGACGATTCTGGGTAAAATGTCAAATATTGTTCGTAAATAACGAAAAACACCTGTAGATGTGGTGAATAAGAGTTTGCGGCGATTAATCTACCTTAATTTGGTATAGACATGGGTTTTTTAGGTAAAATGTATGTTGAAGTACACTTTGCAGCACTCTGATGTCAAAATCACAATACGCTGTTAGTAGATAGATTTAATGTGACTTCCTGATATAATAATAGGTGTGAATTGAGTAGTAAGTTCTTGCATTACATTACACATAACAGATAAGATGCTCCTCAGTTGTTATCATTCCTAAATTTTGCTATACCAATTCACTATAACACAAGAAGCAAGCACACCTTTTGCAATAAGAAATGCCATACTAATGTTTTTATGATGTCGCGTATTATAAACTCATGTCGTCTTTATGATCATTATTGTTCCAATGTAGACATATTTAACAGTTCCATATACACTGAGCTACATGTGATTAACTTTACTCAGGACTTTACTTAATTTTAGTGTGTTAATTTTTCTATATCAATTCTTGTTTATATTTTCTTCACTTTGGTATAGTATGCTGCTTTGGATAATTGGATTTATTATCTGTTGGGCAAATATATATTATTATTATTTTGTATTAATTTGTATTATTAATTACATAAATTGTAAGAACTTCTGTATATAAACGTTTTCATCATAGCATGAGTCAGAAAGGAGATATTGCTGAAAAACTGCTAGTAGGCGCCATTTTTCCAACATCGCGGCGTGAGCGGCAAAGATATGGGGAGGTAAAATTTAAATTCGAAAAGAACACATCGAAATCTATAAAATTACCCATTTCCAAAAGTTTCCAGGTAACTCATTTTTTTTCGAACCAAATGACTGGACCATTTAGCATGATAAGCACAGGATCGGAATGATGGCCCAATTATTGCCATTTATATGAAACAATTAACGCTAAGATTTATTATATATAGAAACCTGTTTGGTCCTATAGTTAAGGGCTGAGTGAATTATACAAGTGAGTGAAATAGAAAAAGTTTAGTGCCAAAACTGTTGCCAGCAAATATTTTTACTCACATTTGAATTAAATTTTTATGAATACCGACAAACCATTTTAAAAAACCTTCCACAAACTTTTACTACTTCACGGGACGATAACTTAAATCTTTTATTAAGATTCTTTAACTTTTTTTGAACACTCTAATTCAAAACCGACAAACTGCGTCTTAAACAAAACAACTAGGGGCAGAAAGTCCGAAATTTAGTGTAGGCAAATTTACACGCTCTTTTTACCGTCGCGAAAAACTAATAATGCGCTAGTAGCAGCCCAGTTTGTTGATTCCTGTATTTAACGAAACACCACCTCCACGTACCTATATAATCTTCTTTCACACAATTTTCAACAACACCGCCAATCACAATCAGACTTGATAACGCCAGCTTCGGAGGAACGCGTTCCCATCTACGCTGAAAATTACGCGCAATTCTTCGAAATACCTTAAACGGGGTTCCAGTTATAGCTGTGACTAAAATTTAGTTAATGGGACTGTGTAGACTACATACTTTACTACTTGGGCAAGTAAGCCTTTTAGTCAGTGGTTAAGTCAATTGAATAGAAGCAGGTTCTAATACTTGAGCTGGACGAGTGTTTAGCCGATTTTAATACAGTATATTGGTGGGGTTACAAATTTTGAATGTGCATCAAGTTGCAATGTGGTCTCGTTGGACTGAAAAAACAATCCTGAAATTTGTACAAGAACATCGACACAAACCGTGTCTACACAAAAATGTCATTTTACAAACAAAAGCGCGGATGCGGCACTTAAAATGACACAAGATAATGTGGGGATTGGACGTTTTGGGGTGAACGAAATAAAAACAAAATAAAAGCATTGAGATGTTCCTATTCAGAAGAAAAGAATAAAAATTAAAGATTCTAACAGCTGTACTGACTGCCATTTTAGAAGTGTTCAACTGACCTGAACTATTCCAATACACTAAAATGTGTGTAGAAAACCACTTGAACAAATACAAATTAATTTTAGTTACTGGCTTTCGTACTTGTTCCAGCTACTGGAATGGTGTAAATACCCCTTAACTCTTCTAACAGGCATAATAACACGTACAATAATTAAATTTCGTCCGATAAACGACAAGATGTGTCTTCTAACCTTTTATCTAAATTGAGTAAATTAGAAGAGCGATAAAATTTAAACAAGCAAATTCTAAAAGGAAAAATACCACTGAGACACAAATTCAAATGAAATAAACCAACTTTGTATTTATTCCTAAATAAATTTAAAATATTGTCATATACAGAGTTTGCCGTTATTGCTTTCGGTCTAAACAGAGTGTGAGCTAGATGCACAAAAATTGCATATGAAGTTAGGAATTTTGGAAACGGTATTAATACATGTACTGGACATGGAAAGTACTAAGCAAAAAAAAACAATAGAGCATCAGTATGCCGTTTAGTGTAATGAAGTCAGAATTTTGAGAATTCTGCTTTATTCATTAATTAACCGAGACAGAGTACATGCACGCTAAGCAAATGCTGTAAAACTGGTTCAAAAAGCAATCTTTTCTATGTAAGCTTTTGAGTTGCTTATAGTAACAAAGAAATACAATGCGAAATTTTTCCTTTGGGGAAAATCCTATTTTAAGGAAGCAAACTCCATCTCACAGTAATTTATGAAACTGTTCAGAAATGGGTTGAAGTTTGCTTGAAATCTACACATTCTCTATGCGCCAGTAGAACCTCGGGTAACACAGGGAGCTTGACTTTCCAGAATATTGCCAGATGAAAGCTTGCGACACACAGTCTAGATGTCCCAAGGTTTGCTGCAACTTTCGTTGAAACCTATTTCATGCTAGGAAAAATGGAGAGTGTGGTCTTCCAACGTTCCAACTACCTACCAGAATAGAAACCATTGTCTATCAAAAAACGTGGGTGACCCCCTAATGGTTGTTTACATGAGCTTTTTAATTAAAATTAGTAACATTGCGTATGACGTCAATACACCTACGTAATTGTAACCCGTAGGTTCTATTTGTCAAAGTTACTTTCCCACATAAGCTCAATTAAGTGGGCTCAACACCACGCAGAGATATATCCCAATTGATGTCTAAAAAAAGTTTCTCAATGCCTTCCATCTTCCAGTTGTATTAAAATCCATTTCGCAGAAGTTTTCGATTTTATATAGGGCAATTTTGGTACGCATGCGATCTGACGTGGAATTTTCAATGACCGTGCGTAGTTGTAAAGCTCAAGCTATCGATTTCCACGGGAAGCTGCCACGAAACGCCATTTTCATACAGCTATAACGTGAAAGCCGCACCGAATATACGGTTTGGGTAGGGTGTCTACCTATTCCGTTTCGGACACCTCAAAATGTGCTACTACTCTTGAGTACTTCTAAAGACTGTATTGAAGTTGGTGGTATTCTAATCCATGTAAGTTTTCCAAACATATATTTTCTTTAGTGTTACGTGCCAGTTTGGCGATATGATTGTCATAGTGGCTTTTGAAATGATCAGTAAATGGTATGCATCTACAAATTTACCGAAATACATTAAAAATTCAATAGCCGCAGACATAGGTACGAATTCGGGGTAACGTCTGGGTCGTGTTCCATTTAGGCTCATTGAGAAAACCGCTCGAAGTGGGACTTATTGCATGCAGCAATAAGTACCTACCTACGTATAAAAAGTATGAATTGTAGTAGTAATAATTTGCACTTATTGAATGGCTGAGGGCGCTCTAGGTATTTTATGAAAATACCGAATGTTATTTGAAAAACGTGCCCGAGATATGAGAAAATTTAATTAAGTAAATTTTATTGATGCGCATATTTTGCGTTATAATCGATTTTGTATTTTTGGCCTGCGGTGACATTATCCCAAACTAATGCCTCTACAATTGATTTATTGCAAATTTCTAAGTCTGTGGCACGAGAAGACGTACTTTGGCGTCCAATTATGAGTATAGTGTATCCTGCTCTTGGTGGTTATATACTCTTCCATTTCATCATTATATCACCTGAGAGTTAATTTTCTTTTAGAGCAATTCTAACCCTCTTAGTTTTGCACTAGGTGTTTAAGTGCATAATGTATAAGGCAAATACAAGTTTGCGGTATTCCTCATGGATTAATCCTGGCTTCTTTCTATTGACGTATTTATACATGATAGTGCACTAGTTGGTTGTATAACGTAATTGACAAGCATAATTATGAAATCAATTTATTTGGATTAAAATTTTACTCTCTTTTCTCATCAATAATTTACTACTAACCTATTCCTATACTAACTGCTGGGTATTACAAATATAAAACTGCAATTCCCACATCCTTCCTTCGTTTTTCAAAAATCGCCTAACTTGAACATTAGTTTAACAAGGTGTTCGCTTCCAGCTGTTTAGTTAGTATATCGGCAACTTGTTCCTTTGTTTCAATGTACTTCACAGAACACACTTTATTTATAACTTGCTTATTATGCGTCACAGCATCAGTGTGAACCTTTTAAGTTCCAACCTTTTAATTAGTTAATGCATGACACTAAAAAACTTGATTTGATGCACCCAACATCGTCAAGTAGATAAAAGTAATCCAAACTTCTGTTGATAAGGCTTCAGTGGAAGATATTGCTACAGTACTAGTGTTTTCATGTAATCAGGCAATCCTGTTGTAGACTTTCTGTCTCTTCTACCACTAGTCCACTCTGAATCTGCACAATCGCGTTTCATTTTTAGCAAAAAGTAGTAAGTTTATACTTACTGTTACTGTTTCTTTTAAATAAGTATCATAAAATATCCTTCAGTAATGACGGATGTGCTTAGGTCTTGTCTCGGCCAGACCATCATATACATACATCAATTCACATATCGGTTTATGTTCAACTTTAACGACTCTTGTCAATGACTTGTCCTAAATTATGGGTTTTGGGTTATCGACAATAAATTCGTACTATCATGTTATTCCTGTATCGCATAGTATAGCTACGGATCTGTCAAGTCACAGACAACGGCCGTTTGTCAGTTCCTTTTAATGCCTCCTTTTATAAATGGGGCATCATGTCGACAAATCTTTGTGTTTTCAACATTAAGTTCGTAGTACCGAGTTATTCCTGCATCGATTACTAAGCAAGGCATTGCGGAAGTCTATAATTTACGAATTTTATTCAAAGGGATGCTTTTATAAATCGATAGGGATATGGAATATCGTATACCCTTCGGCGTTTCAGTTTTAGATATGTACAATCAAATTATTTTGGTGTCACTTAAACTGAAAGCTTCCACATCAAAAATGCGCTTACGTCTAGTGACGGCACGCTCTATCCGGTTAGGCTTCATTACAATACACCTAAAATAGAAACACTGCCATTGAAAAATTCACAAATGGTCGTAATATCTTTGAAAATTAAACTGTTTTAATTGATAAAAGGGATTGTCTATGCTGAAATTACAATAATAATGTCTTTTATTAAGTTACATACACACAATTACAGTAAAAAATAAACTAAATGACATATTTCAAAATTAAAGTAGTGCAACTGCTCTTCCACTACTAAACTATGATACAATTAAGATCCCTAACTCACAGTGAACTATGGAGCAACCAAATTTTTTACAATACCTCTAATGACGCTTCTCGTAAAGTTGTATCGATTCCCATAGGCTTATCTGCATTCAAGATTCCCCTAGGTCCAAGTTCGTATTCGTGGTATACGAAGTTGACAGTACTGGACATTTGTTCAAAATAAGCAGATAAATTTTCCTTCCTGGATTTATGGATTTTTCTGTGATGTTTAATAATATAGTAAATTCTGCAGTGTTCCAGAGTTTATGCGCGGTTTCAGACACGTAAAATATTTTGTTTCGTGCGAAATTGGCTTTTCTAGTTTTTACCAGCACCATTTTAGCAACAAAATTAATTTGTTGTTGCTCAAGTCTGCGAAAAAAACCTCTCGTATACCGCTCTACTGAAAATGTAATGACCCGAGAACAATGTCACGTATTTTCCAATGAAAATTAGACGCTTAAGGCAATTAACCGAGTTTATTTTGCTTCTTCCTTGTGCAAAAGAATGTTTATTTTGAACTCCGTGCTTTGTCGTCAGCGGGGGCCATTACGCATCGAATTTGCTAAACCTGGAGAGACTATCAATAGTTCGCGATATTGTAAAACACTGGATCTTGCAATGAAGAACAAATGATCTGGAAAATTAGCCAATGATGTGATTTAGCGGTACGACAGTGCCTGTCAGACTGTCACTACGTCGCCGAATATAAAAATGGAAAAGTTCGGGATGCGCGCCATGAATAATGTACTCATCGAGCTCTTTATTTCTACTACCTACTCCCTTGACCCTTGTGCACTGAAAGGCCGAAATACCTGTTCTTATGAAGAACGTAATAATGGAATCTTATGGTTAATTCGTTTAAGTGTAGGTGGGGCTTGTGATGTAACCTTAGAAACGCGGGAACATCTCACATACAGCCCAAATTTACTTTCACATCTGTTATAGACTATTTGAATCAGCAGGCCAATAAGTGTTATGAGAGGGGAATCACGCGGCTCGTTAGTCAAAGGGACAAATGTCTAAATAATGTTCAGGGACACTATTTTTAAATAAAGTACTTTGTCATATATTCGCATTGGGTAACTTTCATTTGACTCGCCCTAGTACTTTGATTCTTACACAACTCAAATTTCTCGCAAAAAGGTTCGTATTCCAAGTTAATAATGCTCGACACCCTTAAACTTTTCCAGCAACTACGCCATCGAACTATCCTAACCGCACCCTTAGCAGACGACCTACATGCTATTGCGACTGCCTAGTGTCTTTCCCATTCTACTTATTACTTCGCTTATTGGCCTGCTGATTCGCTGCGGAGAAAACCAGTTACGGCCCCAACGAAACATGAAGGCTCGTCTTATCTAATCTATAGCCCCGTAGAATAACCGAAAAGGAACCGACGTAATTCTCGCGATTCGCTGCGCTATCTCAAAGCCCACAGATTTTTAGCCGGGCTGCTGCGACGTCATTCTTATGAACAGTACAATTTTGCATACAGGAAATTATAAAAGTATACATAACCCCTATGGATGTAACAAAAATTCCTTGTATATTATACCTTAAATTAAAAAAAAATTAAACAGCCTAACGGGCTCCCGTTACGGTACCTATTTATTGCATTTAAAAATGTTTAGTTAGATTTTGTTTTATTGCTTCAATTACAACAGCACTAAAATATGTAATCAATAATCTAATTATTAAATAATTAGATTGTAATACTAGTCTAATAAATTTTATTAGACTAATATTCTAAACCTTTTTTCTCACTGTAAATACATGGATCATGTAATGACCTCATTAAACCATTCACTTATGCAAAATTTATTAGCACTATCATTCCAGCTTAAAGTTGATTGTTTAAGACCAAAAAGTTCTTTATTCCTTACACACGAGATTTTGTTACCTTTGAAACCTTCACGGATTTTCATCTTTGTTTAGTATCCCCTAGAAAATGCTCATTATACATCAATTTGTGATTCATCTAGCAACTGGTGCATATATGTCATCATAGCAAAATCCTTCTCTTTTTGCATAATATCCCTTTGGCACTAGTCGTTTCTTGTACTTTATGATTTTTCCTTTCTCGTTTCCTTTTCAGTCTAAAAACCCATTTACAATTACCCACCCTGTATGTGAATTTCATTTATTTTTGAAGTTATTGTTGATTTTTATTTAGAATTAAATAATTATTTATTTGATGTTTAATTTTTGTTTAAATAATCAATGCAATGACCGTTCGGAAAGTTGAAGAAAAAGTGAATTTGTATTAAATAGAAGAGACGGACGTTAATGGTGACTTTGGTGGTGGATGTTAATCGTCGTTTTTTTGTGGTTTGGTGAACGTTAGTCGCTTATTGTTTTAATGATTGTCAGTTTTGCTATATTTAAGCGTATTATACAAATTATAATCGTAAAGCTGTGTTTTAGAAGAAAGTTAGATAAAGCTCTGGGCGCCGTTTGAAGTAAAGAGGTGATGCCAAGTGTGTATAATATAATTCTTTGAAATTTTGGAGGCGATTAAAGCTGCTGAGCTTCTAAAATTTAGTAAAAATTATAGTCTTATCGAGACTATTCCTAGTAGCGAATACTGCACAATGCCCTGGAAAGTTATAATAATTTGGTATGAAAGATTTTGTGAGTACCTGTATTTTGTTGAGCTAACTGGACAGGTGGTTATGGGGAGTTTAATGACCCTTTTTTCATTGCATATAGCATTTTCACTTTTACGGTGGGGGCATTATGAAAACGCAAATTTTTCTAATTTAAAGTGAAGAATAAGAACGTTTAGAAAAGAAGTTACAACAAGAATTAAGAAGCAATGGATCCGACGGCCGAAAGTGGAATTGAAATATCAACGGAGCTTGGTACATACATAATACCCGGTTCGATAGGGGTAACTTATTGAGCGTCTAGATGGATTACAGTATATCTGTGCGGGTAAATTCGAGATGTTCTTCCTTTGATTCGTCGATGCCAACTTATTTGAAGAATGATCAATGGTCATGGTTACGAAAAAAAAGTATTTTGACGTCAGCAAGGTAAATGAAGATGTTTTAATGAGCAATGCGGAAGATGGAGTTCTACCAGTTCTAGTTCCAAATAAGCAGTTATAACTCTGTAATCAAATACTCAGTTTAAATTCCAGATGAACACTTACAACAAATATTTAGCAAACTATTTAGGATAATGGGATAGCGGGAGGATATTATACATGCACCTCTTACTGTATGTTATCCACATTCTACGTACGTAATTAAATTTTACATATTCTACATACTTCTCAACATTAATGCGCAACCTCATTTCATTTAATTTAAAGTACTGAAAGCGCCTAGGTAAAAGTAACAAGAAGTTGATGACAGTTTGGTAAATTATTCTCAGAGACGCACTTTCCAATGGTCACTAGAGTCATAAAATAAAATGTTTAGGGGAACTGGTCAAGTTGACTACTGTATATCCCTTTTTGAAAATGATGTATGACATTTGCATTGTGCTGAGATACAAAACACCACTCATACCGTATTTCTAATTGTTTCCCTCTTAAAAAAATTTTTGTTGGCTACTTTTAAGTAAGTAAGTAATAGGTAGGCCGAGTACATCGCTTGACTTCAGCCGAAGGCGCTCGAACTACTTTAATTCGAACTACGTACCTCATTAATAAATGGGTTTCAGATTACAAGATAGAAATTAACACATATGACCTAACCTAAAAAGAAACGTGTTAACGAAGAGGAATTATATATTTAAAAATACCTTTACCACAAGAGGAATATAGCCTTGGCCAATTCGCGTAAAGACGCTTAGGTAATTAGTCAAACAATTTAAGCGTCATGACTCTGGAATTTTCCAATTCAAATCGATATTCTTCGCAAAGATAGACCTGCTTTTTAGATTTAGATAAAGCTTTTGACAATGCTCCATCAAAAAGGATCTGATATATGTTTATGAAGAAGAAGAAGAAAGAAAATATACAACATGCGTAAAGGAAGAAGAGGACATAGAACGCATGTTATGCAAATGTATGGAAATGACAGGGAGCAGTAAGAGTGCGGTGCTGGATGAGGAGTGAGGAGGTGAGAAGTGGATGACGTGGATTTTAAAGAAAATAATGGACTTTTTGTAAAAAGTTTCGCCAAGCTAGCGTCCAATAACGATTGATTGATTAAGTAAAGTCGTTCGCAGATATCCGGATATATTTTTAGGTTCCGGGAATGTATAATTGTCGTATGATGGGCACTCAAGTAGAATCCGATGCCGATGGTTATACCGCTGACTGAGCCTAGGCCATTTGGTCGACCCAATAAGACAAATGTAAGACTGTTGTTGGTGTAATTATACAAATTTCGAAATTTAGGAGTAAAATTAGCCCCCCGATTTTTGAATTTTAGAATATATCTATTGCAATGGTTTGTTGGTCACTTGTTGGTGTTTGTTAGTTACATTTTTACGTTTGTTGGTTGATCGTTACGTAATTATTTAAAATCTAAAAATTTGGGCGTAAAATTGGCCCCCCACTTTTTTAATTTTCAGAATATTTTTATTGCAATGGTTTGTTCTCGGGTTTTTTGGTGGTTTGTTGGTGTTTGTTAGTTACATTTTCACGTTTGTTGGTTGATCGTGATTTAACACGTTGACTGCGTTACATATCCTCGGGGATATATGGGTTTCTTTCCGTGGTGACGCAGCGCAAAGCCAAACATTCGTTGTGTGCGAAAGCCATATCTTCCTTGATTTTTAACGTATATAAGTTTTACGTATAGCTTTTTTATCGTCGTGCTTTGCATAGTCAAGTCCACTGAATTTTTTGGTACATATCTCCGGGGACATGTAACGCACAGGCACAGGACTAATACAAATTTAATTGTGTGCGGCACATGCCCCCGGAGATATGTACAGTTTTGCAGCTACTTCTACGGTTATTGCATCATACTGCATGACAAAATTGCGCAAGTTGCATCATCTTTGTATTCCGTAAACTTTTCTGTAGTTTGACGAGTCTAGTTTCGGTCTAGTTATTGTAATGATGGTCCAGACCAACCTGGGTCCTATCTTCCATGCTTCAATACTAATCACAAATAATAATATTAATATTAATATGGAATAAACGAATATCCCTCAATTTTCAGAAAATAGTGTTCGTTGTAATGTTTTTTATTCGAGTTGATTGCATAATTTTAGGGTTATACAGTCTTCTTCACTTTCTTGCGGTACCAGTCGCCGGAGATATGTACGGTTCCAGAATTAAATAAATAATAGTGTTAGCTTACAGGTCCCCTCGCTGCGGAACCCAAAAAATTACGCACAAGTAAACTAGATGGGGCTTACTTGACCAGTTGTCTACATATCCCCGGCGATATGTAACGCATCAACGGCAAGTTCTTGTTTTAAGCTACCGCAGTCAACGTGAATTATTCAAATTTAAAAATTTAGGCGTATAGTTAGCCCCCCCCCCCACTTTTTGAATTTTCAAAATATTTTTATTGCAATCGTTTGTTGCTGTTTGTTGGTGTTTGTTTTAGTTAGTTGTTTTGAATTTTTGAATAATTAAATAACGATCAATCAACAAACCTGAAAATGTAACTAACAAACACAAACAAACGACCAACAAACTGGAAAAAAAATAATTTAAAAGTTCAAAAAGTGGGGGGCTAATTACACGCCCAAATTTTGAATTTTGAATAATTAAATAACAATCAACCAACAAACGTAAAAATATAACTAACAAACTCCAACAAACGATTGCAATAAAAATATTTTGAAAATTCAAAAAGTAGGGGGGGGTGACTATCTCCCCAACTTTTGAATTTTAAATAATTAAATAACGATCAACCAACAAATGTAAAAATGTATCTAACAAACACCAACAAACAATTGCAATGAAAATGTTTTGCAAATACAAAAAGTGGGGGGGGGGGGCTAACTTGGCGCCGGTATGTTCGCGATGTTTGTTTACATGACCTTGAATCGCAAAATAATACCATTCAGACTGAATGTTTCCCGTAGATTACGCCTAGATTACAAAGGAACGTTTCTAATGGTACAATAGATTCCTCGAATCTTATTCTCTGTCCACATTTAATTACCTACTTCCCTCAATAAAAAATATCCCCGTCCTTACACACGGTTTTAATTATAATCGACGTCCTAACGTTGAGCTTGCTCAGAAAAATTTAGATGTGTGAAACACTAGTATGCTTTTGGAAAACTCGCATAACACGACGAAAATCAAGACGAAACTTAGTTATGAACTGGACGGCGAATTCAATTTAAACCTAAGGGATGTGTCCCAATTTCACAGGACAAAGGGACAAGAGTTTAATAAACCAACTTTTAAAAATACTACTGCATTTTATTTAGGAATTTACTTCACTTGCAATCTACAAGAGATATTAAAATTAGATAGGTAACTAAAATGGTAATACTGTCAGTTACACTTTACGAGTTTTATTAGATAGGTAACTAAAATGGTAATACTGTCAGTTACACTTTACGAGTTTTATATATAGCACTTTATTTCGAGGGGAGCGTAGGAGAAGACGTCACATCCCTAATAGGTATCCGAGAACTTAACTTGTTAATAAAACTAATTGCCCTGCATTTGATATTTTATACGTAGATCTTCCAAAAAGTGTCGGATATCCAACTTTGAAAATTGGGCAACCGTGCGAGATTTCAAATCTGGTTACATTAGAATACAATTGCTGTGTATAAGGACATGACAAATGTGTCTGTTTGATCATAAACTATCAGGGTAATTGTTGATCGATAAACCTTCGCAGGTAAACGTATATACTGTTGATTTATAGTCTACGACAGAATTTGTGATATAAAAATTGGTAACGGATATGACAGTCTATTGTAATAAATCAGACTGACGCGGAATTAATGGCGTAGCCGCCTAGTACTCACACCATGCTTTTTCAGCATGGAGGTCTAAACTAATTTCTAAGGTGGCAGTTCCTTTAAGTTTTGCAGATGTCCTACACAAAAATAATTTCATTTTCTCTTTACCGATTTTCCAACAGTTCCTGATTTTTTCCAAACATTGTTTTGAGTCTATCAGAATTTTACTAAATGAACTCTTTCCCGATGGAAAATTCGTGCAAAGGGTCATCTTCGTTCTTTTATTTGTGTTCCCTTCCCTTTAATGTATAAACAAATGAAACAATGTTATTTATTACGTTATTTATATTGTTGTGTAAAACTGTAAACTACATGGAGGTGTCGTTTTTCTCAGTTGAAAAAATGCCGAAAATGAGAGCGAGTCACCTGGTGTAAAAATACGTGTTGTTTCGGTTGGAATATCATAAATGGTGCTGTATATAGCGTAATTCAAGTTATTTCATAAGGCCTGGGAATTTTTTATTTCAAATGGACACAGAATGGGAAAATTTTTTGGATTGCTATCTTTAATTGTTCGTTTTTTATTGTAAATTTAGTCGGTAATTGTTTAATTCTGTTTCTTGTATTTAGTTTCTATGATCAATTTAAAAGGCATAAATGAAGGAGCATTTAAATGTTAAAAGTTCTATTTGGTGAGGTGTTAGTAAAAGTTATTATCGGACAAAATTTCATTGGTTCTGCAATAAACAATGCCACGTGCGAGGTAATCAACAAAGGTGTCGATCAGGTCGGGCGACGGTGCGGAATTTTGATTGTCGCCGGGACCAACGAAGTTGAATTTATTAGTTGAAGAGGTCTCTCTTAAATAGCAAGAATAAAGAACCAACGAGACTATCTCGGGTTATTATTTTGAAACTAAAGTCTGTGACGTTAATTTAAATCGGTAGTTTGGTTTTCTGAAGAAATTTCTCTCATGTTATGTCGAGTTTTGTTATTAAGAATGCAGAAATAATTGTTGTAATACAAGAAAAGTCTTATCATCCGAGCAGTCATAAATTTAAGTGTTTTTTGTCTTCGAGGATTAACAGGGAATTTTTTTAGAAGAATCTGTCAGATTCGTATTGACGTGAGTGTTCTACGGATCATCGCATATTTTTGTCCTGACCAGTTTATTTGAATTATTATTAACAGAAGTATGCGAGTACGTTGTCACCCAGCAGCAACCGCCTGATTTTTAGTGATTAATAACATTCTGAATCTTCGTGAGTAGCTTGGCCTCGACAGGACGCTGACCGAAAACATCCCATCGTTGCTCGTCGTGTAATCTTGTTCTCCCTTCAGTGATTGACTGGCGCTAATGAAAAACCATTGGCCTTGACGTAACGTTTTCCCCATTAATACTACACAACTCGCGATGAATTTTAATCACATTTTCCAACGAAGTTGGGTGCGCTATTTCAGCCAGTTCCTCTGTCGGTCCGTCTGCCAATTTTCTTATTTATGGAAATATTCTAAAGATGTCCAGTAAAGGCAAACATATCGCATATTGTAAACATCAAGGGTGCGCATGCGCAAACTTTATATAGGTTTCCTTGAAATTTTAACGATTTAAGATCAATGCATGAAAAATGCGATAGTTACTCGCCTTAGGGCGAAAGCCTTTTCGCTCGTTTTTTTGCCGCCAAAAAACGATTAACATCATAAACTTCGCAATCAGCGGTAGGAGTAAGTTGAGTCTTCATACTAGCTGGAGTCTGACTGCCCCATCGATTGACACCCGCATGATTAACCTTTTGAGCATCCTGTAAAAATAGCATTGGTTCGCTTATTTTGTTTTCAAAAGGTTAGGAGAATTGCTGCGTATGAGGTTCGAAAATCGTTGGCGCCAGTCTGTCGGATTTCGGTGTAGATAATTGTACCTTAATTAGTTTTACGTGCTTCAAACTGTAGATTAGGATATCATTCCGACTTTGTAGCTCAGTGGTAGAGCGTTGGGCTACAAAACCGGAGATCAGGTGGTCGAACCTGGGCGGAGGTAGGAATTTTTCATCTGTGGCAGAGATGGAAATTACCTTAGACCAGTTTGGAGCATTCTACCGGCTACTCCGAATTAGGTTTTCCGGCACTCGTAAGATTAGTAGATATTCTCAATAGCTCAGTGGTACTCTGGGTAATTGGTCGAACCCGGAGGTAGAATTTTTCATCTGTGGCAGAGATGGAAATTACCTTAGACCAGTTTGGAGCATTCTACCGGCTACTCCGAATTAGGTTTTCCGGCAGTTTTCCTAATTCGTAAGGTAAATACCGGAGTAGTAGATAACAACTTAAAATATTCTGCAGAGGCACCTCTAAAAAGCATTATTCAGGTCACTCTGTAATTGGTCGTAAGCCCGTTGAGGGCCTAGAACAAGAGGAACAATAAATAGATAAAGAAATGAATAAATAAGTAAATAAATAAATGAATAAATAAATAAATAAATAAATAAATAAATAAATAAATAAATAAATAAATAAATAAATAAATAAATAAATCAATTCCCTGTGTTCTGGTAATGTAGGCTTACAGAAAAACCAAAGGCGTGAAGCGGTGATGGACAGCGGTACCTCAGGAGGTACAGCGAATACGATTTGCTCTTAAAAAATTATTATATTACTTAATTACTAAGCGCCATTTTGAAGAGAGGCTAATTAGTTCAAAAATACATAGGTAGGGATTAACCTGGGGAGATCCGCGTTAGAGCTCGTTAGTAGCTTGCGAGTAATCAAGCGGTAAACGAATTGGGGTTTCGGCCACCAACGTGATAGGTGCGTGATCTAAAGTAAGGTTTTTCAAGAGATTCAGTCTCCGACTAAGAAAGTGTTAACACGCCGGTCGCCGCGAAAAATTCCTTCGGGAGTATCCAGCGCAAATTTTTTTAAAGGCACATATTGCAAACATATTAATAAAGGTGTAGGGTGTCCGATTTAGCTTGGTGAAAGATTTTCCTTCAATCTCAAGGCGTTCAGAAACATTAAAATAGTGATAGTCGAAAAAAGGGTTAGCAACAAACTGCCCAAATTTCGTTTGCTTGCAATTTAATATACATAGACGAACACGCCGGTGAAAGCATATTTTTCAGGAGTATCCATGGAAGTGCAGGTCGCCGCGCTAAGGTCCAATTTTCAGTTCCCATTGGTCCATTTCCGAGATATCGTCTCACCTCACCCTTTCCAAATTTCTCGCCCCCGAATGGGTGATGAACTTGGTTTCGGTAATCATTCTAAACAAAAATTTGTATCTCTTTTATCTCACTAATATATTCAAAGCTTTATGATAATTTTGTGTCTATTGTTGCTGGCTGGCAAGCAAGCCGTAAAACCCAATATAAAAAACAACATTCTCAGAGAGAGAAAAATAGTTATTTATTATACAAGACGATAAAGAGATATTTTAACCATTGAGTGAATTAACCTTCACGAGATGGTTAGTTGCCCTTTATCGTCGTGTATAATACAAAACTTTATTTTATAGCAGAAGCTATAAGCTTCTGACAATTATGAATTTAATTAGACACCTCAAAAATAGCAAGCTTAGGTTCTGCCGTAGCGAACGTTTCCATAGAAACAGAATTGGCATATGGACTGAACGTCATTTTATATCGTACATCTGACATTGAACTATATACTCGTAACTGGAAGGGAAACAAGCATATTATTAGTGAAGGCAGACGAGTGGTTGTGTCTTTATCTCTCTCACACTAGTAACATTAAATTTCTTTTTCTATTTCACATAAATTCATACAGTCGTATTTTCTTCAGACGTGCTAATAAACAAACTGGGCGCGATGAGAGTGAGTGAAATAGTTATACCACCACCTCATTCTGTCGCATGGCTTCTACGATAGGCACTTGTCGTCTATACCGTTTTCCCTCCCAGTTACGTTGTTTATAATGCAAGGACATTTGAAATAACAATGACAAATGCCATTAGAATGCACAATCATTTGTTTCACTTTATCTGCCCTTACGGTTAAAGAACGGCTTAGCTTACTCATTCAAACCTATTAAAGTGTCACTTTAACGTATACTATAAAATAAAGGAAAAATCCCCCGAAAAATCTTCATTGAACCCATTGAAAGATAGTCGTGCAGCTTTACAATCTACTCCCGTATAGCCGCTAAAAAGTGACTGAACAGTGCGAGATGGTTCAACTATGACAAAAACAATAACCTTCGACTTTGAGGGTTGTTATCTTATTGAATGGCGATATATATTTAGCATCATTCATTAGAATGTATTTATATAACCCTAAGATGCCTCACTAATTATTACCCTAATTAATGAGGTGTTGACAACAGTGACTGCTGCTTGTAAAGCTTAGACTTTACGACTACGTATTAGATTTCCATTTTCAAGTAGGCGTTGTAATGTAAGTACCCAACCATCCCTAGACACGTTTCAAGATCCGACAGGGGGAAAGCAGTTGATCCGCTTATCTTAAAAGGTCAACGCAATTTGTCCTGAGAATAGAAAAGACGTCGGTGCTTTTTCTTCCAAGATCCTAGTAATATAATATACTTATAACTGTTAATGCGCTGATATTAATTATGGTGGTTCGTGGTTCCTCATTTTTCTTTTCATTAGCTGACACGGCAAATCGAATTAAGCAACTGGGATTGTTCATAAATTTCAAACTGCTCTGTTTAGTCATATTTTATTTAAGCGAACCTTCGCGTAAACGGCACGACGCGTTGCTACAATTTAACAGAACTTGAATAATGGCGAAATATGAGCTTAAAACTTTTAATTGGGAACCTAGGGAAAGAGGATTAAAAACTGGTCAGGCTGCAGGTCAAATCAATACGTCTAGAGTTGGCAGTTTAATTCCCTCAGACACAAAAAGGAAATTGAATGGATTCCTAAATCGTCTCCAGCTGTAATTGCACAAAGTGTACACCGACATTTTCCTGCAGAACGCCTAGCTTATAAGTACAATCGATTGAGAAGTAGCTACTTATTACTGTCGTCTACATTTTTTCCTAACCTTTGTAGCAAATAGCACTAACACTTTTTAACCATTGAACGACTTTCGCTCGAATATCACTAAATGAAATTGGATCCACCAATTCTGCTTTTCAGTATCAGCAGCAAGAATTGTTTGCCTCCTAGCAATTGGAAGCAAAAAATAGTTAGCATTGAATACTGCTTTGGTCCCGTGAAAACAGTGACGCCACATAAAACTCGTATGTTCAGTTCTAAAATATACATGTCAATGCATTGATATGACTGACAGTTGTGCAACCCAACTTACACACTCGATGCGTATTCGCTCCACAACCCAATGAACTCGGACAAAAGAGATTTCAAAAGATTTTACTCTTTGCTGGTGATATCCGCTTTGTTCTAAACAATCATTTAAGCGATTTTTAAAAGCTTGTACAGAATCTCTTAAACAATTGCAATCTGTAAGTACTCAATGGGCCGTATGAATAAAAGTAAGCAAATGCTTATACTTGCAAAATTCAAAGTAAATACTCGTAAGTGCTCCTTCGCACTGGGCGACTTAGCAGCGCTTCTAAGCACAAGGACAGGACGCAGTGCAGCGTTGCTAAACCATGCTAAACAGACCAGTATGAAGGGGCAGTTACGAGTATTTACTTTGAATTTTGCAAGTATAAGCATTTGCTTACTTTTATTCATACGGGCCATTGTCTTAATTCATCTGTATCACGTATAACGACGTTTGTATTTTAATTTTAAAATTAATGTAGGACTGATTTTCATGTTGAAAAATAGCTACAAAATTTCAAAATCAGATTTTTTTGCACCATAGCTTAAAGGTGAATCAACACTTGTACTAACTTTTTCTGATTAGGCACTAACTACTTCACTTGACGATGGCAATGAGCTTGAATTTTTTGTTAAGATTGCTTCACTTCTCCTGTGCACTTTATTTCAATACTGACGAATTACGTTTTCACATACACAGGCTGACTGCCCGAAAAATTTAGAGCAAAGGAATGTGCACGCTCTCAAATCGTCACGAAAAAAGCCACATCTCGTTGTCTTTAATATTTAAGGAAACACCACTTTTATCATAAAATAATTTCTTTCTTCAATAAATTTTCCAATGCACCGCTAATCGTTGACACCAATATATCGTCCACGTGACGTAGTTTACACAACAATACATCATTTTATTTTGTTAGACATAGTTATTGTTTTTGTAAACGTTTTCTGAGCTTCGTACGAAATATTGAAACTGACAGACCTTTTAATTCAAGCGGTATGTTGTTTTAAATATTGTGGACTGTGTAACTGAATAACCTTTCAAACAATGTTGTTCTGTGATTTGGAGGCGTAAGTAAATCGCTTAATTGTAAATTTAAACAATGCCCGTACATCAGTCCGGGACTGTATTTTTCTATATAAATATTTTTGACATTATTATGAGACGAAAGTTTGACATCGCTGTCCCTTTTCGTGCTCGAAATGTATGAGGAACAAACAGACGGACGAATTTTTAAATCCAAAAAGAACGTGACTAAATTAGAAGCTTGAGGTAAAAATGAGGACAGCGGAAAGAGGACGTTATGAAGAAGAATTTGCCTGAATCACTTTAGAGACGCTTTAAGCTTAGTCCGTAAGCTCCCCCACCATTTTGGAGCCCACTGACGATTAAAAATTTGATTATCGTATTTAATTTGTTAATGCAAGATGCCCGATGGTTTGTCTTTGTCTCGATCATATTACTCGCAGTTTTTGGGGGTTTATAAAGCGCAAAAGCAATTCAAAAATAGAAATCTACAACAGACAAGTAAGAACCATATAGGCAATTTTCGCAATCGGAAAAATGTGGTAACCGTAGACTCGGATATGAAGACAATCGACGTCGAGTGCTCCATTCCATTTTCGTAGGTTGTTACCGTTATTCAAAATGTATTCCCGTAATTAAATTCGTCATATAATTAGTAAACGTTTTGGATTTTGAAACGGTTAGATTGGTTAAATACGCCCCACAGCCAAAGGTCTGGGGGAGGTAGCGCCCCTGACTTTACCTACCGTGTAAATTTCTGCGTGAACAACGCACCTTTTACTTGGGTCTTGATATTTCATTGCTATTATTTAACTACCCCTTTCCACAAACGATTTCACGTCTCGATTGCCATCAAAACGTAAACCTACTACACTTTATAATAGATTATTATAGAGGCATTATAGGTTGGTGTACGCATATTGTTTGTTCGTAATTAGAAATTTATTTATGATTTTTTCTTTGACACAATAGTATTTTTGGTTTCGTGATTATGCTGTTACGCAAGGCGATTTAAAAATTAACAACGTTCTGCTTTTTCTACAAAAATCGTCCATCTTAGCTAACGATATAATTCCAAGCTGCGCTAATTTTTCAGTATGGAATCTGCTGCGGTACAGAAAAAGAGGGGTTTCTATTCGTAACAGAAAGCTTTTGTATTTTCAAGACTGACAACTTTACATGAATCTTTGATCAGCACGCACAAAACATTATTTGAGCAGTAGTTACGTACTGCGTAAAAAAGAGGAAGAACAATCGCGGTTTCCTGAAGTTGTTTTGTATTCCTGAGGACTATTTGCAACGGGGGTTGCTCTTTGTTTCACTTAAATGATCTGAACTCATTACAGCAAAATTAAATCTTTCAAAGAACTTAATCAATCCACGGCTACCTCTAATATAATGGCTGTGTGCACTGATCCGTAGGCCAGAGGAGAGATTCGACTCTGCTCTCAGTTAACCTGCTAACTTTTAACACTAACAGATACTGGGTCGACCGAAATACCTTAAACTCCAAACTGAACTGCAAAATTTTGAATAATTAAAATGGACCTGGGGCAAGCATCCAACAAAAGCACAGGTAAATTAGAAATGAAGTCGTTAGAATGAAACACACGGAAAATTAATGTGAAAATTACAAAAGTGCGATTTAATCTTAACACACAAAAGGAAAATGGTACAAAAACACAAACAATTGTTACAAAAAGAGTAAAATTATGACTTAACTACTTACACTATTTGTCCGGCAATAGGGTCTTCCTGAAAAAAAAATTGTAATTTTTTTGTGTCTTACTCATAAAGTTTATAACCTGTAATTAAACATCTCATATACAAAACTTTTTTTTCTAATTGCAACATGTCAGGAAACAACATACAATCAGTCCAATTCTGTAATATTGCTAACTACAGCAAGATTGCTCACACAAAATTCTAGCAATATTATGAACAATGATAACAAATTTGTCATTCTTTAACTACCAACTTAAGCAATATTGCTAATATTCCTACACTTCGTCAAATTGCTACGAACTAGTCAGAACTTAGTAACAGAGTGTTGTCACTGGGCGTAAAATTAGACGCATTACTGAACCTACTGAACTCTTACCACCTAAATTCACAACTGTTTAAACTTTTTAATTGTAAGGTTAGTTGTATTTTTGATTTAAGTTTAACCGATAGACGCGTTGGTGACTTTAAAAGTGACGTGCGACTTGTAATTTGTATTTGCTCGCCATGGAAAATACAGATACCAAACAGCGTGGCGCTAGAACAACATGGAAGCAACATTCCCTAATTGTGGGCAATTTAGAAAACAAGTAAAAAAGTTTTCGCCCTAAGACGATTAACTTTAGCGCATTTTCCATGCATTGATCACATGATACTACAACTTTGTAGTATCATGCATTGATCAGTAGTTCCGAAAAGGTCACTGAACGGACATAATGCGGACGCGCAGTGTAATTGTTACTATTTTTCTTGGTTCAGGTGCCCAATACGATTATCTTTCCTGGAAGCATCTGTTGTTAAAATTTCTCTATAAATAAGAAATAAGAAATTTGGCAGTTGCGCAGTTTGCACATGCCCACATCTGATGTTTACAATATGCGATATGCTTATCTTTACTAGAGACATCTATGTTTACAATTTCAAAAAAATATCTATAAATAGGAAAGTTGACATTGCGCCGTTTGATCGTCAAGATTTTGCTTGGCTCAGATGCCAGAGTTATACGCTACCGAATGCAAAAGGAATGAATTAAATATCTTGAACTGTAGGAGTAGTTAAGGTCTCGGACAGACGGACAGAGAAAGTGGCTTCAGTAGCGCACCCAACTTCTTTGGAAAATGCGCTAAAAATGCCATGTTAGTTCTGGAAAGAACTGCTCCAAACGATATTAAAAACTAGATGAATTATGATAAGAATTGAATCTTCAACAGCGTTTAAAAATTCGTATTTAAACCAACCACCTGCCATATTGGAGCGGGTGAAATACACTTGCTAAGACTTAACAACAACACTTTACCTATTGCTAGGGTCAAGCAATTGAATTGTTAAAATTTTAGGCAACATTGCTAAGTTTGTCAGTACAGAATACCACTTTTAACAAATATTGATTACAATATTAGATATCGATGGATTTTCGTCGATAACTGACTGAAAGTAAATCGACATTATGTACTTTAATTAATTAGAATCGTCTTAACAACAATACAAATGGGATGTCAAACTCGCGGTATCACGTCGAACTTTTTTCGTATATTTTCTGTTGGGACGTTTATATACAATTTATTAGGTTCGCGATGACTTCTGCTATCACACTCAGGCACAAATGCAATAATTATTCGACGCCTTTTTCCGTCAAAACGACGTTTTCTTTCTCTGAAGCGATTGTAAGCAATGCTACGGCTGAGCGCCAACGTGCGTTGTGACGTCACAGCAACGTGGCGGTCATTCGAAACTTTTCAAACGCCGTTCATTTTAGAATCGTGTTTGCTAATCACAACGATTTCTCTTGACAAAAAAATCAGTACCACTAATTTTTTTAATGTGCTTGGAGTTCATTTTCAAGGTTTTTGAAAAAACGCGGAAAACCCAATTGAAATATCCAATCAAACGGTATCCGTACACAGCACACAACAATTACAATTTTCAATCAACACAAATGACACTTTACACTAACGACATCGGGTAATCGCAGCATCTTCTCTTCGGGTAGACAAGGACGTTCCCAAAAAAACGTCACGTTGAAAACACACTTATGGGGGCGCCAACAAACACCTCCCCTAGCAGCACCTTTGATGGCCAAAACTTCAAAAAAACGAAAACAATAATAATTAGCCGCGATTTGGGCTTCCGGCTTCACATACGAAACTTCTTCAATCTTCAATCTCACATTGTACGAAACTATCAATACTGGCCATAGCTTCAAAACAAATAATCAACGATGGAACTCGCAAGAAGCGAATAAATTCTTAAACGAAACGTATCTGGGTGCTGAACGTAGCAAAAAGCTTATTTAAATGTTTAACGAAACGTAGTTCTGCGTTGACTGGCAAAAAGCGACGCTTTTCTTGTTAACGTCCTATTTAAGGCGAAACCCTTCTGCCTATAATAAAAATTACAACAGCCAATCACAGTTGACAACAATGAGGGAAACAAAACTATCCTATTACCGAAAGTTATTAGGCCAAAAATAGAGGTAGATTAAATTTTCCAAATCAATTTTTTATCAGACATTAAGAGAATAATCCAAACTTAAATTCTAGGAAAAATAAAATTTCATATGTCTTAACTACACAGAAAAGGTGATAAATCACATTTACCTGTCTATTAAATTAATCACTTTGTTAACAGATAAAGACCCAACAAAATTCCCGGAACTTTCTACGTTTAAATAAAATGTAAACAAAAACAACCTTGACCGCTTTTTCGTGTACCACAATAATCTCCATGCCGTTACATAGACCAACGACAATTAATAACATTTAATTAGGAAAGTTAATTGCACCAAAAAAGAGACCGCCATTGTCCATCTTAATTAGGATTTCCGAAGCACAGCAAAAAATTTCTTCTTTGTTGGCTTAAATGAAAATTTTTACCTTTCCCGTCTACCTGAAAATCAAAAGTGAAACTTGCTTCTATAGGTGCTTTGACAGCAGACAATAAATACGCAATCGTGGTAAAAAAATGAAAAAAAAAACAAATTTATATCCATCTCCCACTTCACTTTACATTTGAATAAAATGGCGGAAATAAATCGGGGTGAAAATAACCAATCGGATCAATTGGAGTTTTAGCACAGCTAAAGGCCGAACTATTGTCGCGTGATACCTAACTCTCACTGAGCGCTACGCCGTCGCTGGCTCAAAACCGAATGCCTTTAAAAATCTCCTCCGGATTATTACCTGATACCCCAAATTAAATGACAGCAAAGCGTGCAATTCCTAAAAACTTCGAATAAAGCCAAGTTCGTTTTATTGACATTATGAGACATGTCATTTAGAATAGGGAGCCATTGAAGACATTGTATCTCAAGCGGGGTAATTGAATACCCTGTTGCATCAATTTTCGGAACCGTATTCACATTGTTTTCATAATCTAATCTCATCTCGCCCTGGAACATCCTGTAGAAACATAAGAACATTTAAAAGTACATTTTCAAAGGCCGTAAATAGTCTCTCCTGTGCAGCGTTTTCATGAAGAGAGAGTTGTGTGCCTTATTGATTTACTGTTTATCTATACCGAATTGAGAAATTAGTGTTTGGTTATTCAACTAGGTAAATCGTTATCGACAAAAGACTTTTCTGAGGATATTAGGTGTAATAAGTGTAGGTGTCTACCTCAAACCTTTGAATATAACATTCAAAGCTCTAATTACGAGTACATTTCATTACGCATATAATGGACCTGACCACGCCTTACCTCCTTTAACTTCTTTCCGGAAAGGGATGACACTAAAACCTACACCAACGCCAGAAATGTGGCGCGCTATACATAGTGGAGATATACCGAAGATAAAGTGGATTATGTTTTTGGTGTGATATGTGCGAACGTTATTCTGCTTGCTAACCTCTTTATGGGAAGCTAAACACGTACAGGGCGCAAATTTATATCGCAGAGAGGATATCATCCAGATTCTAATGTACTTTCAAGTAATATGTGACATTCTGCACGCAAGGAATTCGAACCTACTTTTGAGGTCTGAGCAGTATTAATAATAAGTTACGCAAACGCAATTAATAAATAATTTATTATTTGTGCACATATAGACATACTATAAAACAGAAGTTATTTTTATTACAACCATTAACACTTTGCAAGTTTCAACTTAATTGGTACATATGTAGGTACGTGGCGTAAACTACAGTTATTTGGGCCCCAACGTGGGGCATAGGTCTACTGCTACCTTCTTAATCCAAACTAGGATTTATTGTATGGGCTACACTTTAATTTGGGTACCCATACTCCGTTATACAGGGTGGCGCAATGGGTATTGACGATTTCTGAGACGACACTGTCAGTTTAGTAGCCATGGTTAACTGGCCAGTGAAGCAACGCAGTTTTTGCATTAGAGCGTATCACCGATCGGAGTCTGTTATTGAGGTCCAGCGACAGTTTCGGTGCGAACCAGATTTAACCAGCCCTGACTTTTTCTTATGGGGATCTTTGAAAGCTAGGGTTTTCGAAAATAGACCTCAAACGCTAGAAGCTGTAAAAGGCAGCATTACTCGCGAAATCAGAGCCATAAACCAGCTGCTACGAGTTACAGAGAGTTTTGTTTCATTCACGACTGCAGGAATTTTTAGACAAACGTGGTGGCCACTTAAAAGACATTGTTTTTAAAAAATAAAATTTGTTGTAAAACTGCATTATATGTGTAATAAGAATATATGTTTCTGACCTTAGTCGTTTAATTAGTATAGCCATAATAACACTCCTAAAACCATCAATACCCACTGCGCTACCCTGTAGAACAATAGATTGTGTGTTGTTTCCACGTTCGTCGCACAGTCAAAATACATTTTACTTTCTTATTTCCTGTCTTTTTTTATGATCATTGGTGTTTATATTAATATTCAGAATCTTTTCATAAGCTTACGTAGAACTATTGTGCGTGCAATATTGGAACTAATAAATAGATACACTTTTGAATACTAAACAGATTTTTTAATCCAACAAAAGAACTACTATTACTAAAATTAAATACAAAATTCCAATCAATGCACCAAAATACCCCAAATCCATTGTTTGGGTTCTATTTTTATCAACAAATACAATACAACTGTTGCATGCAATTTATTTTCACGCGTCGATTCCTATAGGAATATTAAAATTACTTTGAACAACATTCCTTATGCAAAGTCCTAAAAACAGCCGACCACTATTTTATACAAATCACAAAATGTAAAGTAAATTACAGTTATTGCCGTGGGTAATGTTCTCTTCTAGTCACAATTAATCTCTTTTCCTTGGAAAATGGTGTTTTCACGATCGTGATTATGCATAGGAATAAAATAAATGCCAGCGTTCAACGTGCTACTTAAATGTACTGACAATTCTGAAAATTTGCGGAATAACCAAATTATTGACTAAAAATCCCTAAAAATAAATAAAATAATGATACGCAGCGCCATCTACGTTTTCTCTTTGTTAATTTTATCGATATTTGCAAGTTTCGTTTGAAATTTATAACCTTCACCCACTTAAAGACCAATGTATAAATTCTTGAACCATTTATAATATTAATGGAAATAAAGATTAATGTCATATTCGATAATAAAACGGAAGAAACACTGAAGTGACATATCTCGAGATAGATCTCATGATTTAAATCTGTGAATCGGGTGGCCAGACTACGTAAGTGTGGCGAGTTAAGTTTCGTCCCCTTTCAATACAAATTTGATGTGTACACTGAAAGTATACTGTATTTTAAGGTATTGATTGGATTAAATCGCGCCCCTGTAATCTTGTCGAAAACTAATTTCCAAGTGGCTAGGATACGTTGGTTTCTAACTATTGTAGATTGGGGTACGTACAATTCAATCGTTTAGCGACTTATTTGAAATGGAAACGAATTTTAGTACATTGAGAGACACAGAATTCTGAAGCGAGTATTTATTCAAAATCTTTCTGGTACCTACTCTCGTAAAGTTAACCGTGATTTTTCGGTTTTTTAAAAGGAAACAAAGAAAACAAATTTGGGGACAATTCAATTTCGAGCAGCCCATTTTTAACTGCCAACTTCACGGTGCTGTTCCGCAGTCTTTATTTAGCACCTAATTAACAATATTATTTATTATGAATGGCACTGATACCATCCACAAAGTTACACTTCCTTATGGGCTGTAGAACTAATAAAACGGTAGTTTCAAACTTATATGAGTCCATCTCGTATTAATTTTTATTATAGCCTCAGCGTCGTCGAGATTTCCTGTATATCAGCCACTCCACTTTTTGTGATTAGATCGTAAACTTGCATTTCGGTTTATTGGGAAGTTTTGCAACAATAGCAATTGATGTGTGTACTTGCACACTTTACTACAGAGCAGTATTTTATTGGTTTTTTACATTTTTCCGAATAGTAGGTACGTTTTAAAATGATATAAAGGTTTTAAAGGTGTCAAGTGAGAAGTTTTCGAGGTATTTGAGTGTAAATCGAACAAGTTTAAGATTCGAATTTATTATGCTTTGAAAACGATGTGTTTGTTATCAATAAAACGTATGTTAAAAGTTGTTGGGGTAATAGTGTTTTGTCAATGTAAAATGAAAGCTAAATTACGGATTCGTGTTTTTATAATGTCGTGTAAACTACATCACGTGGGCGGTATTTAGGTTTATGTACCTTCAATAAGGTTGGGACACCCTGTATGATATAATTTCAATTTTTAAATATAGATATGGTGAGGTAATTAGGTACTAATAAGCACGGATTTGGTTCATTTTACTTGAATTCATATTTTAGTGTTTGTTTTTCCTTTCAGTAATTTAATAATCTCTTCTGGTAACGAATATTGATCTTATCTTTCTTTGGAAAGGTAGTTTAACTTAGAAATAGGGAAATAGATCGCTTCTATAGGGTACAACTGAACTTTCTGTACCGCACCGGTAACTTTATCTTCGGGATGAATACAAAAAAAAAATGTCCATACGTACTGCGAATCCAAACAAACCAGCTTCAATTTCGCGAAAGTAATACTTGTGATACAGATCGTGATTGCTTCTGCACAGAAATAAAATGCCAATATTCCGCTGTGTTGGTATTAAAGCTTGCCCAATGAATTAAGCTTTTGTTGTGAGTAAATACATCAATTAATTGTCTTAAATTGAATTACAAAATGTTATTTATGGCACAAGGCGCTGCCCAAATTTGTCATTCAAGTTTGATACACTTACTTTCAAACGGTCGTTACTGTTTGCGATTTTTATTTGAAGAGTCTCCAATTCGAAAAAGTTCTCTCGTGTAAATTTTACCATTTACAAATGAACGGCCCTGCTTAAAAATAAGGCTATCCTCCAATTTTAACGAAAAATTCAGTCTGCAGGTTGCAGGTAACTCGGATTTTGTCGCCAATTTATCACAAGAAGTTTTTTAACGATGCGATTGATAAAAAAACATCAGACACGTTCTTCTTTGGATTTTTCCACTCAAAATAAAACCTGGTAACACTTTATTACTGCTTGATAATTTTTTTAAAATGACAATTGAGCATACCTGAGATATTACGTAACCGCTCGCGAGATTTGCTACAAAAATATCGCAGTTAAATGCGAAATAAGAAATTTGTACGATGTGATTTTGGGGCCACTATTTTGCCACCATTTATTTTGTAAATTAGGAAACTGTTTTTAGCAGAGTTGGCTAGTTCAGAAAGAAAAAATGTTTAAATTCATGATAGTTTTGTATTCAGATGTTTATAATTGAATTGGCTTGACAAGTCACTGCTGAGGTTTAATTTACGAGTGATTCGTCAACCTTAATCGTCTCCAAAATTGTAATAATTAGTTAACAAGTTTTCAATTAACGCCTAGATGTAATTATGGGTACGAAATAAAAAAAACTCTAATCTGGGTCGTAATTTGGGCTCGATTAATCACAAAACCCAAGCATATACAGATGAACACATTTATTCGACATGAAACAATCAAATAATCTGAAAGCAAAATAGACATTCAGGGCCAGAATAACAGATACCACGCAACAAGCGATAGATAGAACAACCAATATAGAATAGATAGAACAATAAATCTTAATTACGTTAAAGTGTCGATAATCTAAAATCTCCAGTCGTAACTGCGATTCACAATAAATGACGTACAAACACAAAACACCACGTGATATTGTTTCAAAACTTCACTTCTCACCGCACTCGAATCTCGATTTAGACGACACTGACATCGTTGTAATTAAATTATAGTATTGGCTCTTTAACGGTGGCAAAAATTATCCGAACACTTGAAGAAAGGTTTCACTTCACTTCACTTCCGCAACAAACGCTGGATAACCACAGTATTACGGCAAAAACTTTTTAGTAAACGGAAAAACAGCTAGGGGAAAATTACTTTGAATTTTTGGTGTACACCCCTCTAAATTAATTTGATTTAATGTGAATAAATGTCAATTGATTTGAATTAACGTAAAACAATTTGAATTAACGGGAAATAATTTGAATTAATGTGAAATAATTTGTATTAACTTGAATTTATTTGAATTAGCTTAAATTATTCTGAATTGACGTGAATTAATTTGAATTTGTTTGCATTTATATACCTCTTCCAAGAAACACCAACTTTCATAAGTATGAGCAGATTTTACCAAACTTTATGGGTTGTTGGTGTCATAAATATCTCGGTCACCAGTTTGTGAATTTAAACCAAATGGTGGCTACTTTTATATGTTAGGCTATCACTTTTCCTAATTTTAACCAATTATGAGTAAACGTTATTGCATGAGGGGAGGGGGGGGGGATACTATCGAATTACATAGAGTACGCACATTTAGGATGCGTGGGAGTCTACTTGAAGTTTTGGAAATTCTAGACATGCACGAAGAGTGCCATTTGATTCGGCACGTGGAGTGCTATCGAATGACATCGGGTCCGCACGTCTAAGAGACCCAAGATGCTACTTGGTGAACCGTACACGGGAGTCGTTGGATTCGTCCCGGCAAAGACTATCCAATAGCATGGATAACGCACGTCTACGAGAGCCTAGACATGCGTACAAGTTTAGCTTAGGTTAGGTCACCCTAAAGGATTGCGTAACGGCGGTTACCGGGGTAAAGGAGGGGTTTTAGTGGATAGGGTGGTTAAAGAAATCTACCTACACCTGATCGGCCGAGCCGAAAGAGAAGTTATCTAGGTTTTGACACTATTAAAACACACTTCGACCTTTTTGGCATGATCGGCGTGATCATCAGGAATTGACAGATCGACATTGGCCGGTATAATTATCGCAATCGTAGTTCCAGACCATTACGTTTTGGCTACAGCCTCATACCCTCCCGAGGAGGTTGCGACAATCGCTGATTTCTGGCTAATCTAGTAAATAGTTATTTAGTCGAACTAAGTTCTTTATCTTACGTTACTAATGCAACACTAGTGGGATCGTAACAAATCGATCTGTCATACAAACGACCAGGCGTTACTAATTGGGGAAAATCATTAATTGAATTAACTAGATCGGTACGGAACTCGCTTCGCTCGTTCCGGCCGATCACGGCGTTTAATTAACAATCGCCGTTTTGTGTGGTTTACCGTTTGTCAATTTTTTGTTTTTTGCTTGATTGTTTTGATAATGTAGTTTGAACCGTGTTCTGTGTGGTTAGAATATTGTAAAAGGCGAAAAAAGCAGAAAGAAACTTGATTCGGCTCAAAATGAACTAATATATTGATACTCTCTTTTTTAGTCAATCTCATCCTATAGGTTGGTAAAAATGCTTTGCATTTTAAATCTCCGCTAGAGTGAGTTTATTTCTCACAAATACCGCCGAAAATAAGAATGATGCGTTTTGCGCACAACACGACTTTTTGCGTATGCGTTTTATTTGCTTTTATTAGATGGACTTTCCATCCAAATTTCGTTCAAATTGCTCCATAAATAAGACAGTTGCGCTCTCCGCATGCGCAATACGAGTTTTAAAAAGCGCATTTCATTTGTTTTTGTTAGGACCCACAGAGTTGTACTCGTATATAGTAAATAGAGGAGCTTAACACAGGACCTGCGCGTTGCAAAATTAACTCCAACTACAGTGGTCACATACTTATATAGTTTTAACGGCCAAGGCGTTGTGGCGCATTCGCGGTGCGTTTTGCTCGCACCTACGTTGTTTATTGGTCACTATATCTTCATCCGGTTAGTGCGCACACTCGTCAACGGCCTGCGCAAGATCAAATTGGAGTGAATTTTATGCAACAACACTGTCTCTCTATTTATTACATACAACTCTGTGGAAGGACCTAACACCAAAGTTTCGTGCAAATTGCTCCGTAAATAAGTAAGTTGCGTTCTGCGCAACATACATGAAACCCTAATGTAGATGCTAAACAGTTTCACGCTTATATACAACCGTTCACACATTGCACGGCTTCGCTCCGCACATTGACACACAAAAGAAGATATCGCTCGACTTCGGCGGCTGCGCCGCCTCGCCTCACGCATGT
Source organism: Photinus pyralis (assembly GCF_008802855.1). Classification (NCBI taxonomy): domain Eukaryota; kingdom Metazoa; phylum Arthropoda; class Insecta; order Coleoptera; family Lampyridae; genus Photinus; species Photinus pyralis. The sequence goes on along the minus strand of NW_022170511.1, from coordinate 20,709,444 downwards.
ACCCAAGTTGCCTAGGAATCTAAAATATGAACGAAGACCAATGTAAAAAATTTGCTGTGGCCAGCAGCACAGATAACACACGCACACCTGCACATGCGCGTTTCTGCCCAAAATCTTTTCAGATTTTCCTTTTAGGTCTAGGCATATGTGTACCAAATTTGTTTGAGTACAGACCGACCTCCAATGCAATACCTTCCTTACCAACGTAAATGTGCGGGTTGTGTCAAAGTGTCTATATACACATCTACAAAATTTGGGACAATTCGACGCAAAAGTTTCGCCATAATATTAATTTAACATTTTTGACACCTTACGCATGCGTGATTATGCCCAAAACCTTTTCAGCTCTTCCTCTTATGTTTGAGAATATGTGTATCAAATTTGGTTCCAATCGATTAAGCCGTTTAATCGGAAATGAGAGTACAGACGGACCGACAGACCGACATCATAGAGATTTTGTTTGATTCGGATACCTGGTGCTTCAAAACGTGTATTTTCGTAAAAAAAAAGTTGGGGGTCATTTTTTACCACAATGCAATAACTCCCTTACTAACGTGCGGGTGGTAAAGACCGTATTGTCCTAACCCTCGGCGTCTCCCAATAAACGCCAAAATATGAACAAACTGGCTTCTGTATGCAATTGGAGGGCATAACACCCTAATGTAAATGGCACCTAGTCTCACGTTTGTACAGAACCGTTAACACATTGCTCGGCTTCGCCTCGCACATTAACACACAAATGATGATGTCACCGTTGGATTCTACAATATGGCATATTTTAGTTCTAGGTAAACTACCTTTTCCGTTCACATTACGCCAAAGTGTTATTAAGAAAAGTTGTTCAGAATGAAAAGTTATAGCGTTATGCAATCAATCAATTTTCAAAATGATTGGCCATACTTTGATAAAATCCAGTATTGGTCAGTTTTCTTGTGTGTACTGCATTTTATCAAAGTACGCCGATCATTCTGAAAATTTGCATAACGCCATTATATTCCCTTTGTCGGTATCCACTTCCGATATCCCGTTCTCCTCCAATGCGCGTTTGAAGATTGAAGACCAACAGTAAGATCGTGTCGGGGGATACCACATTCCCTTTGACGGTACCCACTTCCCACGTTCTGTTCACCCACAATTCGCGTTTGATGATTTGACTCCACCATCAGGAAGATCGTGTCGGAGGCTATCACATTTCCTTTTTCGGTGTATCTACTTATACTTATATTACACCCACATTTTGGTGGATTTCACTAAAAACCTTCCACAAGATAGTACTTAATTTTTGGGGGCACTTCTCGCCATAGGTATTTCAGTGGTATTTTAATTATGTGGAAATGTTGGCTTCCCTTTATGTATTTTATGTTTGTTGTAGAGAATGAATTCTGCATCTTTCCTGTCATTATTTCTAATTTTGCATGTCGGCAATGCGTATAAAAATCGGGATTTAAAATTCCATTGGCACAATTTGTTGTTCGTTATGAATTGCATTGTCATTTTATTTGCTTTTATTAGAAGGTAGGCCCGAACAAAATTGCGTGTAAATCGCTCCATAAATAAGAAAGTTACGTTTTGCGCATGCGCAATGCGATTTTTAAAAAGTCCATTTTCATTGCTTTTGTTAGAGACCCAACACCAAAATTTCGTACAAATCGCTCCATAAATAATCAAGTTACGTTTTGCGCATGCTCAGCACGATTTTCGAAAAGTGCATTTTGTTTGCTTTTGCTAGAGGAACCTAAAACCAAAATTGTGTGTAAATCGTTCCGTAAATAAGAAAGTTGCGTTTTGCGCAGGCGCAGTGCGAATTTTGAAAACTGCATTTTATTTGCTTTTGCTAGAGGGACCTAAAACCAAAATTGCGTGTAAATCGTTCCGTAAATAAGAAAGTTGCGTTTTGCGCAGGCGCAGTGCGAATTTTGAAAACTGCATTTTATTTGCTTTTGCTAGAGGGACCTAAAACCAAAATTGCGTGTAAATCGTTCCGTAAATAAGAAAGTTGCGTTTTGCGCAGGCGCAGTGCGAATTTTGAAAACTGCATTTTATTTGCTTTTGCTAGAGGGACCTAAAACCAAAATTGCGTGTAAATCGTTCCGTAAATAAGAAAGTTGCGTTTTGCGCAGGCGCAGTGCGAATTTTGAAAACTGCATTTTATTTGCTTTTGCTAGAGGGACCTAAAACCAAAATTGCGTGTAAATCGTTCCGTAAATAAGAAAGTTGCGTTTTGCGCAGGCGCAGTGCGAATTTTGAAAAGTGCATTTTATTTGCTTTTGCTAGAGGGACCTAAAACCAAAATTGCGTGTAAATCGTTCCGTAAATAAGAAAGTTGCGTTTTGCGCAGGCGCAGTGCGAATTTTGAAAACTGCATTTTATTTGCTTTTGCTAGAGGGACCTAAAACCAAAATTGCGTGTAAATCGTTCCGTAAATAAGAAAGTTGCGTTTTGCGCAGGCGCAGTGCGAATTTTGAAAACTGCATTTTATTTGCTTTTGCTAGAGGGACCTAAAACCAAAATTGCGTGTAAATCGTTCCGTAAATAAGAAAGTTGCGTTTTGCGCAGGCGCAGTGCGAATTTTGAAAACTGCATTTTATTTGCTTTTGCTGCTAGAGGGACCTAAAACCAAAATTGCGTGTAAATCGTTCCGTAAATAAGAAAGTTGCGTTTGCGCAGGCGCAGTGCGAATTTTGAAAACTGCATTTTATTTGCTTTTGCTAGAGGGACCTAAAACC
>NW_022170511.1:20680112-20706618 GCF_008802855.1 Photinus pyralis | reverse complement strand
GCTCTAAGCGATAAATCGGAACCTTGTATTGCGTCTATGGGCACGGAATTCGCGATTTCCTCGGTTAGAAAACCATACCGGGTTTCCGGATTATTCGAAAAGAACCAGTTATTCTGGGCGAAGTCCAGAATCATTCCCGCGGCTTTGATAAAATCTGCGCCTAACAATGTCCGACTATTAACAAATTCAGGGATAGCTAACATGGATGTCTGAATTTCCTTTGACTGGAGGTGAATGACAATGTTAAACTGTTTGGCGATCACGCGTCGTTCATTTCCGTCCGCAAGCTTAATCGTGACATCTTTGTCTATGAATGGCTCTCCACATGAGATTAACAGTTTATACAATTGTGCTCCAGCGATACTGGTTTTAGAACCAGTGTCCAAACATGCTGACCCGTGAAATTGGTGAATTCTGATGGGTAGCATTGGCCGTTCCTGGTCAGTAGTTGAAGAAACGTTCAGCATATTGAATGTCATCATTGAGGACGTTGAACAATGTGATGACTCTTGGCTTTTAGACGTACACTTGGGGCAGGTGCTGCGAATGTAACCGGGACTGCCGCAGCCAAAACATACCAATTTAGGACCTGAATTAGTGGTCGAGTTATTAGCGTCGTTTTGCGCAGGTGGGGCCGACGGACGTGTACGAGAGGCAAACTTCCTGCATTGGGATTTTGTGTGCCCAAAGTTATGACAAAATTCACATTTAGGCCGAGGTTTATTTGGTTTTTCCTCAGGAATAATAGACGGGTTCGATGTCTTGATGAAAGAGCCAGAGTTACTCAGAAAGTTCTCTTCTATCGACCGAGCTTTATTAATTAGCGTGTCGAAATTGTCAACTTGTTCGCGGGGTAAACGTTCCCGAATTCGGCGGTTAAGAAGACCGTATATCATATCGAGTTTATGCTTTTCGTGTAGCTCGGGTTGCCGTGGAAGACGTGCTAACAGTGAGCGAGCATTTGCTACGAATATATCGGTTTGTTCCTGCTCCCCCTGCTCTTTAGAAAATAGTTCGCGATAGATTTTATGTGGCGGTTTATTGAACCCGAAAGCGTGGCGAAGAGATTTCAATGCGTCTTCCCACGTAGAGACTGTATCTCGAACTCCATGCCACCAAGTAGCGGCTTGGGCATCAAGAAGCATTGACAAGCCCTTAAGAGCGTTGTCCTCAGTAATCATTACGCATTCCTTGTAAACCGATATCGCGTCAATGAATGCATCGCAATCGTCGCCTTTGTTACCCGAAAACCGAGACGCGCATTTTGAAAAATTCCCACTGAGTCCTGGTGCAGGTGAAAGGCTGGCAACTTCTCGATTTGTATTAGTGATAGTAGCAAGGAGTTGCTGCAACTGTTCGTTCGTCATGGTAACCGTAGTTGGATTCATTGTTTGTTGCGTATTTTCTTGATCAACGGACGTTTCTGCGACTTCTTGTGTCGAATATTCGCGATTGCGTAGCTTACGCGGCATCAACGTGAGATTAAGCACTTCCGAGAGTGTGAGCACGTTTGATGAAGATGCAGGAGCACGTGTGTGAATCACGTGTGCAAGTAATTATACGTAAGGCGCGAAGTAATGCCGTGATGCATGTAGCAATACAATAGGAATTAGAATTGTGGTACTTACAGTTCTAATTTATGCACTACACTTAGGTTTAATTGTAGTTTTCACTAAGGTTTGATTAAAGGTTCGGTGCACATTCTTTACAGTTCCAGCAATTTTGGATTTTGAAAAAAAAATGGCACTAAGTTGGGCGCCACTTATAACGCTGATATTAAAAATAACGACGTTATAATAATTTATTTTGAAGAAAACACTTACATAATTATTTATGGCGACGCATTGTTAATTATTTGACAACAACTCTTAAAACAAAAACAAAACAATATGGGACGCCTATCGTAGTTGGCGGGAACGCGGCCATGCCTTCTGCCATGACTTTGGCTCCTAGGGAACAACTGCCCTCGAATAATAGAAGTGGCGTTACAAATTAGTGGCCCCGAGCTGCACTCCGCACGGACCGACCACAGAATTCTTGCTGGGTTACCCCTACTCCTTAGACGGAGCCTACTACATTAGGGACTGCGGCGGCTAACCTATAAAGGTGTCCACCAAAACCACTAGCGTCATCTAACGACAGAGCATCTTGGAATTAACCCTACGAGTAGGCAGATGGAGACCTAGGACAACTAACCACTTTCCGTACCGCTACTCCTTGGTAGTTTGATACGGGCCATCTGATCATGTTAGTTTATTCTGCATACAGGGTGATTCCTATAGTACCTGCCACCGTTTGGGAGCGTATAGGGGGTGCCTAGGGGAGTATTTTGATATAGGACACTTGGGGTCGGAAATCTAAAATAAGGGCGCCAGAACCAAATTTATCTTCTGGAATTTCACGCCTGTATGTAGGCAACCCAACCGACCGACGTTTCGCGCGGAGCGATGCAGAGCGAGTTAGCGCGAGGAAGCGACATGGGAGGGAAGGAGGGAAAACGACAGTCAAAAGCAATAACGTTTACAAGTGTTCAACGTGGCCACCGTTGTTCTCAATGCACTTCCTACATCTAGCCAACTATTATTATACTATTGCCATAGTGTTTATTCACTTGATACGCGTCGTTGCAGACGGGATTTCGTGGGTTTAAACAAAATTCTGATCAAGTGTCAGCCACACATCGCCGCCTGAGATCGCTCCGTGTGCACCGCCGGCCGGTTGGGTTGCCTACCTACAGGCGCGAAATTCCAGAAGGTAAATTTGGCTCTGGCACCCTTATTTTAGATTTCCGACCCCAAGTATCCTATATCAAAATACTCCCCTACGCACCACCTACACGCTCCCAAACGGTGGCAGGTACTATAGGAATCACCCTGTATGTATGTTTTTTTAAACGCGAAAAGCAATCTTTTGACAACGTTTTACCTATATTCGTAGTGTTTAAATTTAAAGTTTCATTTAAATATCTTCATAAATAAAAAAATTAGCATTGGACCTGAGTCTAACCAAATTGTTGACACTGCGCAGGCGCAAAACCAAAAATATCGGCCCGCACGAGATTCTTGCACCAAGACCTTTCAAATGAGTCTCATTTTAGTTAGATTAGTCGTGTAGAAGTAGTACCTGTGACGGCCCGACGCGACCGACACACGGACGACAAAGTGTATCCAATAGCCGTTTTTTCAGTTTTACTAAAGTACGCTAGGAATGTGACAGGAGCACTATATCTGGGTCGCAAAATGAACACACACACAATTGATTGATTGACAATAACAAACATTTATCCCGAAACACATAAAAAAACATAAAATAAAATCCCAGAAAAAAAGACAGGCTATACAGCCTGTTTTTTTACAAAGATATCTCTGACGCAGGCGAACAATAACAAATAAATAACAAAAGTGCACCAGCATTCTCGGAATCCGCGCCGTTCGCGATAAACAACCTCCTTATCGCAAATTTGATCAGCTAATGTTTAACCCTAGGTTTAACCTTTATCTAAATTAAGTAAATGAACAGTACGATAAAACTACAACAAAAATTTAAGCAATTACAAAACAATTATAATGGAAAGCAACACTCACGTACTAAATTAAATAATACGGCATAATTCTGTGTTTCTTTTTCCTAACCTTTTTCCATTCCTGTCTGAATTTTTCTCCCCCCTTATCTAACTTTACTCCTAGTCATTCTGGAAAAATCCCAAACATTAAATAGGCTCATAGTTTCTCAGTTACTGAAATAGCTATTTCTACTTAACTAAATCACTCACATAATTAATCGCCACACTTTGTAAAGGCTCACTAGTTCTAGTCCTAATAGGGGCGCAAGTGAGGAAAAGGTAATTGTTGTAAATAGTACCTACTTTCAGATTTATTGCAAGAACTTAACCGTAAGTAATAACGTATTTGCTTTTACCCCAAAGTTAAACAATACAACAAAACAAACTCATTCACTTTAAGCTTTTCAGAGCCTTTAATAGTAGGTAGTAGAACATGAAACCACATAATTTTTACAAAAGTCTCTAAACTTCTGCCAGGTTAGGACCGGTTACTTAAACAAAGAAGAAAAGTACGAAATCGAACTTTGTAACGAATATTTGAACCAAAAAAGTTCTCCCTTGACGAATAAACGAAGAAATTCTACCTCAAATTAGGTACCAAAATACTGCGATGCTGCAGTGATCCGATTGCAGGACTTTTTTCGTTGACGTCGCACTCTGCCATTTCGCGTACCGATGGATACATGCGCCAAGTACCATACCGATGTGCTTACATTTTTACGTTCCATACGCTGGGGTTTCGTTATCATATATGTGTCAATATTGACCGATGCGCTTCCTGGTGTCAAAATTCATCAAAGAAAACGATTTCTGTTGAAATTTACTGGATCATATTTTAAACGAATATGCCAATGAGATAACAATGTCTACGATTTGATTGTTTCTAAAATTCGAACACCCCTCATGCTCAATTTCCGTCACTAAACACCCTAACCAATTTGTTCGAAAATCTCCAAAATCCATTAGGTCGTAATATGTCAATGCTAGTATAATGTCCACAATGAAATCCACACTTTAGATTAATTTAGAACCTCATAATCATAGACACCATCGCACAACCCGAATTTTGAATTTGGGTAGGTACAGCTTAAGACCTATTCTACTTTCTTTTAGGTCCTTGATCGAAAAAAGATTTTGGTTGACCTCCGGCAAATGTCATATTTTTTTAAAATTTCAAATACCCCCCCCCCCCCCCTTTCTCTGGATATCCCAAACTACAAAATATCCAATTTTTGCAATTTGGCGGACTTTAATTGTTCATAAATAAGGAGAATATTAGGTACATTACGAATTTCGCAAAAGCTGCTTCGTACGTTGTTTAATATAAACACATTACAATAATTAAATTACAATTAAACTAATTTCATTTAAAAACATCTTAAAAATCGAAAAAATGGGGAGACGGTGGCGAGCTCAAGTAGGCGGCGTTAAGAACGGCAAGGTGTTCAGCTTTAGCCCGAGCGACCTCGGGGGTGTCTTGTACCGGAACCGGGATATCGGTACCGACGGCGTGAACACCGTGAACTCCGGAGGTGAAGTGGGTTTGTCTCAAGATGCCGAGATCGTCGTAGTAGGAGAATCCGCCGTTGACATTGCCGAAAGCGTCGCGATCCTCAACTCTGGAGATGCCTGGAACTTGGAATCGGAGGTTGTAGTTTCCCAATGTGTCGTGACGGACCTCTACGCTGTCAATTGGCGCGGCAACGGCTGCGGCAAGGCAGATGGCTAGGACGATCTGGAAGAGAATTTGAAAATTAGTGACGGGTTTTCGTAAATGAATTGCGACGAACTCACCAAAGTATTCATTTTGTTTGAGTGTAGGGTTAGAACTGATTGATGGATGATAATATAGCGCTTTTATATATTTAAAGAAATGGAAAGTGTACGCACATATACAGCCGGGTATTTAATAGTCAACAAACAATAACATAAACAAATTAGTTACTTAACACATTTTTGGAATTTCACTTACTTGTAGTTCCTCGTTGGTAATTACTGATTTCATTATATTATGGTCACGTGATTAACATGCACAACCGCATTTTCCATTCTCTTATCATTGTACAATATTATGTGTTTGTGTAGCGTTGGCCATGATATTATGGTACCTAGGTGGCCATGGAAACAATACTTCACATTGGAGGTTATACAGGGTGAATACTTTCAAACCGAACATATAGGGCATTAACATGGGAAAACAGTTTTTCGCAGCTTGTTGCTCCCCAAATTAACTTAGAGGGTTCATAATGGCACCACTGAACCGAAGATTTTTTTCTTATCTAACTAAATGCTAATTAGTTAAGTTTTATTTGTAATTTCTCATTATTTTATCAAAAATTCGCAAAATAAAATGAACTCCGAAAATCATGTAGCCTTGACCCGTAGATTTAAACATCCTTAATTGTCAAATTGAAAAACTATCTGTCGTATTGTCGATATTGACGGAATAGAAGTTTGATTAAATTCCACGGAAAATAAATCTCGCACTCTGCGGTAACTACTGGGCAATCAAAAATGAGTTGCTGTCGAGTGGCCTTTGGAAGTTCAAGTTAAATACGAATTCCCATGTAAACAAAAATTTCAAAGGTGACTCGACATCAACACATATTTGATCGCATTGTATTACCGCCGTAAACGTTTTTTACAATAAACACTTTTTCCTCATTGGAATACATCTAAGTTTTGTAGTAAGTACAAATTAAAATTATTGACAGTTATCGTACCTTGTTTTCATGACTACCGTGATTTTTTAAACCCAAGTACCCATTTTGACTCACTAATTTCGCAAAATAATAATTAAATGGGCATCTAGACGTTAATAATTTGCAAATCATAAAACGCGAAAAAAAATCTTCTTTCCAATGATGCCATTATGAACTCTCTAAGTTAAATCGGGGAAGCAACTATCTGCGAAAAACTGTTTTCCCACGTTAATTCTCTATGTTCGGTTTGAAAGTACCTATTCACCCGGTATAATTTTAACAGACAAATGAGAAACCACCCTTTTTTACATTCATTTTAGGAATTCACCATCTTTTGCAAAAATTGATCTAGTAACAATTTATTATTTAAGAGATCATAGATTAGATTTTGGTTATTGTTTTGAAGCAAAAATATTTTTGAAAATAGATAATCTTAAGATTAAATAAAGTGGTTTACATAATTGTACTGTGCAATATTTACTATGGCAGTTTATATAATGTGTTGATATAAGCTCATCTCATCCTATATACAGAAATGCAGTGAATATTTAGGTGTAGGAGGCTTTTTCAAATATCTGTCTCAACGTAACAGAAACAAATTATCAGTTTGAACAATTCAGATCGAGGAAAATGACAGAATCGCCTCCCCTATCGTATTGCTAATGCGTTTCCGAATATTTCAAGGTGCGAACCAAACTGTGTATCGGTAAAGCAATTAAAGAAATGAAAAAAGATTGGAAAAACGCTAAATAAACAGTTAAAAGAATCTAACATTGTATTAATAATCTTCTAATTTTTTAATAGTCAGCAAAGCTATAAGTCTCATACTTACAAGAAACATGCCCACGCTTTAAGGTAAACGAAAGGTCTAAGAACACGTGGTATTAATCAAGTTGTACCAAATATTATGTACTTGCAAATACTCTTCTAACTGACTTGTGTGTTTTAAGGATATTGCGGTTCCCGGTTCTCCAATAGGACCTCATTGTTATAAACAGAACACCCTATATATTTTAAACTAAGAAGATTCAAAAATATATCACTAAATAATTTAAAAAAAACCAGTATTGATTCAGACAGATTTAGGGAAAATTGAAAGCTAAACAATATTTTTTCAATCTTCTTCTTGAATCTTTCTTTAATTTTTTGTCGTCAATTTTTGAATATCATACTCGGTGTGTATAAATTTTTGAAAAGAGAATCTTTTTAGATTAAAATATATAGGGTGCTCTATTTCAATGAGGTTATGTCCAACAACTTTTTACCTAACCCCGTATACTTATTTTGAAAACGGCTGATTATTCAAGAATCATTATAAAGAAGCTTAATAATCATTTCTCTGTGTCTCTTTTAACTAAGATGTGTAGAATCATTCTGAAATTTTTCCTATTTTCTTTTTATAGCACTATAATTTATCAAGGTGTCGAAAATGGAATACCCTGTACATTATCGAATTCAAGATACGTTAGGATACTGGATGCATGGTGGCGCGATCTAGTTAAATATACAATTTTTAAAAACAGTGATTCCAAATTAAAATCATGTTACTACTTTTACATTATCAACAACGCTTAAAAACTGTACGCTGACATAATATAAACAAGTATAAATTGTGAACAACTCATGTGCAGATAAAGCCCTTCGTCCGACAAATTTTTTAGATATTGGCACTTAAGTTCTCACAGCCGCCTTTTGAATAAAGTAAAGCTAATTCAATTTTAAGGAAAAACTTCCTATGAGCGTATTTCCTAAACGTTTCAATTTTTGAGACACAGGGTGGCACAGTTACAAAAATCAGATTTTTAATAATTAATATTAACAATTAAGATAATATTGTAGACATCTTCATTAAATTTGGTACATGTCTTCTATGCATCAAGACGCATTTTCTGATGTGCAAAAGATTTATTTTCTTTACCAGTGGCGTCCGTATGAATTTAGCATTGAATATTTTTTAAGAAAAAAAAACTACGCCACTGCTTTCTCTTAAAATAAAAATCATTTTTTAAATCCTCATTCATTTTTGATCAATTTTGATCTGGTTTTCTTTTTCTTTTTCTTGAAGTAAAATGATTTTAATTTTTTTTAACCGAATATCATGCGTCGGACAAAGAAAATCCAAAAGATCAAATTTGCTGAAAAATGGATGAAGATTTAAAACATAATTTTTATTTTACGAGGATGTCGTGGCGTAGTATATTGTTCTCTAAAAATATTCAATGGAAAAGCCATACGAACGCCACTGGTAAAGAAAATAAAAACTTTTGCACATCGGAAAATGCATCTTGATGCATAAAAGACATATACCAAATTTCATAAAGGTATCTACAATATTATCTCTGTTATTATTAAAAAAAACTGTTTTTTTTAACTCTACCACCTTGTATCTCAAAAATTAAAAGGTTAAGGACATACGTTCATAGGACATTGTTTTCTTAAAATGGGTTCAAGAATCGCCCCTTTAAATATTCGCATGTCTTTAAGGAACACCCTGTATATACGTATGCCAAATTTGAGACAATTTGGTCGTCGCATGTAAAACTTATGCAAGTTTCCATTTCCGTACCATTTCATTTCAAAAAATAATTCCCTAACATAATTAGCCGTCTGGTACACCTTTAAGGTATAAACTACCTATTGAAAAATACAGGGTGATTCCTATAGTACCTGCCACCGTTTGGGAGCGTATAGGGGGTGCCTAGGGGAGTATTTTGATATAGGACACTTGGGGTCGGAAATCTAAAATAAGGGCGCCAGAACCAAATTTATCTTCTGGAATTTCACGCCTGTATGTAGGCAACCCAACCGACCGACGTTTCGCGCGGAGCGATGCAGAGCGAGTTAGCGCGAGGAAGCGACATGGGAGGGAAGGAGGGAAAACGACAGTCAAAAGCAATAACGTTTACAAGTGTTCAACGTGGCCACCGTTGTTCTCAATGCACTTCCTACATCTAGCCAACTATTATTATACTATTGCCATAGTGTTTATTCACTTGATACGCGTCGTTGCAGACGGGATTTCGTGGGTTTAAACAAAATTCTGATCAAGTGTCAGCCACACATCGCCGCCTGAGATCGATCCGTGTGCACCGCCGGCCGATTGGGTTGCCTACCTACAGGCGCGAAATTCCAGAAGGTGAATTTGGCTCTGGTACCCTTATTTTAGATTTCCGACCCCAAGTGTCCTATATCAAAATACTCCCCTACGCACCACCTACACGCTCCCAAACGGTGGCAGGTACTATAGGAATCACCCTGTATATCAAAACTCTAGGACAATAATTGTCCTAGAGTTTTAATATTATTTGATATAATTATTCCTCTAAAAGTAGGTCAAAATCGAAGAAGTGGGGAAGTTCGGACGGATGGATGGACAAAACCGAATGACTAGCGTATTTTTTTCCGGCTAAACGGCTGAATTGATTGGTACCAAATTTGGTACACACATTATTAGACATCAAAGAAAGAGCTGCGAACCTTTTAAACAGAATCGCATATGCTTTTTTAAAGCTCTACCGTACACTTCTCATAGATTACTTTCAGCTGATGACAACCCATCAGTTGGAATGTCTTCGAACAAAGCACAACTTTCAGAATTCAATTGAATCCTCTCACAGCGGGTGGCCACAGGTTCATTTTAGAACTGAGGGCGTTTTAAAGCAGAACCTTTTACAATATGAAACCCTGTAAACTCTATTTTCCTTCCCTTACTGATAAACAATGTGTGGTTTTACACCACTTGGACATGTGCCTTTGTTACATGGGAATAAAGATATCGAGAGGCAAGTGGAGACATTTTGTCCCAAAATACTGTCATTAATATTACTATAAGGCACAGATCATTAACACCTTTCAATTACTATTAGAGGAAGACGAAGAAGTACTCAATATTTATCAAAAGCAGAAACGGGCGGTCACTGAGGCGGTCACAAAAATGTCCCAATCAATGGCATCGCAAAATGGTCCAGCAGAAAACAAAGTTTATCTGTCATAAATGTGAATCGTGTGCCACATTGAGCTACTAACAGTTATTCGGAAAACCCCTCAAAAATGGGTTTACAATTAGTATAAGTAGGTGCATAACACCGTACTTAATTTGTTTATGTTATTGTTTTTAAGCGTTGGTAACTGTTTGTATCAGTTCACTTTCCATTTTGTTAATTATATAAATAGCCAGTTGTCAGTTTTTCATATCACACACGTCCACAACTCGACAAACCAAACAGTACAATGAACACTTTGGTACACACTACCATTGTCGATTTTTCATTCTTGATTTACGAATTGTTTTTTTAGATCATCCTAGCTATCTGCCTTGCCGCAGCAGTTGCCGCGCCAATTGACACCGTAGAAGTCCGTCACGACACATTGGGAAACTACAACCTCCGATTCCAAGTTCCAGGCATCTCCAGAGTTGAGGATCGTGACGCTTTCGGCAATGTCAACGGCGGATTCTCCTACTACGACGATCTCGGCATCTTGAGACAAACCCACTTCACCTCCGGGGTTCACGGTGTTCACGCCGTCGGTACCGATATTCCAGTTCCGGTACAAGACACCCCCGAGGTTGCCCGGGCTAAAGCTGAACACCTTGCCGTTCTTAACGCCGCTTACTTGAGCTCGCCACCTTCTCCTCATTTCTTTGATTTTTAAGGTGTATTAAAGCCAAATTAGTTGAATTGTAATTTAATTGTATGTAGGTGCTCATTAAACATATTGTAAAACCAAATTCTTTAAACGTTTTTTTTTCCAACCCTAGGAATTGGTAATGACCTAGCATACGTCATATACTCAGACAGCATTGGAAAGGTGTAACGGATAGAAGAATTATCGGAAGAGTTAATGCTTCATTAAAATCAGTTAGATATGTGCTTTATTCTCATAAACAAAAACTACCTGTAATAAAAATCCTCAAAAGGGCGAATTTTAGATAAATAGACCTAACGTACTAACATCTTTCTTATCACTTAACCCCTCTGATACATCAGTCAATCCAATGGATGATATAATCGAAACAAACTTTATAAAATATTTAAAAACGGAAATAAAGAGTAGAATATTAAATGAAATATAGTGATTGACCATCTAATAAGCATTTCTAGAAGTGTGTCCTTCTTAAGATGTTTTAAACTGGAAGATTTTAAGTGAATTGGCAAGGAATTGAATATCTGGGGGAGTAACGTAGCCCAAAAATGTTTCCAAAAGCGGGGTTTGGACGATTAAATATACGTAGCGCAACCAGAAAGTAAAATTCCGTAATATTTATCCTGTCCGGATTTTTCTCCTTTTCCCCATCGACCAGTAAAAAGGCATGGAAAGCACCTTCTGTTTGGCCTTTCTACTGCTACCCAAATAAGATAGTCAATATCTTCCTCTGAACCTCGCTGTTAGTTCAATGTTTTTCCTTTCTTGCCTATGATATTTCGGCACCTCCTTCATTATCAGCTCATTGTACATTCTGGTTCCTCGTGAAATTTTCTCTCCTTGTTGCTGTACTTCCCATCGGTATCCGCTTTTGCTCTTATTCTCATCGATAAATATTCGTTCACCAATTCAGTTACTGTTCCTTTCCTTTCTAGTTCACTCCATTCCTTTCATCCCCACATCACCGTTCCATACATCAACGCCCCGCTCACCATTGTATTAAGAATGGAGTTTTTTATTTTGTACTGGTACTCTCTCCTATTCTCCACACCTGTCTCATCGCCACTTCTCGCTTTTTTTTAATTCCTTTATTTGTGCGTTTGGTCCATTATTTCGTTGTATCTGGTTTCCTAAATATTTAAATTCTTTCACTTCCTCTGCCCTTTCGGCCCTCCATTTCCATATTGACTCTCTTTTCGCTTCTTCCCTCCTACCACAAACTCATCATCTTCGATTTTTCGACATTTAATTCCATTTCTCTTTCTTTCGACTACTTCCCATCATTTCCTTCATCAGTTTTTCCTTTGTGCCTTTACTTATTACTGTGTCATCAGCGTAATTAAATAGGGTTGGGCTAGGTGGACATCCTTGTCTCAGTCGCTTTATTGTCCAGAACACTTCGGACCCCTTTCCTCATACCCGTACCCTACTTGTTTTCGCTCCATATAACACTTTTATCCTGTATTTAAATTATTATTATCCTCCATCATCTTCCATACCCTTTCCCTATATCCACTCTCTCAAAAGCTGCCATTAAATCCATCAAAAACGCTATCACTCTTTTGTTATAATAAAAAATAATTAGGGGAGAAAATATTTCAATAAAAAGAAATTAGCACTGAAATCCCTATGGTGCGTAAACCTACACCCTGTGTAAAATCGATTGTAGTAGAAAGAGACCTTTTATAAATCCCATGTGTGCTTCCTCTATCATTCTTTTCTCTTCTATTTCTCTTTCCATACCATTGAATATACTCTGCACGCAGCCACCATTAACGCGATTCTTCTATAAATTTCCATACAATCTTTGCGTGCTCCTTTCTTCAGTCCCTAATTGCTGCTCAATATCAGCTCCACTTGATGTCTCATCTTCTTCCACCTGCTCATTTCCAGCTTCCTCTATCATACCCTGCTTTCATTGTACTACTTTTATAAAGTGCTGCTTTCAGTAGTCTTGTATTTGTTGTTCTCCCCACATATTATTTTTTCCCTTCTCTGTTAATCATCTTCCAAAAGTCCTTCTCTGTTTTTATTTTCCATTCCTTTTCTCCTTATTACATTTATTCTCCTTGATCCACTAGTCTCCTTCTATAAGTCTCTGCGTTTTGTCCATAACTTTATGTTTTCTTGTTTTTGGATCTTTCCACTTCTTGATCTTCTTTATCTTTCCTTTTAGACTAATTATTTCTACCGGCTGGTGGTCCACGTCGATCCTTATTCCTACCTTAAAATGTTTTTATTGTTAGTATCTCGGAGGCACTAAACAAATATGTAATAAAATAATCCTCCAAAAGGAATAAGTTTCGCCCAAACCATTTCCTATTGCTCATTGATAATTTAAATCTGAAAATTTACATACCAACATAGTTTTTCATGAACTATCGGAAGGAGATATTACCATGATAGTTGCACTTCCGGCTTTATCGGATGTTGATGGCAACTTTCTTATTTTAAATAAAATACCTTGTATTTTATGGCATTTTTAGCGCATTTTCACAAAAATAAAAAAAATGCGCTATTGTGGCCACTTTGTCCGTCCGTCCGTCCGTCCGCTTAAGAGCAAATGTTCTACTTTTTTCGCTATTTGGTTCGTTATGGTGTCGAGGCTTGCACCAAGGAAGGAATTTTTTCTGCGTTTATTGCTAAAAAAGTTATTGTAAAAAAACCAACAAACCGTTTTTTACATGTTCCATAATTTTACACTTTTGCCGTTTATTAACAATCCTAGAGATCGTTTATAATTTTGTATTTCTGTCTGTCATCTGTCTGTTGGTCTGTCCGTCTGTTCCTTTGTCTGTCTGTCCCTCTATCTGTCCGTGTGAACGATAACTTTCTTTAGAAATGTCCGATCGCTTTTGCATCTCCGTTAGTTATTAACTGAATTGCATGAAATTCAATATGGGCATAGCTTTAGCCATATAATACGCAATGCCCAAAGTTGAGTCGAATCGATTCAAAATTCACAGTGCCCTTTTCGCATCTCGACCATTTATAAACCGAATTGCAAACTTTTTTATTTATAAAAGTATTTGAATGAAATTTGATACATAGGCACTTGGAATAAATGAAAATCTAACGCCAGTTTCAAAATTTGGTTTTGCACATGCACAGTGTCAACTTTTTTATTTATGGAAGAATTGAAACGAAATTTGATACATAGGCACTTGGAATAAAGGAAAATTAAACGCCAGTTTCAAAATTTTATTTTGCCCATGCGCAGTGCCAACTTTTTTATCTATGGAAGCAGTTAAGTGAAATTTGATACTTAGGCGCTTGGAACAAAGGAAAATCTAACATTAGTTTTAAAATTTAGGTGTGCGCATGCGCAGTTCCAACTTCTTATTTAGAAAAGCATTGAAATGAAATTCTTCTTATAAACTGAAATTGAAGTAGCACGTCAAAGATGGATTGCCCATGTGCGACGCTATCTTTCATATTTGTGGCCGGATTTTTACGATTTTAACAGAATCTTACAAATGGGAAATGAATGCAAGTGGAAATGCGCTTTATGTAAATCGTTTACGATTACTTTGTAACTTGAAATCTACCTGCAAATTTACGTCGTTTGATGCCACATTTCCCTGTACTCAGCATCAAAGGTTTTCAAGGTATTCAAGATTTTTCAAAATTGGCTATCTGAAAATATGTCTATTAAATTTAATTGTTATTTTCGAGGTTATTTTTCTGAATTCCTATATATTTATCTACGTGTCAATGGTGTTTGTTGCATGAACTTGGACTTGCTTTTCCTCCTCGTTTTCAGAATAAGATTTACTCATAATTGGGGTGTTCATTTTTCGAGTGGCACTATGAGAATCTCGCTTATCTTAAAAGACAGAAAGATGGGTAAATGAGAGCGAATTTTCGTGCTAAATAATAATTTGAAAAAAAAATTGGAATATTTTCAATAGTTTTTAAACTATCGCAAAAAAATCGCACTAGCCATTCCAACAAAGCCGTTATTGCGAGATTTTTTATGGAGAATTCGAATATGGCATCCCGTTTTTAATCATTTTCAAGATGAACATGTGGCAACCTTATTATTTCTTATGGATTCCATTTTGGATTTTGACATTTTGGGATTACGTCTGTTTTTCTCTTTTCAACGATGGCGATTCAGTATCACAGTTTTCCTAAAAATAGATACAATTTTTCACTTTTTGCTTTGACATGGAATTGATGAGGATTGTCAACTGACCAGTAATATTAATTGTCGCGATTAAACATTGCAACTTTGGTAAATTAACTCTCATCAGATCATGCGATGTTATTATGGACATTTGGTTTTCTAAATCTGTTATTTACAAAAAGCTATCCGTCGTTCATGATTTCCTGGATTGAAGCGTTTGAGAAATATCAACTGCTCAAGGCCGATAGTTGTGTTTTTTCAGAGTTCACCAGACAACTTGGGGTAAAGGCAAAATCAGCTGGGATGCAACATCTCTTCAGGAAACATATTCTTTCCCTTGTTTTTCCCTTAACTTATGGACTATAGCATGTGGTCCAATTATTAATGAGTCTGCCTTGTTTATGAACCCCTAGACAATTTGTTCCACATCCATCTTCTCAAAAAATAGTATTGTGGTGAGAAATGTGACAAAGTGTCTTTCCTGACGTCTTCTATGTGTGTTTGCGTGATTTCTAATTTCTCTAAAGAGTCTGGTGGCCTTTCTGCGAGAGGTGTCTTTCATGTTTAGCTTTTATGCAAATTTCGGAAGAGAAATCTTCGTTTTCTCTAAATTCTCTTCCATTCGCAATGGTACGAAGATTGTTTAAATATCCCAGTTGCCTGATGTTTATATTTCTTGTGCCAGTAAATGCTGACAGAGTACCAGCGTCGACCTGCATCTCCTTCCTCTAATGAGTATTGAGTAAACCACTATCTTTTTTTTTTACAGAAACACAATTTGGTCTACTACTGGCACTAAACACTATACTTTTACCATGTATACCTGATAGTTCTGGTAAGACTTGCATAAGTATGGATCTGTATAGTTCATTGCATTGATGTGTACTTTTTGACTTGTGAATGACACACAGATGGACAGACGCCAAGTATATATTCAGCCCTGTGGTGATCACTAATGTTAAACTTAACGTGCAGGTTATCTGTAGAAAACATTATTCTGTCGTCTGTTGACAGATAATCTTTCTGCTAAATCACAGGGGAGTTGACCCCCGGGCTCCAAACTCGATTTCCACCGATTTTTCCAAGCTGTGTACTTTCTGAGTTACCTATGAGCTTCCGCTTCAGCCCCATAGACGGACGCCAACTGTAATAAGGATATCTGAATGATTGTCACTCATTTTTGTAGTTATTTTCTGAAAATTACCAAGCTATGTAAAGAAACCGTGCTGGTCATCGACACGGGCGACTATGACTTTCCGTAGTTAATAATTTACAATGTTGCATGGTAATTAAGATCAATTTATATGGTTCATTGAATTTTGGGGTAAATTGACACATCGCGTTTAACATTAATCGGGAATTTCTAAATTCTGGGTGATGAGTTAAAATTGCTTTAGAATTGTTATGGGTTCTTTTTGACTGTTTGACCCTCACACTCCGCACTCGTCTATGTCAGTGGACCCGGGGCGCATTACATCGGGCTATAAATTATGCTTTTACGGTGTTTAGAGGTTTGTTTACCAAATTACAAATGACCGATTGTATCAGTTCACTTTCCAATTTGTTTAAATATATAAATAGCCAGTTTCGCCCACCATACACATCCACAAGTGAACAAACGAAGCAGCACAATGAACACCTTGGTAAGTTATTCTTTGACAGATGATGCTTCATTACTAAATTTACGAATTTATTTTGTTTAGATCGTCCTAGCTATTTGCCTTGCCGCAGCAGTTGCCGCGCCAATTGACAGCGTAGAAGTCCGCCACGACACATTGGGAAACTACAACCTCCGATTCCAAGTTCCGGGCATCTCCAGAGTTGAAGACCGCGACGCTTTCGGCAATGTCAACGGCGGATTCTCCTATTACGATGATCTTGGCATTCTGAGACAAACCCACTTCACTTCCGGCGTTCACGGCGTCCACGCCGTCGGTACCGATATTCCAGTTCCGGTACAAGACACTCCCGAGGTTGCCCAAGCTAAGGCTGAACATCTCGCCGTTCTTAATGCCGCCTACTTGAGCTCGCCACCATCCCCCCATTTCTTTGATTTTTAAGGTTGATTAAGGTCAAATTAGATTGTGATATAATTGTATATAAATGCCAATAAAGAAAGTATAATATTAGTAAGTACCATTAAAGTTCCTTAACCTGGCAGCAGTGTGGTTATAGTGATCAAAATGGTTTAATTGGAATTTATACTAGTATTTCTTTAAAATAGAAGACAGGGCTTTAGCAAAGACAGACATTCGCGATGGATGAGAAATTGTTTGATTATTAATTTATTAATTTTGTTTAATGTAAAAACATCGCAGCGTTACCGCAGCCACCCTACAGTCCCACCCTGGCTCTCAGTTATTATCTTGTCTCCCCAAGAATCAAGAGACACCTGAAGAAACCGAGTTTCTACTCGATTCAAGCAGTCTAAGACGCTTTGATGAGATGCATGAACAATGGTGCGATCTTAGAGTTTCAGGGGACCTATGAATATTGGTAAAAAACACTGGAAGCGTTGTATTGATGCTCAAGGGGCCTATTTTTAGTATTTTATTTGATTTCGAAAAAATCTCGATATTTTACAGACACTTCGTATAATGCCCTTTGAGCATACCGTCCTCCCATATTCCGTTCACCAATGGATAAGTTTCGTCCAGACGTTTCACTCACCCGTCCGACACTTCTCCTTTGAGAAATTCTTTTCCACTTCATCAAAAGACATGTCTCTTTCAGAAGATTAATTTGGATTTCGTGAGTGCCCTTCTCCGACTTTTAAGATATGACTAATTACAACCGACCACTACGAAGGGTTGATGATAGGGTTGTCCATCAATTCCTTTACTTGGGACCTTTGATTAGAGTACATTAAAACCAGTTCCTTTAGCCTACATAAAAAAATGGAAAGATGTTGTCTTCTAGGATCAACAGAGTACAATGTGTTTAATGTGTTTGCAAACGATCGGAATAATGGTCAAAGAGGAAATAGCTTGATTATACTCTGTATGAAATTTTCGGAACTATTTCTATGGCCTGCTGGTACTTATATTTACACAAGGCATCTATATGATGGGTGCAAATTCAGGTCGGGCCTGCCTAGATTATGACATAGTGTATGAAGAAACAAGTGTAAAATCAAGTCGCAACGAGATAAAGGCACGACGCGTAGCGGAGTGCTTTTAAACTTTGCAACTAAAAACATTTTACTACAAAGCTAATTTAATTTAACTCCTAATATCATCCAGTCAGTGATTTAGTTTCATTTTTTTTCATATTCACCTCGTTATTATGGAAATTAGAACTTATTTCAGATTAAAATATAAAAAGTAGATAAACCAAGATATTTGGTTATGTTTTTACTATCAAATTTATTCTTTAGTTTTTATAGACTTAAATGAATTATTAGAAAAATGAATTAATAAACATGATTTAGCTTTGAACGAGGCAGATAAAAATTGCCTTTTTTGCATGGCCACCTCACTATTATGTAAATTACATATAACTTATTTAAAATTAGAATATAAAAACCAGGAAAACCAAGATGTATCGACAACTATCATGAGATAGGTATAGGACATTATTATTAAAAGTTGAAGGTTTTTGGAGGAGCTGAAAGATGACCATTTAAAAAATTATTTAATATGAAGTTTTGTAACTTTGGATCTAGAAAAAAACACCCTGTAAGCTATTTTTTTAATGTTTTATAGTACGCACCCAATATCTACAATATCTACATAGACTTGAACCTCCGCTCACCATTGAATCTATTCTCACAATAAACAATGCACAGCAACTGAGTGATCTCTATTATTATATTTTTGGCGCCCCTAGAGTAAGAGCTTTTATTTTTAACGAATGACTTTCTTTTTTTTTTCTCTGAAGTAAGAATTACCTAAATAATCATTTGTTTATCTTTGCTGCTGTCAATATTATATTAAATTGAAAAATTGTTTTATTTGCGTTTGTAATTTTTTGTTAAGAAACCACGATTTGTAAAAGTATCTACTTAAACAAATAAACATTATTATATTATTATTATTAATGTTTTATAGTAGATGTATTTATTTGACTTTTACTTAACGCAGAATAAAAGATACAAAACCTGGAATCAAAATTTAAGTAATAATTTTGACAATATACTGCCGCTTGCAATTTTTCTTAAAAATCGAATTATCTTTAAAACTACTAGCTTTTCGGATATTAACCATATAAGAAAAAAGACGTACAATTACACGTAGAATTCAAAAATGCATTCAAATACAGGGGGTTCCATTTAAAAAAATGTAGCATTTGGGCGCCCTACTTTGTGGGCGCATCCTGTATAATTCCAAATATTTTTAAAATGTGGAGAATATTCAACCATATCATAATACAAAAGCACTCTATCGAAAAATCTTATCTTCAAGGCATTAAGTTACTCCGCGCAATCGTTGACTCACCCTGTACACTGTCTAAGAAACTTATCAATGAGTTAAAACGTTGTGAAAACAACTAAAATGGTTTAAGAGGGAGATAGGTTGCCCTGTAATAGCGCTGTAGAGTTCTGTAAAGGGCAGAGGAAATGGCCTAAGGTCAGAATGCATTGAGAAAGATCTGGAACACTCCTACGAGACTTAAAATGCTTCAACGAGCCCTCAAGAATGCGATTAAATCTTCTCAGGCATTTTCTATGGCGTTTCTAATACTTTTTAGGTCCTTTCCAAACCACAGAGAATCTACACAGGTCTGGAAAGCTATAAAATGCATCGAAAGCGCTGATTAGGTCTCCAAGAAGCTCTGACAAAACCCTAACAGATCTTCGGTGGCACTAGAAGACCGTTGGAAGACATCTGTAGTAAATATCTAGGAAGTTGGACTATACGATTGCTGTAGATATAGCGTTTATAATGTGTTCAAGAGTTTTTTGGGCTTTCCAGAAAAGGAATGGTAAATACACTAAATCTCCCCACGCATCCAAAATTTAATGACAATTAAAGTTGACAGGTAGTACTGATGAAAAGACACGACATGTTTCGGAACGCACCTCGTTCATGTCGTGTCTTTTCATCAGTACTACCTGTCAACTTTAATTTGTCATTAAATTTTGGATGCGTGGGGAGATTTAGTGTATTTACCATTCCTGATCGAGCTACCCCAATGTGAGGTATACCAACCAATTTCATCATGTCTTTCCAGAAAACCTAACGTGCATTTAAAAATCTCTCAAGGAGTGATGTCCACTGTTTGGAACCACGAAAACTCTAACGAGAAGTTCTCGGAAAAAAAAGTGAGCCCTGAAGAACCCTAAAAGGTATTCTCGAAGGAACCGTCGAAAACTGTATCACTTGGAAGGTTATGAAGGCCTTAGAGCCTTCTAGTGTTTTTGTGCTGTGCCTAAGTGTCTCCTAAAGGCATCAAAAGAACATCTGTTCTGTTTGCCTTACAAATGGAAACTAATTTTCTAAACAAATTTCAAAAAGACTGAATTTTTTCAAAAACCGTTTGTTAATATCCGGAATAACCTCGGGAATAACCGAAAGTTGCATTACTTGCGAGGTAGGTTTGTAAATTTACAAAAAAATCTGTAAATTCATAGAAACTCATGGTAACTTCTCCAAATACCTAAATAAACGTGTAAAGGTACAGTTACCAACTTGAATTGCCCTTCTGCGCTATCGTATGTTCCCATTTATATTCGTTTAAATCTTTTGCATTCTCATGTAGTGTCAACCATTGAAAAATATATAAAACGAAGTGTAAATCCGTAAATGTATGATTAAAGCACATTTTTGGTCATCAAAATCAGTATTTTATTAACACGTCACGAGTAATCTAAGTCAAAGTATACTGCTATCCAGCCAGCCAGCCAGCCATATCGAATATAATAGCCTATTTTTTTTAAATGGGCAAAAGATATAAAAAAAAACTATCATAGGATACAGATGTAAATATGCACAGAGGTTTTAAATGGATTTGCGAAGAAGCGGAGCATCGTTACATTCAATGAAACGTGACTTTTATTTGTTCTGGAATAAAAGGCTCGCACAATTTGAAAATAAGTACACAAATCAGCACAAAGCAAGTAAAACGGCTGTAGATACGGGTTTCAAATTTCCCGAAAAGTGAGATCCCTCCATAGAACAATTCTACTCATTTTGGCATCAGCACGTTTGTAAAATCCAGCACAATATATTTCCGCAATTTAGCAAAGTAGGGTAGCAACTAAGAGGTGTTGGCTTAACCCATCAACCTAACCCACCTGAGTTTTTTGTAATGGCTCGCTTAAGCGCTACCTGATCACAGTTTCGGGACTTCTATCACGTTTAGGTAGAGTAAGTGGGAATCTTTTCATCTTCATATAAAGCTATTTACAGATGCAATTATTGCATCGATAATCGCACCCATGGAATTTATATAGAGACGCGACAAACTTGATACAATAAGCCATACATAGCAAGTTGTCCAGAAACACTTACGTTTTTCATTATAGTGGTTCAACACAAGCCTAATTAATTTCTTTGATGATGATTTACTAGATAGTTTACCAATCTGTGTAATTATGTCAAAAGTCGTTTCAATTGTGCATAATTTTCGGTAGCAATTCGCGAGACTATTAGCAGTTACACCTTTAAACGTTTTAATTTTGCAAATTCTTGAAATTGTCTAAATTGTCATAATGTACTCACAGTGAATGTAAATATTGTCAAAGAAAATGTACTTTCCAAATGCCAAGTTGTTATGTTTCTGGCTGTAATTATTATACCGGTACCATTAGTTGATGTTACTGCACCCTAAGGGTTTAAATCAATATCGGTTTTAATAATAACAACAATTACCTTTCTTGTTTGTTTGAAATCCTATTTTAATGAGTGATAGTACCACTTTAACTTACTATATAAAGGTACAATTGCTAGTACAATACATCACTACCATTTTGTTCTATCACAAAACACAATGATCGCTTTGGTAAGCAAACAATTACCTACAAAATGATGTTCTAGTTATTAAATTGCCCATCTTTATTTTCAGATTGTCTTCACATTCTCCGTGACCGCCGTTTTAGCCGGTGAACAATTGGTAGCAGTACAACAAGATACCCTAGGAAACTATGGCCTCAAATACGCCATCGACGGTATCTCCAGAGTTGAACGAGGAGATCTCCACGGAAACGTAAACGGCGCCTTCTCCTACATCGACCCATACGGCATCGTGAGAAAAACCGAATTCACCTCCGGCGTCCACGGATACAACGCCATCGGTACCGACATCCCACTTCCAGTCCAGGACACACCCGAAGTAGCCCTCGCTAAAGCCAATCACCTCTCCGTCCTCCGCGCCGCCTACCTCGCACCCAAACTTCCCCAATTCCAAGGGCCCGAAGAAGGTTTCATCGCCGCACCCATTCCTTTCGCCGCCGCTCCACTCGCCTATTCGAGAATCGCCGCTCCCTTAGCAGTCGCCAAGATCGCCGCACCGATTCATTTCGCCCTCCCTGCCCTCTCGACCCATGTTGGAATTTCCGAAACACCTGAGGTTCTGGCCGCTCGCGCTCAGCACTTCGCCGCACACGCTGCCGCCCGCAACGCTCACCTCTTCCACTAGTGTAGATCATTGATGAAATTATTTATGAATTAAAATATACCTTTTTTTCGCAAATGAAGTGAGTTTTTTAGCCCCCGATAGACAAGGTTCTGGTGTTAGGTTGAAGCTCGCTGGCTTGCCTGCTTAGAAAGAAAACTTTCATTTAGAATTTTTTATTAATGTCAAGTTAAGGCCGATAAACTGACTGAGGTAGCAAGAAAGATAGTCTGGTCATGGAAACTAATATTCCCTATCAAGTAGGCATGAAAATGAAGGTTTTTTGCGTAACTAAAATGACTTGGGCTGAAAAAACAATAAACCTTCCATGCAATGGCTTGATGCAAAAGCAGAAGGAAAGTTGGTAGGTGCAAAATTCAAATCCAGCAAAGCCTACATTATAAATACTAAAAGTTGTTTTCGTGGATGAATAGGAAGCATCTTACGAACAAAGAGTTAAATACATCTTTAATACTGGAATATGTGAAGGAAATATCAAAGGAATCTAAATTTTCTACCCGCTTCAAACAATGCTGCCATTAAGAAATGGAGCAGGTTGAGTAGCATACCCTAAATTACACCCGTTTGTGAAAGATTCAATTAAAGGATAGGTACAAGCCTAAGAAATCTTTTCCATTTACAGAAAGTAACCTAAGAATACTTTTTAGAGCATTTTTTAAGAATCCGTCCGTCCGTCCGTCCGGACCCACTTCTACCATTTCGAACTACTTCTAGGGGAATGGTCCTAGAGTCCTGAAATTTGCAGTAGGTAGCCTATACCTTCAAGGTGTGCCAGACGGCCATCAAATTTCGCTGTCTAAATCCCCCCCCCCACGAATTATTTCCTGCGATGCTGTTTTTGAAAGTAAAACCTTCATAACTTTTACATACGACAACCAATTGGTCTCAGATTTTGCATACACATGCCTTTAGTGGTGCCAAGTGAAGCTTTAGAAAATGGAGGGGGGGGGGTTAACACATGTTTTACCCTTCATGGTATTCAAATGAAAGGTCTCATCGAAATATATTGGTTTGTACAAACTATAACTTTCCCGTGCGACTCTTTTTCGAGATCAGTGAGGGACGGGGCCTGAGGGGGGGTTAAAAATTAATTTTATCTCTCATTGTATTCTAATTAAAGGTTAAGTAGATTGATAAAAGACACTAAACCTTCCCCATACTTCTTTTTAGCGCATTTCCACAAAAATAAAAAAAATGCGCTATTGTGGCCACTTTGTCCGTCCGTCCGTCCGTCCGCTCGTTTTGCGACGCTACTAGTTCTTTATCTTAAGAGATATTGTTCTACTTTTTTCGCTATTTGGTTCGTTATGGTGTCGAGTCTTGTACCAAGGAAGGAATTTTTTTCTGTACCGCTTACAAAAAAGTTATTGTAAAAAAAACAAAAAACCGTTTTTTACATGTTCCATAATTTTACACTTTTGCCGTTTATTTACGATCCTAGAGATCGTTTATAATTTTGCATTGCTATCTGTCGCCTGCCGGTTGGTCTCTCCGTCTGTTCCTTTGTCTGTCTGTCCATCTATCTGTCCGTGTGAACGATAACTTTTTTTAGAAATGTTCGATCGCTTTTACATCTCCGTTAGTTATGAACTGAATTGCATGAAATTCAATATGGGCATAGTTTAGGCCATATATACGTCAATGCCAACAAGTTGAACATCGAATCGGATTCGAAATTCAGCAGTGCCCTTGTTTCGCATCTCGACCATTTATAAACCGAATTGCAACTTTTTTACCTTTATAAAGAGTATTTGAAATGAAAATTTGATACATAGGCACTTGGAATAAAGGAAATCAACGCCAATTTCAAATTTGGTTTTGTGCATCGCGCAGTGCCAACTTTTTTCTTTATGAAGAATTTAAACGAACATTTATATCATAGGCCTCTGGGATAAAGGAAAATCAATACGCCCAATATTCAAAATTTGGTTTTCGCGGGCATGGCGTAGTGCCAACTTTTTTTATTTATGAAGAATTTAAACGAAATTGATACATAGGCAGCTCGAATAAAGGAAAATAAACGCCAATTCAAAATTTGGTTTTGGGCGCTATGCGTAACGTTGCCAATCTTTTATTTATGGGATAGAATTTAAACGAAATTTGATACATAGGCACTTGGAATAAAGCGAAATCCAACCCAATTTCAAAATTTGGTTTTGGCGGCATGGGCGCAGTGCAACCTCTTTTATTTATGGAAGAATTTAAAGCGAAATTTTGATACATTAGGCATTGGAATAAAGGGAAAATCACAATCGCCAATTTCAAAATTTGGTTTTGCGCATGCGCATGGCCAACTTTTTTATTTATGGAAGAATTGTAAAACGAATTTTATACATAGGGCACTTGGGATAAAGGAAAATCAACGCCAATTTCAAAATTTGGTTTTGCGCATTGCGTAGTGCCAATTTTTTAATTTATGGAAGAATTTAAACGAATATTATTGATACATATGGCAGCTTCGAATAAAGGAAATATCAAACGCCAATTTCAGAATTTGGATTTTTTTTTTTTTGGCGCAGCGCCAGTGCCAACTCTTTTCTATTTATGTGAAGAATTTAAACGAAATTTGGATACATAGGCACTTGGAATAAAGGAAAATCGGTACTATGGGGCGCCAGTTTCAAAATTTTATTTTGCGCATGGGCGCAGTGCAACTTTTTTATCTAATGGAAGAACCATTTAACGTGAAATTTGATACATAGGGCGCTTGGAATCAAAGGAAAATCTGAAACATTAGTATTTAAATTTGGTTTGGGCCATGGCGCAGTTCCAACTTTCTTATTGTAGAAAAGCTATTGCAATGAAATTCTTCTCATAAACTGAATATTGTTGAGTATGGCCCGTCAACAATGGATTGGCCCATGTGCCAGCGCTATTTTCATATTTGGTGCCGGATTTTTACGATTTTATACAGAGTTGGGCATCTTACAAATGGGAAATGAATGCAGAGTGGATAATTTGGGGCGGCTTTATGTAATTCGTTTAAGCGATTACTTTTTACGCTTGTTATTATTTTCGCGGCGGTAGTTAAAAACAAGGCATTAGGTGACAGTGACCTAATCCCTAATACACTAATGCCTTTATTTTAACTCGGCGGAAATAATAAAAAAGAAGTATGGGGAGAGGTTTAGTGTCTTTTATCAATCTACTTATTCCCATCACCAATTCAGCTATCACCATCTCATCTACCTCCCGTTTTGAGTGCGTTATAAAAGATGGAATAAGGCTACAAACTAATTAAAGGTCTCAAAAGAAAAGAACTCGGTTTTTACCAACTGCTGCCCTTCTTTCTGTCCTCTTATCAAAGTAGGGGTGGAAGAAGGGGGGGGGGAGTGGAACTAGTTTTATCCTTCATGGTAGCTTCTAAATAAAAGGTCTCACGAAAGGAATTAATTTCTACCAATCATTGAGCCCTCCTCCTCGGACCTCTTATCGTGATCGGGTATTCCCTATACACCGACTTGGTTTTTATTTCAGCCCAGATGACAGTTTCCAACAAGTGTTATTTCAAGTAACATTACTTTACACAGCAGATCTTTAAAAGCACTTGGGCGTTTGAAAAGGGCCGGCGATTTCGCACAAGTATCAAACGGAGATTGTGGTGTTATAGTGGAACAAGGATAGAATCGATCCCCGGGCGATGGTACGCAAGCTTTAAATGCAGAATACAAAGATCAAAAGAATGTGAATAATACAAAGGGTAGAAAAATAGAAATATGGTCAAAAGACAAGATGAAGAAATCGCAGAAAAGTGAAGAGCGAAGTGGAAAAATATTGAGATAATTAAGGGTATTGAAAAAGACAATAACATGGAAACAGGTAAATTTATTTATTTTACTTTATTTCTTATCAGTCTCTTGTTCTGGGCTCTTCAACAGGCTTGTGGCACGATTA
>NW_022170511.1:20654451-20680012 GCF_008802855.1 Photinus pyralis | reverse complement strand
AATTATTGATGTACAACCTACTACATTCTGTATAACCCTTGATATTTAATATCACTAATGAGCCTCGGTTCATGATTCTTCAAGTAGGTACCAAATATACTGGAATGACTTGGGCGGTTTGCTATCGATTTCCTTGGGCATAAAAGTTATGGACTCGAATATGACTATCCATTGGGAGATTTTACACCAAATGACTAAAATTTTTTTGCAAATTTTATTGAGTACAGTGGCACCAGGTTCAGAAAGTCCCTTACAGGGCGAGCCCGAGGGCGCTAGAAATTTAGACTGTACATTCTCATGCAAAATTGATATAAACAAGTACGCCATAACGCCCGTGCTATATGAGTTGCATAACATCAAGAGGAAGAGGAAACAGTAAAATTATTAATTTTATTTCAAATTATTACAATCACATTGAAATTAATAACGCTCACATTGACTAAATTAACACACAACGAATTGTACAATGTACATTGTCAATAAATTGATCTGTCGTAGGAATGTTATTTGCTTCTTAACCAAGAACGTATCACTTCCTTACGATTATTCATCGTTGGCGGCTTATTTATTTGAACACTACGGTAAGGTGCGTTATCCATAACCACAACTGAGTTTGCTGGTAAATTTTGTATAAGCTGCTTCTCTAACCACTGCATAAAGTTGGTAGGATTCATATCGTCGTGATAATCCCCCGATTTACTGTGCGACATCCTGTACAAAACCAGAACGACTACTAGCATACTACGATGTACCTCTGACCAGCCCTATTGGATTTATAAACTTCCGATACTTCATCTGATTGTAGGCATTTACTCACTCCGTACGATGGGTGAATATAGGTTTCGTCCAAGTATATAACGGGTCTTTTGTCACATTCAGGTGTTCGTTTTCTTTTAGTGTTAAATAACGAGAACACCATGTTACGATGCCACTTCTTTCCATTAACAACCTGCGTTTTTCATAACACTTTTTGTATCGAAAACCAACAATTGCTTGTGAGGAGTTTCCCTTCCATCCGTATAGTCGAGGTTTAAAACTCCCAACGATCTGCTTCTTTTTATCGATCAAAGAATTCGACTACTTTACGAATTATATTACGAGGTTCATTGTGAACAAGTTTTCTCTCCAAATTCATGATTTAGGGCTTCTATAACAATGTTTACATCAATTAGATACATTGGTAATGTTAGGTACAGTTTTACATCTAAAAATACTTTCAGGGAACTACATACCTTATAAGATCGTAGATCCAAGCTATACGAGTCTTGAAAAAGGCGAGTTTGTAATTAATTATTACATTAAATTACTGATGTCATTATTTACAGTAACAAACATAACCTATAAATAACCTATAATGAATTATTTGTTCAAAACCCCCATTGAAAAAAAATTTCGCCGCTCATGTACTTGAATTTCGACTACACTAACATGGTAGAATTTATATGTTCCTGTAGCCAAACTTTTGTAGTCAAATATGCCTCAGTTTACCACGACTAGTGTATCAACTTTGACTACGTAGCCAAACTTGACATTATGTAGCCGAACTTACCTTTTTATACGAGAAAGTGTAGCCAAACTTAACCGATAACATATATATATATATATATAATCTAATCTAATAAATTGTTTACATCTTTCACACACAGGATAGAAAACTAAAATCTCATATCCGATTATATTGTTAATGAGCTCAAAAAATTTGTTACAGCTGTTTTTAGGATTTAACTAGAGTTCATATGGCGTGTGACAGGCAAATGTTTCATTCATGGTTATTTGAATCGTTTAGTTAAATTATATACCGTTCCAGACCATATGATTTCCAAAAATTACGTGGTGAAAGAAAATTATCCGTGATTGCTGAGCTTCTTTAAAAGTACAAGAAGTTAATTACATCCCATTATCTCGAATAATCAAATTGAGAGTATAGTTGGAACTCGTCGAGAGTTTTTAATTGTGGCGTTCATTTTTTAAGTGTTCCATTCAGAGAGAGAATAATCGACGCGGAAAAGTTTTAAATGAAAATTGCGGAAAGATTATCGTAAAAATGTCGCTTTATTTTTTGTACCTAACCGACATTTTTTTATACTTTCGTTAAATGGTTTAACATTAAATGCATCCCACCTTTTGGTTAACCGACGAGCACACATGTGTGGCCATAAAACCGAACCGTAAGTTTTAACGATACAATGTTCAAGTTTGTACCAACAAGTTTTATAATTTAATGTCGCTATTATCATTTACCCTGTTACTTGAGATCGATAAGCTGTAAAATGAAAAGTTTAATAAATCTTTAAAGTATATAAAGTAAAGGTACGGTTTGTTTGGCAAACTTTTGAAACAATTGGTTTTCTTTTTTTCAGGATACGTTTATGTTCTCGGTGAGTGTGTGGTTGGATTCTGACTTTCCCTAACATCTGCACACAAATAAATCTGTTTGCCAAATGGATATAATTGTAAAATATTTGCGCACATAAGCCTTGATATAGCGAAAATTCGTTTTTATTATGCACAGACGAACAGAAACGCTAAGAAAAGTCGAGGACAAGTGCTTTCCACTTTACAAGATTGTGTTTATAGGAATGGTAGCTCTGGAGGACATACGTGTTATATCCGTAAGATAGGAGTTATGTATAGGTAAGCATAATATTTTCTCCCTGTAAAGTATCACAATGAAGGACAGAAAGTCTGTCGTACAGGTTACGTAAATACACATACCTATCCATACTTTTTTTTGTCTCCAACAAATCAGAGGTGAGACGGAGATTAG
This sequence comes from Photinus pyralis, assembly GCF_008802855.1. Classification (NCBI taxonomy): domain Eukaryota; kingdom Metazoa; phylum Arthropoda; class Insecta; order Coleoptera; family Lampyridae; genus Photinus; species Photinus pyralis. Next base: position 20,677,245 of record NW_022170511.1, on the reverse strand, counting down.
GATCTGAATCACACCAATAACAAAAATACTTTACCACGAGCAAAATTAATGCGGAATGGTGTAATATAATTATATTCCTTCCCCTTGTAAGTAAAAAAATATTTGAAATTAAAAAATAATCTCTCTCCCTTGCGTTGAAACTAAAAGCACATTGCGGATAACCAATTTAACTTTATTTTTACTTTGAAAATTCCCGGAAAAGTAATTAAATTTTGATGAGGGTCGGTAAAATCTGAACTATTTTAACTTGCACTTATTGATTACTTTTAAACGATATGTAATTTAGAAAAAGTTGCTTTATAACAGTTATTTTTAGACTTGTAATCGGTTTACATTTACCTATAGCTGATTTCGTTATTCAATGCTTATAGGTAATTGCACGTCTTACACAACAAAAAAACAATAGGAAATAGAAAATGAACAAATTTAAATACTTGCGCCAATTAATTTAAATAAAAGGATGTATTGTAATGTTCCTTGTACATTTTGAAGTGGAAAAGAGGCACCAGGAAAAATCAAGTAAGTATACGCAAATCCTTTGGGTCCATCTATGGCAAGGCTCTCTGTCAATCTATTACCAAGATACCATCTACTAAACCATTGTTTAGTCTTCAAAAGGTCAATACCTGCTTTACTGTCGGCGACCCAAGATGTTTATTTAGAACAGATCTACTTTCCTACTGGCGGTCCAAGATCTTCAAGAATAATCCGGAAATGCAGCATAATAAGGAAATGTGTGACTACTTTAATACCAGAAGCAAACTGCAAAGCTAGTAAAATAATACTAAATACATTGTTGGCAAAGTTAACGTATCAGCATTTCCTGCATACTAACGTAATTGACGTAGGTTAAGGAAGATTTGTGATATAAATAGCATGCAGAAACTTACAATAAATATTATCAGTTGACAATCTTCTAACTGTCGGTAACGTAGCGGGTTGGAGATGTACGATAATCCCTGACCGAATTTTATCTCACGTAAGATTTGCTTCGGAGAGCATTAGGATTTACAATCCTAACGCTACATTTGGTCCTTCGAGCCGGATAGTGTTCCTTATACCTTATAACTCTAATGCTACGTTTCGTCCTTCCACAGATTAAATGAACTGGTGCCGCGCAACGTTTGTCTTCTAGTCCCAGTAAGTGCCACATTTTGAGCTTTTAGATAAACTGGTGTCGCGCTACATTTAAGTTCCAGTTCCAGTAAGTGCTACATTTAATCCTTCAAACTTTCAACTAATTGGTGCCGCGTGACCACAAGTGTTTCGGTCCCAGTGAACGCTAGATTTGGTCCTGCAAGCCGGATAGCATTAGGCCTTACAACCCTAATGCTATAACACATGGTCCTTCAAGCTTTCAACGAATGGGTGCCGTGTTACCACAAGGGTTACGATCTTAACATTTTGCATAATGTCAAGTGCTCATAATATGGAGGTGGAAAATCTGACCACGGAGCGGTTCGAGCTCGCAACGCTCAGACAATGGCACTCACCGAAGATGGGCCTGCAACAAGAGCCAGGGCATGATTACTATGCCAAGAAGTTCTACAAGCGCCCACACTTCGCCCTGTCTTGGGCAGCTCCAGTGAGTCCGAACTAGGCAACAGATTTTAATGACCAATACAGGACAGTGATGGAAACAATTAATGCACGCCCAATCGCGTAACGACACGAGAGGTGTTTGAATTTTAAGAATACGGGGATTCTCCATCTGAGGGGTGATATCCAAGAAGCAGAAGAAGAGATAATGGTCAGCTGCGGAGTACATGACATTTTGCCACAAAGAATCACGAGAGAAGAATAGCGGTTTCGATGTACTTTCGTATATCTACGAGCCAAAGAAGAAATCACAAGTGACTTGGGTGGGTAAACAAAGATCGCCAGGGAATGAGTGTCCATGCACAGTTCCGTGTCCATTAAGAAAGATGCGACGCTGGGAAATTGAAGAAGTTCATACCCAAGACGCAGCTCTATCGTAGGGAAATGACCAATGCGAGAAAGGATATCAAGAACACGGAATATACGGCGATATTCATTTAGAAGTAGACATAGTGTATTGCGTTTACCTATGTCTACTTTTAAATGATAAAATAACTTCTGAAGGGTGCCTAATTTTATGCATCCAAAATAACTTCTCAAAATAAATAAAGATCTGGCTGTCATTAATTAATTTGGTTATTGTTGCTTTACCTGCACAGAAAGTAAACCTCTTACGCTCCTTAAACTGTTACCGGCACTATACCTATTGACAATATCAACTTTAAAGCAACAATGTTCAAATTAGTTAGTATGACAACCAAATTTTTATTAGTTTTAAAAAGTTATTTTGGTTGTCTAAAATTAGGCGTCCTTCAGAAGAGACTTTGTCGTTTAAAAGTAGACATAGGAAAAAACAATACAAATAAATCCCTATGTCTACTTCTTAGTAAATATCACTGTAGACAAACACTTACACCGTAAGACTGCCGCTGAAAGGAGAAGCTGAGGAATTAGAAAAGGCGACCGTTCGCCTTCTACATACGGAATCCAGGTTCAAAGTTTTCCAGCTAGAGTATGAAGAGCTAAGACATATGATACCTGGAAAATCAGGGGAGGCACCTGCAAAAGACTACACCATACGGTGCTAAAAGAGGAAAGTTCCACCACGACCATACGATTTCAAATAGACACAGATTTGGAAAATTTTGATGAATTGTCATTTTAATGTTAGTTTTATATTGTAAATTTAGTCTCGTGCGTTAATTAAATCTCGTTCGACAACAAGAAATTTTTATCACAAACGACCAGATGTGCCTACATCAGAAATACAATTTCAAATGAAATAAGCCAATTTTGTAAAGATGTATTCTTGATAAATTGAAAAACTGCTCTTAAACGGGGCGTTCTGTCATTATTTTAGGTGTTTACACCGAAATAACGTTTACAGGACATTCCTCCATGTGATATTCAAAAACGTTAAATTCCATTGGACAAAAAACCTTATTTAGTGTTATTCAGTATGAGAAAAATAACGTTTTCTATATATAACCTGCACGTTAAGTTTAACTTTAGTGTTACAACAGAGGGCTCATTGTTTACACAAGAATAGTTATGCTTATTACGGTAACCTCTACGGAAGTTCATCTGTACACGTCATGATGGGTAATATCTCTGCCTGAAACACGATGCTACGCTAACCAAGAGAGAATCTGATGGCAGCTATCGGTTGATCACCATATTATATACCCACACCCGTTCCCCCTCCAGTTAGAAACCAATCAGGATATTTACCAAACGAGCCCCACCCGTTTGAGAAACTGGAAGTTGTTCAGGATTCAAGCCATATGCAACTCCGAACTATTTGTTGAAAGTTAAATTGGTTTTTAACAAAAGGGAACAATTGCCCAAGATATGCAATAAATAATTGTCACTAATTTTTCAGTCTGGATAACTCCAACATTTATTTGTTCAAACTCATTAAAATCTAAATTTGGTGGCAGACCATCTTTCATATTGCACGCACTATTGTGAATAACAGCAGCGTTGCTATTATAATAGCTTCACTTTTGATTATATTTACTCGTAAACCTAAAGCGAAATCAGGTAATTGTGCTTTTAACAACCCAAAAATACTTTTTCACGGGATCCTATAAGTTGAAGACTTACTTATTAAACACTTAAAATATAGCGCAAAGGGACATTTTGCACCTTGGACCTCAACGCTTTCGTGGAAACTGGTTATTTTAATGAGAGCTCGCTAATTCGATAATAGGGCGAAACAAAATTGATCGTTTCCACTTTAAAAGGTAACACATTGCACCATTCACGATTAAAAATAAATCCGCCTTCCATTAGTTTTCACTACACGACGAAGTAACCTTGTTGCGTAAGAACGCCTCTTATTATTGGTTTTGTTCGAAAGGGCAGCTCCCACTAGGTGTATGGTGGTGGCTCAATCTTCGGTTTCGCGGCTAATGATTCTTTTATATGCTTCGACCTTCAGTTCGAACTTCTAATTACCAATTAATCTCAAAAATTGGGTACACAACTCACATGTGTTTGCTTTGAAAGCTTGGAGAAGAATTTCCATTTACGCGATCTATAAGTTTCTACGGTTATGTTGCGTAGGTTTTTCTCGGGGTTGGATAGGAGCTCAATACGTGATCGAAAAATGCAGCGCTCGACCTGCATACATTTTCTTCGAAAGAGTGTCTTTCTCTCGCCCGATTTTTACTTACGTACTACTCGCCGAATTCCAAATACAAAATGACTCCAATGAAAACCAAGCGTTTACTAGGTTTTTTATGCATGTGAAGGTACAGTATATATACCGCCCCTCATTTTCTGTCATGAGGGTTTTTTAGAATCACAACACTGTAGCATTTCAACTCTTTTCTGCTTGAACACTCGCTTCTTATATTAACGCGCTGTATTTTTTCCAAAATTAGTTCTGTTCTCTTTCATTATGAATCGGTACACGTATAAAATTTCCTATACGGCGCAGAAGGGGCGCAAAAATTACTCAAGTTTAATGACTGACGGATGCAAAAATCCGTACATGGGGGGCATATTCGAAAATAGCAGACGCGTTACCCCTTCGGAAACCTCTGTAGCATTTTTGTACAACTTTGCTTTTCAAAAAAAAGTGAGAACACAGTTAACAACTGCAAATAGCCTAATGTTCAACTCCGCTGAATTGGAATTAGCGAAACATTGACTGGTAGACGATACGAAGTGCGCAGGGTATGCTAGTAATAAATGCTTTAAATATGAAACTGTATAAAGGCTGTTAATATCGTCATGTAGATACTTCAGGGGGTGATAGTACTTGCAAAAATAATTAAAAAAGTGCAAATATGTGCATGGTCTACAAGACGACGTTTTCCTTATACAAGGTGGCAAAGAAAATGTAACACCCTGTATACTGCGACCAACTATTTTAATACTTTATTGTAGAGATTGATGTATCAAATTTGAAACAACTATCACAGAACATAAGAGAGAAAACGCAAAATACGAGAATATACCACGCATATATTTGCATTTTTTTCTGTTATTTTGACAAGTGCTATCACCCCCTGAAATATCCTCGGAAATATCTGCATGACATTAATTAAACACCCTGTATTTTTAAAAACATGCTTGCCAAAGGTTCCCATTGTTCAGACAGGAGGCGGGCAGAGGCGCAAATTTTAGTGCAACTTAGTGCTTGCTTTTTCCTTGAGCCGGCCCTGATACAGGGAGCAATCCGTGCCAACTCTCAGTTCAACATAATGACTATTACGATTCTACCTACTAACTCAATTACTTTTAGTTAGAATAAATTATATTTTGGTCTCATTATTCAGTAATGTACATTGTTCAGAAATACTCACTGATATGGAATAGTATATTTCATTAGGAGTCCGGAAAGCAGGGTTTCTCCGTGCGCGCGTGGCAAATTCCCGTGTGAGGCGTAGGACGTGTAATGAACGATATTTTTTATTATTATTCTTTTAAATCGATAAACAATGGACTAACTGACTAAATTTCGGTCATTTTAACTTTCTGTCCGTCCGCCTGCGTTTGTGGCTCGTTGTCTCAATTGGCTTGGAACAGTTTATTTATGATGCAACCATTATTGTATACCACGCAAAATACTTCAATGACTCAATGTTGGTTACAGTTTATTTCCAATACTGTTTTTATTAATACGTAAGAGGGAGAGAGAGAGAGCAATAAAAAAGTGTCATAATTAAAACTATCGTTAGATTCTGTTGTTCATGAATTTATTTCTATTTTATGTTCCCTATGACCATAAATTATCATAAAAGAAGACTTTGAATCCGAGTGCAATTTATTTTGTTATACAAACTGGTTCCTCTTATAAAATGTGAAGCCCCAATTTTAAAGCTAAACGCTATTCAATTTGTTTTCAGATCCTCGAAACGCATGCATAACCGAAATTGAATTGGAATTGAAAAATCTCCCACTTTATTACTAGCTGTAGTAGTATACCGACAGCTTAAAATTTCACAACGTAGCAGCTAACTTCTCACCCCGTCAACGTTAAGGATGAATTAAATAATCGTAAGCTTAGTATAATATCACGGAAGTTACAACACAATCCAAAAGACAGCAAGCCCCAGAACGGGATTTCATTAAACGTAAACCACTGCGCTGTGGTGAAATGAAGTTGTGGATGGGGATCAATTTCTAGTTTTAATTTAAATAATCGCAACTCGCTCAGCGGCAAGGGAACTAGTCAGTCGTCCGACAGTGCAGCTTGATTTTATATGACGTACAGCAACACGCTAGCAATATATCAAAATCTCATGCATGGCCAATATATTTCACTCAAGCTCTACATCAAAATTATTACGTATAACAAACCGCAGATATTTATTGCCAATTACTTTAATATATTGGCATACATCCTTGCTGTTGCAGAATAGTTTTGTACAAAATATTGGCGAATTAATATTCTGCATTTTCGGATAAGTAACTCAGTTTTTAACAGTAAAGTTGAGCCTTGGTAGCCACTACATACAAAGGTGCTAGATTTATCTTTCCCCCTACAGGAAAGTTAATTATTGTTATCTGACAAGTGTCATCAAAGAAAATCAAAATATGAATCATTAGTTTTTCGAAATATTTATTACAATGGTCCTTTAGATTCTGAAGAGATTATGAAGAGCAGTACGACTTTATCGAAATCAAATTGATTTATTTTTAATATTGTTCACAAGAGAATTGTACGTCGATTGAATGCGATATACTGCTGTCTCATTCTTTGCTCATCCCTTGTAAGACAAAAAACTTCGAATTGAATTTTAAGCCTCTGGGGCGCTTCAATACTAAAAAAATAAAAACTGTAACCTCCGGACCTAATTATTTATCTCCTAAAAGTAGGGAATAAGAGGTAAAGTTAAGTGCTATAAGTTGTAGCGTAGTTTCAGCCTCTGATAAGAGAATCAACGTACTGTAATTAATGTGCCGTTGATAGCCGTTCCCGTTGAGATATTTGAATTGTTGTTGCAGCCCCCGAAAGCTTTACCCCTTTGGAAAACGAATATTTTATGATTTTAACTCCGTGAATTAATTATGAGCCACAAGCAAGGTCATGCAGTTTACAATATATAAGCAGGCCTCTCGCTTGATACGAAAATTGCAATTAACAATGGGCCTTGCGGGACTTTTAGAATTTTAATCCGGACAATTAAGTGAGTATAATTAACCGTAGTTAATTAACTGTGTTGCAGCAGCCGTTATCAAAATGGGTCGTATTTGGTATTGTCGTGTGTCATGAATTTTAAGAGTGCTTCCAGATTTTTGAGATAACAGGCGACCAAGTAATTCATTGTAGGCGTTTTAATTTGTTAACGTTATCACCAGAGTACGTGGCGTCTAGGCAACTGCAAAAACCCCCGGACTCTTCCACAAATTTCTGAATTCTACGTATAAAAGAGAAGATCTTGTGCATCTTTTGACGTCGTCGTGTAAATCTATACGTTGAATTTTTACCGCGCCGTTTAATTTCAAGGTAAGCGTTTGATACGTTTCTTTCCGCTAATTATAAAGGGGCTTTTGGCTTACTTTCCTACATTTTGTTTCTCAGTAGATGGTATTAATGATTTGTGCTTCCTTTCCCGCTTAGCGATTGACAAACTCTCGGTGGCGCATTCCGTCAAGACTTCGTCGACTACTGTAGCTGATTTATAACGTAAAATCTAATAAGCCAAAAGCCTAAGTAAATTGTATTTTTAAGTTCAAAGCCGTTTGTGGGCGGACTTCACTGGAGGGTTCGTCGCATGTTTACGTTCAAAATCAAATAATTTACTTTTGTTGTATAGAAATTTAGTTATTTTTGCTTTGTAAAGTAGTTTCATTGAGATAACGTCAACGATTATGTTTGTGAATTGCCGTTTATACCGAAAACCTGTGTCAATCAAAATGTTGCTTTCCAAAGTAACTTGGCGTTAAACGTTAATTACGATTTCTAGCATTCGAGTTGCTCCACGTGCCAAACGTTAATTTTATTCTCGCAATTTATATGCCGCGTCCCTTTCTTTTGGTTTATGTTGAAGATGGCGGCCGACGAAGTTGTCGTGTCTGACCACTCTAGCAAAGTTTGTGCTGTTTGCGGCAAAAATACGACAAAAAAACGTGTAAAATGCGTCAAATGTTGCAGCTACTATCATGACAGCTGTGCAAAAACTAAATTAAAACTCTTCAGTGTTATAGATGGTGATTTAATTAATTGCTGTGGAACTGTAATCGAATCAAACCAATGCGTTGTAGATAATATGTTCACCAGTGATGCCAAACCAAACGAAATTGATTACTTGAGGTCAATTATTTGTGACAAAAATTGTTTAATCGCTTTATTATATGACAAAATCCAGCTTATGGAAGACAAAATGTTATCTATGGATAAACATAACGTAAGTACACGTCCAGCAGTATATTCCCAAAACCTACGGAAAGAAAACCATTCATCCAGTAGCAGTTATTCTAATTCTAGAATGCAGATAACGGTACTCGACCTTCTATCCAGAACGGGTTAAATGTACGTCAATTACCTGTTGTTAAAAGTCCAGCTGATGACAACAATGAAAATGAAAGAGAATGGAAAACGGTTAAAAATACACGCCGATTACGTAGAAAATCACATGTCCGTGGAACCAATTCATCAAATTTGGATATACAAGGTAAGTCGATTACATCCAAGTCTTTCTGCAGTAAATATTACCAATTTTTTATCTAAACATGATATTAGCATCTTCGAATGTAACAAAATGGAATCCAAGTATCCAGAAATTTACAGTAGTTTTAAAGTATCTGTAACCGAAGATATGAATGAACGTATCCAGAAACCCGATTTGTGGCCCAACGGAGTAACAGTAGGAAAGTTTTTTCAGCGTCTGAACCGACTCAGGGAGCGACACAAATCAAAAGTGCCATCGGAGTAATAAAGTATGGAATATTCCATTTAAATGTCCAATCGCTCACAAATAAAGTTCTCGAGTTAGAGGTGATTTTAAAAACGAACAAAAACTTAAATATAGTGTGCTTGTCTGAACATTGGTTGAATGAAAGTGTCATCAATCTCGTTAACATTTCCGGATTTTAGACTAATTTCCCACTTTTGTAGGAAAGTACGTAAACACGGTGGTGTAATGATCCTGGTCAAACGGGATATAGAATGTGATTCTATTCCCATTGTTAAAACTTTGTCTGCAGAGGTTGACTGTGAAATATCGGGCATAATTATTAAACGTAGCAATATGATTATTTTGACTGTTTATAGATCGCCACTGGGCGATTTCAATGTGTTTATTCGTACTCTCACTATCTTATTTTCGAAACTAAATGTTTCCAAAAATGTTATTGTTTTATGTGGTGATTTTAATGTTAAGTTTCATACCAGTGATAATCAAGCGGTTTATCTCACCGACTTATTGCATAGCTTTGGATTATATCCTGTAATTTATGAAAACACCAGAAACCAAAGTTGTCTCGATAATATCTTTGTAAACTTTGAATGTAATTTTAATTTCAATGCGTCTGTTTTTGACCCGAATATCTCAGATCACTTGGCACAAATTGTTTATTTTGCTGCTCGCAGCTCTGAACAAAAACATTCTTCCAAAATATGTCGGCCCATCACAGCTGTCGGTAAACTGATAATGTACAACATGCTCGAAAACACAGATTGGTCATTTGTTGATGATAGTCACATACCAGCTGAAGAGAAATTTACACAATTTCTTAACATTTTTATTAATACTTTTATTTTTAGCTTTCCGACAAGAATCGTTAAGCAGTCTACATCACGTGGCTTCTCAGTTAATTGGTATAATGAGCGATTAAGGAATATGCGTGAAGTACTTAGAGTACTTAATTGGAACTACAATAGGTTTAAAAATGAAAATACACGGATTCTCGTAAGTACTTACAGAAAGTTGTATAAACAAGAGTTAAGTAAGGCAAAAATTATGGCTAATGATCACTTTATAAAAGCATCAAACTCTAAACCCAAAGCGATGTGGCAAGTAATAAAACAAAGTAGCTTTGACAGTTGGCAACCAACTTCTAATTTAACTTCAGATCAATTTAATGATTTTTTTGTTAACATTGCTGAAGAAATAAGTGCTTCACTTGCGGATCAGAAGAAAGATCCAATTAGTTATTTTACTAATCGTTATATTGATTCTTCGATATCCTTTGATTTTCGTGAATTAACATTCAATGATTTACGAAATATCATTATAAGCATAAATAACAGTAGTTGTAAAGATCATTTTGAATTAACCGCTAACATAGTAAAAGGTGTACTGAATGTTATTCTGGTTCCATTAACAAAAGTAATAAACGCCTGTATACGTGAATCTACTTACCCTGAACAGTTAAAAGTTTCTAAAGTTGTTCCACTCCATAAAGGTGGTGACGAAAATCTTCTGACCAATTACCGACCACTGTCTATACCACCAGTTTTCTCAAAAATTTTTGAAAAAGCTTTAAAAGTTCAAATCATGCATTATTTTGAGTCTAACAAATTACTTTCTTGTAGTCAATATGGATTTCGTGCGAATAAATCTACGTCTAGTGCCATATTAAATTTGACAAATAATATTTTAACCTGTTTTGAGGCCAATGATTTCTGTATTGCAAATTTCTTGGACCTCACTAAAGCATTTGATTGTGTTAATCACTCCATTTTAATTAACAAACTAGCTAAATATAACTTTTCTGGTAATAGCCTTTCACTATTGAAATCATATCTGAGTGCTCGAACTCAATATGTATATTTCAATCAATCACAATCAAATTATCAAAGTATCACTGCTGGTGTACCACAGGGGTCGGTACTTGGTCCGATTTTATTTTTAATATTGTAAAGTGGGGTATTTTTCTATATCAACAAGGGAAATCGCTAATTAAATTGGAGCTAATTGTTGGTCAGAACTCATTATTAAGATGCGACAAATCTACTGTAAACTCTCCTTTCATTAGAAACGTCCCTCTGTAATCTACGCGTAAGGGGTTGGCATGGCAGCATTCAGTCTGACTGGTCGTCTTCCGCACCAAAGGGTCATGTAAACAAACATCGCGACTGCTTAACCGCAATCCTCGCTAATCAATTAGGTAACTCACCGGGGGGCGTTAGCCCCGAACTGTCACTAAGCTCTCCTGGAACTTCCGAACACTCCGGTTGGTGATTGGGGTTGACTGTGTCGTTGGAGATGGTTTCCTGAAGGGTTAAGATGGAGCTCATACCTATTTGAGAAAGGGTTACGCCGCGCGCACGTGTATTATTTAGGATACACATCCCGCCTTGGCCCTCTGACTAGGACCCTCGGCCAATAGATCAGTAACGTCGATCTATGTCACTCATTGCCCTACCTGGGAACGACATCCAGGTCGAGTTCACCCCCGAACTGTTTGTGTTAACAATGAGGCCTTTATGTTTCGTATTGGGTCGACACCATGATCTACTCGAGCGAGTAGATCACTCAGCGGTATAATCAACGGGAGCTACCCGCGGGACCGCGTCATAGGCACATGCACATAATGCACTCTAAAAGCCTAGGAATATATCCGGATATCTGCCAGGGGTTTTACCATAGCCCAACAACAAAGCACGACCAGCACGATGGCCTGCACAACACACTCACCACCTACACGTGGGAGACACTCACCACCTACACGTGGGAGACACTCACCACCTACGCGTGGGAGACACTCACAATAAAGAGCTATTACACCAAACTCACTAACGTCCGATGCTCTACCTAGCATCCCTTATAGCTTATACGATCGTGACCAGAGCGCGTACGCAACTTAACTGCCTTCACACGATCCCTTAAGACCCTTGCATCCATATGTGCAGAATCGCGCATACTTGACCAGTCAGCTTGCCACATTTATCAAATAGGGGTTGCGTTGACATTTTACTTTTTCGTTATTAAGGACTACCCTAAAATATGGTTCTTACAATATATATAAATGATTTAACTTTTTTAACTCATCCCAATGATATAATTCTTTATGCTGATGACACCACTTTATTGAGAAGATGTCAGGATCTGAATCATGAAACACGCATCTTGGAGGATGTCGAAGAATGGATATTAAATAATAGATTAAAAATTAACCAAAGCAAATGTGAAAAATGTATTTTTACATTAAGACGCACGGAGGGAGTAAATAATCCCACACAAGTTAAATTTTTAGGAGTGTTTATTGATCCCAAATTGAATTGGCTTGCCCATTGTAACCACTTATCAATCAAGCTATCAAAAGCATGTTATTTGCTACGTTGTTTGAAATCTACAGTATCAACTGATGTAGTAATCAGTGCATATTATGGATGCTTTCATTCTATTATGACTTATGCGATTATAACGTGGGGGCATTCGGCAGGAATAAAAAGAATATTTTCAATTCAAAGACGTGCCATCCGAATAATATCTAACCTTAATTATAGAGCTTGCTGTAGGTACAAATTCATTGATCTCGGTATCTTAACTTTGCCATGTATTTATATTTTAAATTGCATTTTACATGTTATAGACAATATTTCGTTTTATCAGTCTAGTGATTTTACTCATCGATATGTAACGAGAAGTATCGGTAATTTACGCACAAATCAACTTCGTCTAACTACTTCACTAAATTGCATTAATTACTATGGGAGTAAATTTTACAACAAAATACCTTTGAAATATCGATCATTACCAATAACTCAGCTAAAAAATGTTATTAGCAATTATCTAAAAGCAAATGCCTTCTATTCAGTGAACGAGTTTCTTCAATCCCAGTCCATTGATCTGTGATATTCAGGTTTAATATATTTTAATTTGTTTTGTTTGTCTTTCTATGTAATTGTAGTTTGTTGTTTTCACTTTGACGAATCTTATATAGTTCTACTATTTATTGATAATAAAGTATTGATTGATTGATTGATTGATTGTTTTATGTGATTGCCGATTATTGACAGAGAGCGCCTTTCTGAATTCAGATGGATGCGGTCAAGGTTCAAAGTTAAGTTTTTAACTTAGTTGATCATTCCGTAAGCTAACGTTTGTGCATAAAAACCTGAATTATAATTTTGTAATTCTTTAGCAGTCATTTAATCGTTATAGCCTCGTTAGCTGTTGTGGAAGCCTATTTCGACATTTATTTGTCTTTGAGATGCTTCTTAGGTTAAATTTAAATTTGTTATCGAGTAACATTCATATATTTTGTAACATTTTAGGGTCAATTTTTGCAATAACTAACATCGATTTTGACGAGTCAAGTGACTACAAAGATCTTTTAGTGAGCCTTGTGTATTTCACTGACGGTCAGACCCAGTTGACGTCCTCGAAGAGTGAACTCATCAAGGTGCGCTCTCCGTCTATTCGTAAATGTAATATCCGCGGCCTTTTCCGGGTTAAGGGAGAAGCGACGGACCACCGATCCACCTGATCAAGAGCACTTTGCATAAGCTCTTTCACGGTGATTGGAAACTTTCCAGATATGACGCATATCCCTGTGTATACGCTCCATCTTCGTTCAGAATCCGGAGGAGCTCGTCTCGCACCAGGCACCACAGCAGTGGAGTTTCCACTCCACCCCTAGAAACTGATGAGTTCATCTCCGTCGTCCCAATTGAAGAATATGAGTCTGCAAAAAAAAGAGCCACCTCTGTATGCATCCACCAGCTTCGCTACCGTTTTTAGAAAAAACGATATTAAGATGATGGGGACGTACCTAATCCTTCGCCATACCATATTTCGCACAACAAAACAAATGTGAGAGGGTCGGTTCCAGGCCCTTCTGTAGAAAAGCCGCGAGCAATCCCATGGCCTAATAATAGAGGCGGTCCTTTAAAACCAGCACCGGTGTCGTTAGCCCCCCACTTTTTGAATTTTCAAAATATTTTTATGCCGATCCTTTGTTTGTCGTTTGTTGGCGTTTGTTACTTACATTTTGACGTTTGTTGGTTGACCACTATTTAATTATTCAAATTTCAAAATTTGAGCGAATATAGTTAGCATTTCAATCGTTTGTTGGTGTTTGTTAGTTACATTTTGACGTTTGTTGGTTGACCGTTATTTAATTATTCAAATTTCAAAATTTGAGCGTATAGTTAGCCCCCCACTTTTGGAATTTTCAGAATATTTTTATTTCAATCGTTTGTTGGTCGTTTGTTGGTGTTTGTTAGTTACATTTTTACGTTTGTTGGTTGATCGTTATTTAATTATTAAAAATTCAAAAATTTGGACGTATAGTTAGCCCCCCACTTTTGGAATTTTCAAAATATTTTCATTTCAATCGTTTGTTGGTGTTTGTTAGTTACATTTTGACGTTTGTTGGTTGACCGTTATTTAATTATTCAACTTTCAAGATTTGGACGTATAGCTAGCCCCCAACTTTTTGAATTTTCAAAATATTTTTATTTCAATCGTTTGTTGGTCGTTTGTTGGTGTTTTTTTGTTGTTTGTAGGTTGATAGTATCTTCAGAATAAATTTTGTAAGTTGTGGGCCTGAAGTTATCCCTTGACATTAAAATTTGTGAATTTTGAAACTGGAGTTAGATTTTCCTTTATTCCAAGCGCTTATGTATCAAATTTCAATTAAATGCTTTTATAAATAAGAAAGTTTGCAATTCGGTTTATAAATTGCCGAGATACAAAAAGGGCACTGTGAATTTTGAATCGTTTCGACTCAACTTTTGGCATTGCGTATTATATGGCTAAAGCTATGCCCATATTGAATTTCGTGCAATTCAGATCATAACTAACGGAGATGTCAAAGCGATCGGACATTTCTAAACAAAGTTATTGTTCACACGGACAGATAGATGGACAGACAGACAGGCAGACAAAGGAACAGACCAACAGATGGACGACAGACAGCAATACAAAATTACAAACGGTCTCTAGGATCGTTAATAAACGGCAAAAGTGTAAAATTATGGAACATGTAAAAAATGGTTTTTTGGTTTTTTTACAATAACTTTTTTAGCAATAAACGCAGAAGAAATTCCTTCCTTGGTGCAAGCCTCGATACCATAACGAACCAGATAGCGAAAAAAGTAGAACAATAGCTCTTAACATAAAGAACTAGTAGCGTCTCAACGAATGCCCGGACGGACGGACGGATGGACAGACCGACGGACAGACGGACGAACAAAGTGGCCACAATAGAGAATTTTTTTTATTTTGGTGGAAATGCGCTAAAAATTCACAAATTTTAATGTCGGGGGATAACTTCACGCCCAAAAATTACAAAATTTATTCTGAAGATACTATCAACCAACAAACGATAAAAAAACACCAACAAACGAACAACAAACCATTGAAATAAAAATATTTTGAAAATTAAAAAAGTAAGGGGCTAACTATACGCTCATATTTTGAAATTTGAATAATTAAATAACGGTCAACCAACAAACGTCAAAATGTAACTAACAAACACCAACAAAGGACCAACAAACGATTGAAATAAAAATATTTTGAAAATTCCAAAAGTGGGGGGCTAACTATACGTCCAAATTTTTGAGTTTTGAATAATTAAATAACGATCAACCAACAAACGTACAAATGTAAGTAACAAACACCAACAAACGACCAACAAACGATTCAAATAAAAAAACTTTGAAAATTCAAAAAGTGGGGGGCTAACTACACGCTCAAATTTTTAAATTTGAATAATTAAATGATGGTCAACCAACAAACGTCAAAATGTATAACTAACAAACGCCAACAAACCACTAACAAACCATTGGCATAAAAGTACGAGTATTTTGAAAATTCAAAAAGTGGGGGGCTAACTTGACACCGGTAACGGCGCTACTGCCCCATAGATTCGTGGTGCACCCGCAACTTTGGGTCCTCCAGAACCTCTAGGCTGTTTCTCAGGCTGCCCTAAGCCAAACGCTGGAGTGTTTCCCTTCGATCGGAGACACTTGGTCTAACGTCAAAGAGGCGCAGAGCCCGCTTGGGCCTAGGTTTGACCCTCCCCGTGCTGGCGATTCCTGGCCATCGCCTTCTGTGCGCCAGTCCTGAGAATTCAAGGAGGCGATGATTTGGTGTCGCTGTATTCTAGAAGTACAGTCAGTGTCAATGAAGGTGGAAATAGTGTTTGGCATTTAAACTTGTTTTTTTCTTGCCGCATGGATAAAAGCCGACGCTAACTGCCAAATTTATAGAAACGTACATGTCGTCGAGAAAAAAAACGTCTAACGTAAATTAAATACGAACCGATTTATATACGTGCCTAAAACTCTATGAAATTCGGGAATATCCTTCAAACGTGTTCCTTTAAGCGAGCTTTGTCGACCGAAAGTTTACTTTGAAATATATTCCTTTATAAGGAAGAGGTAACGAATACGAAACATTAAATATGAACTCTAGAAATATTGGAACGTATGTACCTAAACCAAACTTGTCAGAAAGTATTTTCTTTTTAATAAGGAATTTATATACGGCTTGGGGAAAACTGTTTCCGTCTAGCCTTATAAGTTTCAAATTGGGAATACTTTTCTGTCTCCACTTATACATGTCAGGGAATAAAACATAACTAAAGTTTGTGTGATTTCAATAGTGAAATTGTGTTCTTTTCTAACCCGAGGCCAGTGTAATTGATTTACTTCCATACTATTGATGAAATGCTTTCAGATACATTAAAAAGAATTCCATTAACTGCGCGTAGAACTGAGAGGAACCCGAAAAGTATCCTCGGGAAAATCTTAGTAATTGCTTGTGCACGTGAGATGACACTCCTTTAATGTCGACGTTCTATTAATCAAACCTTCTTTATGCTAAATTTGCTCGCATTCAAAGAAACGAAGATGAATAGAGCTTCTTGTTTGTGTTACTAAAACAGAAGAAATCAGAATTTAAGCTTAAAGATTTGTATCAGGGCCCAACTCAACTGGAACACTAGGTAGGTAATTTATAAGTAAACGAAACAAAAAGAGAATACCAAAGCTGCCCGAGTACCTTTGTATGTTTCGCAGGTATTTCGCCAGCCTAGATTCAGAATGACAATGCATTACATGTAACAAAGCATAAAAGACTTCTTACCTACAAAATGTAAGCTATATTATACTTCTTACAATTTCAGAAATAGGATCTTATTTGATTTGAAAGAAATGAACAGTATTCAGTTCGAAGGTTTTGTCGGTGGATTTGAAAGGATCCACAGATTAAATTATTCATTTCTATTGAAATTCTGAAGTTCATTTCCAGATTCAAGAAAAATTTACAGATCATTTCTGAGATTTCATATTGGATTTATGTTAGTTCGTTATGAACCTATAATAAATGTTTTCTGGAAATTTTACATAAACACTTCTACAACGTAGGCATTCAGTTTGTGTATTCCTCATCCATACCGAGAAACTGGATTATAACTGACTTGTTAATCACAGTATTTGTTTGTAACTGAGCAAGTTTTACCTAACTTAAACACGGTTCTGCTCTCAATAAGACCCTGTTTAATAATAGATTTCCGAGAAATTTGCACTTTCTATAGATTTATTGCTAGGAATTTGATTCAAAATGCATATTTTTAGTTACACTACATCTTGAATCCCTCATTGTGTAACGTTATCTTCTTGCCCATTGATATTACCGATTTATAATTCTGCTAAAGTAACTAGGTATTTCAATTGTGTTTTCTTTGTAATCCACTAGTTTAGTTGTAAATTATTCCTGTAATAAATTTGTTATTAGCTTAGTATGGGATTATTTCGCTTAGTTCTTGCTTTTGCCGACGAAGGTCGTGCAGAGTTTTCTTTCATTTCTTTCGGCGGACCCACTTCATTTTACAAATACGAGATTCTATTATTAATTGAAGAGAAATAGACGCCATTACAGTTACACGACCATTTTTTTGTGAGCCTTTTTGGGATTTTTATTTGTTCCGAAATTGTAACTACAAGTATAACGTCACCGTGAAGGTTAACGATCTTGTAAATTGCCTCGATACATCTGATTTTACTTACAGTACCGGTGTCGTTGCCAAAGAATATACTTATCGAGACACGATTTGTTTACGTTACCTTCTGATTGCTACGAAGACTCGTTTCTGATAGTTTGATTACGTTATATTCTTTATTTGTTACTCAGTTGTAAACGTTGATTAACAAGACAAAACGCAAACGGGTAAACGTCATGTTTAAACGCTACTGACTTGTAAAACTGACAGCAGACTTGTAAAACTGACAGCAGACCTGTAAAAATTTTACAAGTTAGTAATCTAGTAATTTCATTGGCCAGAATTAATGCGAAGTCTCTGTTACATGGATCACATGATATTTTAGACATTTCTTCAAGAACAATTTAAGAACTAATTATTTACGTTTACTATTGTTTACAAATGAGTAACAAATAAAATATTGTACATTATACGCCAGGTAATAGTTTTTACGGGCTCTAGGAGATGACAGGCTCGCCTAACGGCTCGCCAGTCAACTTCTCCTATCGCCAGTAAAAACTCACTTACCTGGCTAATAATGTAAAATACTATTACGTTTGTATGATACCGATGTTAGCTATCGTTGCGCTGTGAATTAGTTTTGAAGTTATTGATTGGATCAATATAAATTTAGTTATTTTTGAATCGTAAAGCACTTTTCTTGAATTTAACGTCACTCTTATACATAATTATTGTAAGGATAACTCGTGGTTGATCAAAATTTTGCTTTTGTCATAAAGTCATTCGAATTATTGATTCTATTGAGTATTAAATACAGTTTTAATATCCGATTGCCTCCGTGTCAGACGTTAGCATTGGTATTTCGCAATATTTTAAGTGCAGCGCGATTCAGTACCACTTTTATTTGTTTGTTGTGTTATTGTCTGTTACATATTTGCAGAACGTGCCCTTCTGAATTCAGACGGCCTCTACGATCAGAATTTAAAAGTAATTCCTTGATTAACGTTTGCTTACATATAACTTATATTTTTTCTAACTACGTGTTGAACCCATTCACTAAATATCAATTTGAATTCAGCAGATCTATGTATATATTATAGAGACCTATTTTTAATATTTTTGAGATCATTGATTAAATTACCCTCGATTGTGACGCCTATTATTGTTCATGTTCTATCTCTACCAAGTATTTTATTTCTCTTTCTTTTCGAGACCAGAACAAGGATCTATTAGTCTACCTTGTTTCCTCTTTTGGTAAGTATTCCCTTCTCTCCTTTGAAAGTGATTAAAGACTAAGTGGCGCCTACCCGGTTTACTATTGCTACATTTCTTTTTGCTTATTTTTACTAGTGAACAAGGACCCCGATATTCACCCCGACCCACCTCTACTTAACCTGAGCTTCTATTCTATTCTATTCTATTCTATTCACATGGGAACCCGATCGGCAAGTTGCTTCATCCTCCCCGGTTCTAGATAGCTGTCTCAAAGGAGTTAATGTCCATCCCTGATCCAGGCGTAAATGCTTTTATCTCCCTCGCCACAAAACCTGCACGTGGGCTCCTCCACAAGCCCAATGTTATGCAGATGATAGTTGCCCATGTAGTGCTCAGTAACGACACGGGTGATCTTTCTAATTTTGAAGACCCCGATTTGGCAAGGGCCCCTGTTAAAAAGGTCCTGGACTGCCTGAGTCCCGTTACTTGTTGCCACAGAGACTGAAATTGACTGGTCACCCAGTCTTTAATCCTGGCCCTGATAACGAAGGGAGCAATTCCTAGGGTAGGCTCGGGCTGGACGAAGACCCCACAACAGCCTTCACAAGCCAGCTCGTCCGCTTTTGCGTTGCCTCCTATCAAGTGCCGTATCCGATCGGAACCTGTCTGCTGACAGGGCCCTCACCACCGCCTGACTGTCACTGCATAAGTGCATATGTATATATGCTTATTTCGGTAACTTATACGGAGGTTCTCCTGGACACAGGTCATGATGGCTGGCATCTCTGCCTGAAACACGGTGCTATGCTGCCCAAGGGAGAAGCTGACGCCAGCTCTCGGCAGATTACCATATCCACGTCCTTTTCACTTTCTGTTAGGGACCCGTCTTTAAACCACACGAGCCCTCTAGGTTTGAGGAGCGAGCCACTGCTCCTCTCCGGGAGAAAGACCTTATAACTCTTCGGTCTTGGTAAGATAGCTCTGATCATATCCCTTCTTGTGAGGAGAGGATCGGATCTGAGGGTTTCCTCCCGTGCCCAAGGCTTCCTCAACCCTTCCACACGTCCCAATTGGAAACCTTCCGAACATCTACCTCCACAGCTAAGGGTAAAGGCTCTAGTCCCAGAAGTGCCTCGCCAAGGCCAAAGGCGTGGTTTTCAAGGCTCCAGTGACTCCAAGCGAAACGAGTCTCTTTGAACTCTCCAAGCTGCTTCCTGTACGTTACCCTGTGCATGGCAGCCCACCATACAGGTGCACCATACAGTATTATTAGCCTTATCACTACAGTGTACAGCCAATATATCAGCGGAAGGTGGTTCAAGCCCTATATATAACCAAGGACCCTCTTACATGCTTCGGGGTGTTGCGATGCAGAAAGCTACCACTGTGCAGCTTTTCGTGCACAAATGTGGAGTTGTATTTACAGATTTATGCGCATCAAATTATTTTAAAGGTTAGGACATAGCCCCCCCCCCCTCCCATTACGTATTTTGTCGCTTGTAACTAGGTCACCTGATACATTTGGTTATGCGCTCAATATTGCGCCACTTGAATTAAAGCTAGCGCCATTACGGTTAAGCCATAAAAAATTTTTAAAGAGGGGGAGGGGCTAACTTAACGTTTTCAAAAGTTAAGTTTTTTACCGTGTTTTTCTACTACATCGTACCTTTCATCATGCGCTAAAATGCGCCGTAAACAAAAATCTTTTCAGAAACACTATACAGGGTGTTTTTTGGGGGGCTTTAGTTAAACGTTTCTGGGAAAGTAAAATAGGTAGGTTTTTAAAAATTTGTACTTAGGAGTTACTCCGAAGGCCGAATCGATGTAACATATTTTCAAAATGGACGCACTTCCGGAAATACCGGAATTGGCTAGTAACTTCATTATTTTAAATAGCAACCCCTATTTTTTATTACATTTTTGGATTGTACGTGAAATTTCAGTTCTTTTGATATCCACATGTCGATATCTACCATTTATGATTTTTAAGTTATTTTGACTTTAAGAAAAGAAATGGCGGATGCAGATGGTACTTTGATAATTGATTACTTGAAAACGGTTGTAGTCATAGCAACCCATTTTTATAAGTGCATAGAAAATGAATAGGGCTTTCATTTAGTGTACTTAAAAAAAAGTTAACTTGCGGACAACCGCACCTATGGAGATCCAAAGTTATGAAACTTCAAAGACTAAAAACTCAGGTTTTTTTTAATTGAGTCACCATTTTCTTACTATTACTATTACTACTATTAACAGACGATCAAATCAAATAACACTAACATCCATCGTCTTAATAGTATCTTTGACTTCTCCGCATTCCCATTAGCATTACTTTTACTTTTACTCGAGGTGCGTACATACAATTTCATTTAAATATCTTAACAAATACAAAAATTAGATTGCGCATGCGCAATATTATTTTTTCATCTTCAAAATTGTCTGAGGTTTAATAAATATTTACTGACACAGAAAACCGGGCATTTATATGTGCTTTGTAACAAGAATTTATTATAAAAGATACCATTCTTTGAAGGTTCGAGCAGTTTTTGGGGCCGTAACTGTTTGGCCCGTTAGTCTACGTAACTAAAAAACAATAGCGACCTTTCTTATATCCTTAAGAACATGTCTACCAATTTTCGATGCGACCGGACGTTTCTAAACAAAGTTATCGTGCACAGGCAGACGGGCAGACATACAGCAGTACAAAATTATAAACTATCTCGACGATCGTTAATATATGAACTACATTGCGGCATAATTCATCAACTCCAAACCAAGTAAGTTAATACCTATGAGTTATTGGCGATTATTGCAAACCGAGTTAAAATTGCACAATTAGAACATAACTTCACCGCATACCCATGTGTATGTATATATATATATATATATATATATATATCGGTTAAGTTTGGCTACACTTTCTCGTATAAAAAGGTAAGTTCGGCTACATAATGCCAAGTTTGGCTACGTAGTCAAAGTTGATACACTAGTCGTGGTAAACTGAGGCATATTTGACTACAAAAGTTTGGCTACAGGAACATATAAATTCTACCATGTTAGTGTAGTCGAATTTCAAGTACACGAGCGGCGAAAGTTTTTTTCAAGGGGGGTTTTAAACAAATAATTCTTTATAGGTTATTTATAGGTTATGTTTGTTACTGTAACTACATGTATGCTACTTTAATGACATCAGTAATTACATACGCCTCCAGTTTTATACAAACTCGCCTTTTTCAAGACTCATATAGCTTGGATATACGATCTTATAAGGTATGTAGTTCCCTGAAAGTGTTTTTAGATGTAAAACTGTACCCAACATTACCGATGTATCTAATTGATGTAAACATTGTTATAGAAGCCCTAAATCATGAATTTGGAGAGAAAACTTGTTCACAATGAACCTCGTTATATAATTCGTAAAGTAGTCGAATTCTTTGATCGATAAAAAGAAGCAGATCGTTGGTTTTAAACCTCGACTATACGGATGGAAGGGAAACTCCTCACAAGCAATTGTTGGTTTTCGATACAAAAAGTGTTATGAAAAACGCAGGTTGTTAATGGAAAGAAGTGACATCGTAACATGGTGTTCTCGTTATTTAACACTAAAAGAAAACGAACACCTGAATGTGACAAAAGACCCGTTATATACTTGGACGAAACCTATATTTACCCATCGTACGGAGTGAG
>NW_022170511.1:20634300-20654351 GCF_008802855.1 Photinus pyralis | reverse complement strand
ATCTGTGTCAGTCAACACTCGATTATATACTGACCATAGTTCTGGACCAAAAATGGCCGGCCGCCTTCCGTCACCACGACAATTTGGACGTTCCACATATGTACCTTTAAACCATTGAAGTAATGGGTACAGTTGTGGTGGCCAATTTTGTTCTAGAGATAAGCTACCGTTTATTTTTAATTTGTTTTGCAAATCTCATCTTGTTTCGCTTTTAAACACAACAAGGGGGTATTGTAGTACGATTAAAGTTACCAAGAATTTTTTTATGCGTAATTATAAATTTTTTGAACATTGTAACAAAGAACAAGGCTGAACATAAAAATAAAATTTATGTTATTATTTGTCATGGCGTTAGTTTAGTAAGAGACATAAATAGGAATTAAATAGTCCGAAGGGCACTCTGCTCTCGTTTCATACACGGCCACGGTCAATTTGTAGGTGAAAATTTCTCGTTGTGAAATACAACAATTTGGGAAATTTATTTTGAGCTGTAGACTAGAACGTTATTTTATAGCAGATGTTAAAATGACATTTTAGTCAGTTTTTAATAAGTAGTCACTCTTTAACCGCAAGGGTAGATAAAGTGAAACAGATGATTATGCAATCTAATGACATCTGTCATTCTTATTTAAAATGGGATACCGAGCGCGATATATAAAATGACGTTCAGAACATAACTAACGGAGATGTCAAAAGGGCGCTGCTTATTTTTTTGCCAATATGCCCAATTCACGATCTCCGATCTAAAAATTTGATAATGAGTCCATCTGCATTGATATACCATTTGTCCCGTCCATAATTTGTCTGCTAATAATTACTGAAAAGGTAATAGAACCATATTAAGTGGCATAATCGATGAATTTATTCAAAAGTCATACTATGGACTACATGAGATTATACAAGAGCCGATTCTTAATTTCAAATAAAATAGTGCGCTATTTCCATTCTGAACTGAGACCCTCACTTTTAATAGTACCTAGAGAGAGTGCCTACGTATTTTTGACGAAGCGCTCCCTTAAATAAAATGTTAATTTAAGGACCGGCGAATAATGCTAATTGTCGTCAGGTTTCGAAACGCTCGGAAACTTACAAAGTTTAATTAAGTCTATAGGTCAAAATTAACCCATTTGAACTTCTAAAACCACTAATGATTGATTACGCCCTTGCAACGCCCGGGGAGGAAAATAAATTTGTACTATTGATTTTCATTTAACCGATCCGAGCTTTAATTAAAATATAAGTATAGAAAACACAAGTTTATATCACCAACCAACTGGCAAGAGCAAGCACGCAAATATCAAATATTTTAGTAACATTTCAAAATTCCTTGTGCGGTTTATTGAAGGGTTATAATTAGAGTTTCTAACTTGAAACATGGAAGAACTTTAGTCAAAGTTTCCATTAAATAATTATTCGATACATGGATTGTATTTTGCGCTATTTGGCGTATAGTGCACATTAATATCAAATTTCCCTAAAGCAAATGCATAAAGAGGTGCTATACGAACTGGTAGTGTAATGTTTAGCGTAACGAGAACTTGGCCTACGTAAAATAGAACTTCAGACCTCGCAAAGTGAAATCTTACAATAACTCCGGAGCAATTTCTTCTTCAATTTCCCACATTTAAAAAGAAATGCATAACTTCACCTTTCATATATCCAATAACCGAAACCAAAGTAAAATTGTGAATAACTATAATTGGAATCTGGTTTTACTGTATCCTATGGAAATATTGCTACCAATTTACTAATTTAATCTACCCTGTAACATCAAAGAGAACAAATTAAAAAAGTAATCGTTCACGATTTACAAAAAGAGCATTTCCACTTGCATTAATTTCCCATTTGTAAGATGCAGCTCCTGTTAAAAATTAAAATCCTAAAAATCTGGCCACAAATAAGAAAAATAGCGTTTGCATATTAACGTTTTTTATAGGGGAACGTTCAACAAATTAGAGACAAGCTGAAATTTAGCAAGGTACTTTGTTTTAAGTGTCACCCTACCTTTTTTGAAATTTTTCTTAATAACTCTAAAAGGAAGCATTTTAAGAAAAAAATGTCGAGAGAAAAATTATGGAGAAGAAAATTTCCTAATGGGTATTGAGAGGTTCCACCTTGCATATACAACTTACGTCGATACACACATTTTTGAGAGTTGACACACTCCTGGTGAATATTTTAGATGATATGGTGACGATAAATGTGTACAATTTTGTTCTAGGACTTTTTTCGGTATCTTCTATGGTAAAGGAATTATGATCCGAGGGGTCTTAGGTGCTACACCCTGTATATTTTGTTAGTTTATAGTTTCTTGAACTTGATAGTTCAAAGGGACCTGTCCGCCTGTATGTTCAGAATACCTCATCAAGTAGATTGGAGACATTTGATAAACGTCAAAATAGAAAAGAAGAAAAATAAAATTGCTCTCAAGACTAGTAGTACACTGGTTAAATCTCAAAATACATAACTGTGATTGCATGAATAATAAACATATCTTTTAGTGTTAGAGTAATAGATGGTGTTTTATATCCTCGTCTTACACATTGAAACTTCCGATTTCTGTACTTCTTTAAGTTCATTTTGAAATGTGAAGTTCGCAAAGTAATTCGTGCAAATACGTTTAAGTCACAACGAAATCCTTTCAATTTGGGATAATACTGTTGGATTATCCTTTTTTTTTCTTTTTGTTCAAGTCACGCTTCGAATTTTTATTAGAAATTACTTTAACCGCCAGCGACAATTGGTATTCATCTTTTTTAATCGGTTGTTTGCAGAGTTTGAAGGCAGTTTCTCTGAGGAGTATGCATAATAAATTTATACCTAAAGTTGTGGAAAGTGGTTAGATATTTAAATGAAAAATTTGAATTTAAGGCACGGGATTTTTCATAATCTGAATTCGTGTAAAAGGCCATTGTGCTTGCGTACGATGAGAGAAAGCTAAAATTGTCCGTTTATTTCGTAATCCAGGTCGAAATCCGGATATTTCCTCCAGGTTTCTCTGTTTAAATACGTTGTAAGCAAGAGCGTTTACACATAAATAACTGCTGCAGCACTTGCCGAATTAAGCATTTGTACGATTCAGTAAAATCACTTCAACGTAAAGCCTTTCGAGAAGTGAAACGGCATTAAACACGATTTTGATATACTAAGCACCTTATGTATTTACTTATACAAACAGCGGCAATCGTGCGTAAAATAGTAAATGGAAATCAAAGGGTTTCTCGCTATTACGTTACTTTGAAGGAGGATCGCGAAAATTTATGGCGCGAACATTTATTAGTTAGGGGTGGTTTACATAATATTTTATTATACCCCTTTATTTAAACACTTTACCACCTGCAGAAATTTTAAGCCTTGCTCTGTCCTTAATTTAATATTACGGTATGTCCTTTGTGACTAGGTAATCGCTTGAATATTCTACCGTTTTTGACGACGCACTGTAACGCGTTGCTTGGACGCTTCATTCAAAGCACGAACTAATCCATCAAACAGATTATACGCATAAGCCATCAACATTTAGTAGGTACCACCTCAATACAAAATTTCCAGTATTAACATTTACACAGGGGTGTTGAGAAATCTCGCAAATTATAGTACCGTTTAACCGGCCTTGTCAAAACTCAAAATTTTTAATTTACTCGTCTTTATGTGTGTCTGCTACCTCGACATAAGTCAAGAACATGACACATTATTGGCGAGGAAATATTGAAGTACGAGGCCCCTACTTTAATTTCCGAGTCAAGTAGTGTCATTTCACTGACGAGTTTTGTAGGTCCGTGAAGTTGGAGTATCGACATATTCAATTTTAGGACTTACTACAATTTTGTGCTAATTTTGTGCTATTTATTGGCGTATACCCCAAATTTTGTGCTCTCATGGTTTTTGAGTTATTCAAATTTTTAGGATGGGACTCTAACTTTACGACTATACTCGATGTTGTTAAATGTGAAATTTTAATATACCTAAATTTTGTGCTCATTTTGTGCTATTTATTGCCGTATGCCCCAAATTTTGTGCTCTTATGGTTTTTGAGTTATTCAAATTTTTAGGATGGGACTCTAACTCCTCGACTATACTCGATGTTGTTAAATGTGAAATTTTAATATACCTAAATTTAGTGCTCATTTTGTGCTATTTATTGCCGTATACCCCAAATTTTGTGCTCTTGTGGTTTTTGAGTTATTCAAGTTTTTAGGATGGGACTCTCTTCACGACTATACTCGATGTTGTTAAATTTGAAATTTTAATATAGGTACCTAAATTTTGTGCTCATTTAAAAAGTAGTCGTAAACGATTTGCATAAAGCGCATTTCCACTTGCATTCATTTCCCATTTGTAAGATGCAACTTCTATTAAAATCGTAAAAATCCGGCCACAAATATGAAAGATCGCGTTGCACATGGGCAATCCATTTTTGACGTGCTACTTCAATTTCAGTTTATGAGAAGAATTTCATTTCAATGCTTTTCTAAATAAGAAAGTTGGAACTGCGCATGTGTAAACCTAAATTTTGAAACTAATGTTAGATTTTCCTTTGTTCCAAGCGCCTAAGTATCAAATTTCACTTAAATGCTTCCATAGATAAAAAAGTTGGCACTGCGCATGCGCAAAACCAAATTTTGAAATTGGCGTTTGATTTTCCTTTATTCCAAGTGCCTATGTATCAAATTTCATTCAAATACCTTTATAAGTAAAAAAGTTTGCAATTCGGTTTATAAATGGTCGAGATGCGAAAAGGGCACTGTGAATTTTGAATCGATTCGATTCAACTTTTGGCATTGCGGTTTATATGGCTAAAGCTATGCCCATATTGAATTTCATGCAATTCAGTTCATAACTAACGGAGATGTAAAAGCGATCGAACATTTCTAAACAAAGTTATCGTTCACACGGACAGATAGATGGACAGGCAGACAAAGGAACAGACGGACAGACCAACAGGCAGACGGCAGATAGCAATGCAAAATTATAAACGATCTCTAGGATTGTTAATAAACGGCAAAAGTGTAAAATTATGGAACATGTAAAAAACGGTTTTTTGTTTTTTTTACAATAACTTTTTTTGTAAGCGGTACAGAAAAAATTCCTTCTTTGGTACAAGACTCGACACCATAACGAACCAAATAGCGAAAAAAGTAGAACAATAGCTCTTAAGATAAAGAACTAGTAGCGTCGCATAACGAGCGGACGGACGGACGGGCGGACGGACAGCCGGACGGACGGACGGACAAAGTGGCCACAATAGCCCATTTTTTTTTATTTTTGTGAAACAGCCAAGAAATTCTGGCTATAAAATCAAATCGAATATATACGTATATGCATGTGCGCGTGAACCGTAACGCGGACATTGACGGTATTTTTAGCGCATTTCCACAGAAATAAAAAAAAATGCGCTATTGTGGCCACTTTGTCCGTCCGTCCGTCCGTCCGTCCGTCCGCTAACTTTGCGACGCTACTAGTTTTTATCTTAAGAGCTATTGTTCTACTTTTTTCGCTATTTGGTTCGTTATGGTGTCGAGTCTTGTACCAAGGAAGGAATTTTTTCTGTACCGCTTACAAAAAAAGGTATTGTAAAAAAAACAAAAAACCGTTTTTTACATGTTCCATAATTTTACACTTTTGCCGTTTATTAACGATCCTAGAGATCGTTTATAATTTTGCATTGCTATCTGTCGCCTGCCGGTTGGTCTCTCCGTCTGTTCCTTTGTCTGTCCTGTCTGTCCATCTATCTGTCCGTGTGAACGATAACTTTGTTTAGAAATGTTCGATCGCTTTTACATCTCCGTTGGTTATAAACTGAATTGCATGAAATTCAATATGGGCATAGATTTAGCCATATAATACGCAATGCCAAAAGTTGAATCGAATCGATTCAAAATTCACAGTGCCCTTTTCGCATCTCGACCATTTATAAGCCGAATTGCAAACTTTTTTACTTATAAAAGTATTTGAATGAAATTTGATATATAGGTACTTGGAATAAAGGAAAATCAAACGCCAATTTCAAAATTTGGTTTTGCGCATGCGCAGTGCCAACTTTTTTATTTATGTAAGAATTTAAACGAAATTTGATACATAGGCACTTGGGATAAAGGTAAAACAAACGCCAATTTCAAAATTTGGTTTTGCGCATGCGCAGTGCCAACTTTTTTATTTATGGAAGAATTTAAACGAAATTTGATACATAAGCACTTCGAATAAAGGAAAATCGAACGCCAATTTCAAAATTTGGTTTTGCGCATGCGCAGTGCCAACTTTTTTATTTATGGAAGAATTTAAACGAAATTTGATACAGAGGCACTTGGGATAAAGGAAAATCAAACGCCAATTTCAAAATTTGGTTTTGCGCATGCGCAGTGCCAACTTTTTTATTTATGGAAGAATTTAAACGAAATTTGATACATAAGCACTTCGAATAAAGGAAAATCAAACGCCAATTTCAAAATTTGGTTTTGCGCATGCGCAGTGCCAACTTTTTTATTTATGGAAGAATTTAAACGAAATTTGATACATAGGCACTTGGAATAAAGGAAAATCAAACGCCAATTTCAAAATTTGGTTTTGCGCATGCGCAGTGCCAACTTTTTTATTTATGGAAGAATTTAAACGAAATTTGATACATAAGCACTTGGGATAAAGGAAAATCAAACGCCAATTTCAAAATTTGGTTTTGCGCATGCGCAGTGCCAACTTTTTTATTTATGGAAGAATTTAAACGAAATTTGATACATAGGCACTTGGGATAAAGGAAAATCAAACGCCAGTTTCAAAATTTGGCTTTGCGCATGCGCAGTGCCAACTTTTTTATTTATGGAAGAATTTAAATGAAATGTGATACATAGGCACTTGGAATAAAGGAAAATCTAGCGCTAGTTTCAAAATTTTATTTTGCGAATGCGCAGTGCCATTTTTTTATCTATGGAACTATTTAAGTGAAATTTGATACTTAGGCGCTTGGAACAAAGGAAAATCTAACATTAGTTTTAAAATTTAGGTTTGCGCATGCGCAGTTCCAACTTTTTTATTTAGAAAAGCATTGAAATGAAATTCTTCTCATAAACTGAAATTGAAGTAGCACGTCAACAATGGATTGCCCATGTGCAAAGCTATCTTTCATATTTGTGGGCGGATTTTTACGATTTTAACAGAAGTTGCATCTTACAAATGGGAAATGAATGCAAGTGGAAATGCGCTTTATGTAAATCGTTTAAGATTACTTTTTAACTTGTTTATATAGGTACCTCTGTATTATAGCCCAATTTTCACAAAAAAAGAAGCTTATACCTGCGTAAATTGCGGCCATGAGGGTATCCGATCTCAGGACTGAGAACACGTGGAAAGCTATTCGAAAAAATGTCCACATCAATTAGTAATTATTTTACTGAAAGTCGTTTAAAATTGATTTTAATCCCCAAGAAATATAAGAATATAGTCCCTTTTTTTGCTTAAATGTAGAAATTGGACTTTCACCGATTTTTCTAAAAAAATGTTTTTGAACCTTTTTGAGTGAAAATTAGAACTCAAACTTAACCCGTAGGGTGCTTTCAGTGGTGAAGTGTTCACTTTTTACGCTCAATTAACCAAGAAATAAACGAAGTTGATGTTGAATAATTTCACTTATCAGATCATTTTAAGTCACTAATTCTAAAATATATGTGTGGAATTAATTTTTTCATTAATTAATCGAATTTGACTGCGCTTGATAATTGAATTTAATAGGCCATTGTAACTATGGTTAATAGGTTAATGTTTCTTTTACAGAATTACACAGAATATATAAATCTACACGACACAACCATACTACATACGCGTATTTAGTACCTTAAAAATGACAGCCCTCACAAGAGACGAACGGTTATAGTATAAGTGCACATAAAGTCTACTAAACGGCAAAAAATAGCACAAAATGAGCACAAAATTTAGAAATAATAAAGCTTTTAAATGAACACCATTCAGTAAAGTCGTGAAGTTGGAGTCCCATATCCTAAAAATTTGGTAACTAACAAACCATCTGAGCACAAAATTTCTACTATACGGCAATAAATAGCACAAAATGAGCACAAAATTTAGGTATATTAAAATTTCAAATTTAACAACATCGAGTATAGTCGTGAAGTTAGAGTCCCATCCTAAAAATTTGAATAACTCAAAAACCATAAGAGCACAAAATTTGGGGTATACGGCAATAAATAGCACAAAATTAGCACAAAATTGTAGTAAGTCCTAAAATTGAATATGTCGATGTCGATACTCCAACTTCACGGACCTGAGTTTTGTATCGAAATCGTCTTTGTCGTTGTTATACCCTTTCGTAATAATTGTGGAAACCGGTGTCGTTTACCTGCATTTTACTGTGACTTCGCAGTTACATCGGCTGTTTGAGATAAGGCACATCTTGCATTCTACGTATATTAAATAAACGAAATTACGGTTACTTCAATTTATCATCAAGATATCCGTTCAAACAGTGTGTTGATTTAGATTTAGATTAGATTTTTCAGTTGGGAAGATTACATAGAATTATTTATTTTATTTAAAGTGTAACCTATAACGTTTGTGTCATAAATAAAGCAGGCGATGTATTACCTGCATTTGACAGTAATGACTGATTTAAAGGTAAAATTCAGGTAACGTATCGATTGTAATTTTGATGGGTTATTTAAAATTGGCGCTTTCTCTGAGTACAACTTTCCCAATTTTTCTTGCCATAAATCTACCCAAATTAAGTTTTGGATATACCAATACCAGATTATTTATTTACCACATAATACCTACTCCTTGTAGTACCTTAACAAAGTGCTGTTTCCAGTCATCTATTTGTATTCCTCTCTCACTTAATTATTTTGTATTTTCCCTTTTTCTCTGTTTCGCATTGCCACCTCCCCCGTTTTCTGAGTTCCCCTATCTGCACTTTTCCCCATTAATTGATTGCATTTGCTACCCTAAGTATTTAATTTCTTCCTTCTCCTCCCTTCACCCTTAACTCCATTCTCTTTCTTTCCCAATACCTCTCCATTCTTCCCATTCCTTCACCTGTTTCACCTATGTTTCCATTATTAACTGTGTCGTTCGCGTAACTCACTTCGATCCCTCCACTTTGACCCTGTCTTAATATTTGTTCCATTATCTCTTATGTAGAAATTCATTCAGTGCTTTAATTGGCTAGAACACTTCACATTTCTTCCCTCCTACCCTTATTCTCGTCTCTCAATGTAATTCCTTGGTTATGTTGTTTAGCTTTTGTCTATTTTGACATCTTGCATGATTTCCCATACTTTTCCCTTTCCACTCTTTGTCAAATGTTACCACTAAATTCATGAAAAACGCTATCACCTTTTCGTCCATTCTTTCAATTCCTTTTCCACCTTTATGTGTAGTACATATACAGAGTGGCCCAACGAGAAGTATACAGAGGGCTTTTAGGGTATTAAATTTAGAAATTTCGAAAAATCCTCGAACACGTCAATTTTGTATACGAGGGGGGCTACTTTTGGAATACAAATCACGAACCCAAGTCTTCACCCCTCTACGTAGGGAGCTTAACCCCTAAAATTTTAAATGGAATCCTATGGCAAATGGCGCATTATTTGAAAGCCAATTTAATCGTGATTACTAATCTGCTTTGCTTTTTAAATTCTATTGATTCGTTTCGGAGATATTCGCATTTGAAATGGTTTTTTCCCCTGATTGAAGTCCTTTAGATTACTTCTTGTGGGGATATTTAAAGAATAAAGTTTATGCTACTCCGCCCGGAACATTACAAGGGTTGCGAGCACGTATAACCATAGTGTAAGAATACACTATGGTATAACTCCACAATTTCGAGCGATTACCCCTGAAATCTTGCAACATGTACGGCAGCGTTTTGAAGCAAATCTTTATGGAAACAGGCGGAAGGCAATTCGAGCATTGATTGAAATAAATGTTGTTTGTTTAAAGTTATTTGTTATTTTTGCACAATTTAAACCTTGTATTAAAATTTAAACATTTTAATACAAGGTGACTTAGATCGCATTTGTTTTGGTTTTTTAGAAAAAACCATTTCAAATGCGAATATCTCCGAAACGAATCAATAAAATTTAAAAAGCAAAGCAGATTAGTAATCACGATTAAATTGGTTTTCAAATAATGTGCCATTTGCATAGGATTCCATTTAAAATTTTAGGGGTTAAGCTCCCTACGTAGAGGGGTGAAGAGTTAGGTTCGTGATTTGTATTCCAAAAGTTGTCCCCCTCGAATACAAAATTGACGTGTTCGAGGATTTTTCGAAATTTCTAAATTTAATACCCTAAAAGCCCTCTGCATGCTTCTCGTTGGGCCACTCTGTATATAGTCGATCGCTCCCCTCCCTGTTCTGACCCCCATTTATGTTTCTTCCGACATTCTCTTCTCTTCTATTTTTCCTCTAATCATTGCAAATACTTTGCATATCTTGTTTAATAGTTTCCTTATCTTTTCCTTGAACCCCTCTGTGGAGAAACCCCAAGCCTCATTTCATATTTCATTCCTCTCTGCACCTTTGCCTTTGAGTTTCTTCGTCTCCGTTTACCTCCTCTCTTCCTACCTCCTCTATCTTCTCCTTTTACATCTTCTTCCCTTAACAAAGTGGTGTTTCAGGTCTTCTATCTTTATATATAATTCCTCTGTAAGTGCGTTGTGACTGAACTCCTAAACGGCTGTGTCCCCCGATAGTTTAGATTCACAATTGGGCCCGATCGGATTATAGGATTACAGGAAACTTCATTTTTCGGCGATGTCGCACTCTGATATTTCACCTACTGATCGATACATGCACCAAGTCACTTCGTCGTACCGTGTATAAAGCAAACCAACACCTTTCCACCTTTCCGTACAAGATCGTAGTAATGGTTTCGGGGTAATTGTCGTTTTAACAAACAAAAAATTGATTTATTTAAAAGGCTGAGTAGGTAGATTTTAATTTCAATTTCAACATATGCACTTTAATATTTTCATTTTCTGTATTTGTTTTCCATAAAGGTGGCCGAAGGCGGAAAAGATCATTATTTGAATTTTTAGGTAAAAAGCACATAAGTACTCTTTGATTTTACTGAGAGACCTGGTCACTGGAACAACGTAATTTTACTAAAGTTAACTAGCCGTGGACGCGTTTTGAGCAGAAAAATTTCACTTTACCGTTAGGGAAAATTTAAATATCCTGAAATGTAGGCCCTGTTACATTGCGGCGTGGAGCTTAAAAATGGCGCCTGTTACATTTTTAGCGCCCAACGTGGGGATTTGAAAAGGACGCCCGTTACACAATAAGCAATTGACTCCGTAACAAGTTTTAAAGCACCTTCAAAAGATGTTATAGACGTTTTTTAGCCATTTTCTAAAGATTCTATAAAAATTATTCAGATATTCTTAGTGGAATGTTCAGATACTCTTCAGATATTTATCAAGTATTCTTCAGGACCTATTCAAAGATATTCTAAAATATCACAAGAGGTTAGCTTGACTATAGTTTACTAAATATACCTCATAACTCGAATTGACACTTAGTATTAGGGACGGCCAGCTTTACATGCCTTCCAAACCATGGTAGTGAAGAGGTGTTCTGCACCACTAAAAACTGGGAAGTTGTGGGATTCGAACACACAACCTGTGAGGATAGAGTCCGAGTCTTAAACCGCTACGCCGCCGATTACTAGTAGATAGTATGAAATAAAATAGCTTGACTCCAGTCAGTAATGCAGGAAAGGAGTGCTTACACAATCGCGCATGAAGTGGTGCACTAAGTACTACCATATATTTTACACACATTTCCATAATAGCTACTTTTCCCATTTGAGGAAATGCGCGAAATAAATTGATCATTATTTTCGTCCTTTTATAAAAATCCCTCTTGGGCATTTGCATTTCAATGATGTTTAAATATTAACGTGTTATACAGAATGGATTAACTTATGACGACGTGCGTCACTCACCTTACAGGAATAATGAGAGTATTGATGGCAATTTAATCACGCGGTGATGCTGTGAGATTTGATGTCCATTGAAATGCTATGGACATAAATCCCTATCCCATTAGAATTGGTTTCCATTTCAATAACATTGAATTCCACTTCCATCTTTATTTACCCTTCGAATTCCTGCAGGCACGGTTGGATTTCAATGTTGCTTTATCCCGACATCTGTCAAATCGCACACTTTCGGTTCTGCAAATCGTAGGCATTAACGACATTACGTTGCGATCTAATAGGTACGAGACCATCATGAGCAAAGACGCGAAGCCTTCAGGGATTTCCAACTAATTTCTTTTTATTTATTCCATTATACCGGGAGGAAATAACAAATTCGAAGAGCGCCACCCTCTTCCAATAAAGGTGTATAACTTTAACTTAATAGAAGAAGGCTTCAAACTTTGAGCATCGTGATAAAGTTGAAATAAATTGGCTGGATTCGTTGGATAAAAATTCAATGCTCTATTTTAGTTGTTTTTCCATTCACAATTCCTCCCATTCAATTTTAAAATGGGGGGACGTGCGAAATTTGATGTTATAAATCAGAAGTCCGCAATTACAAAATATTACCAAAAGATATAACCCTAATTTAAAATTCTTGCGCCAGCAGAATTCTTTTACCTCAACGAGTTAGAACATACGACACAATAAATCAGTCGCACATAAATGGTAACGCTTAAAAGCGACGTTGTTTGTGTGAAAATTTATAGAGAAAATAAATTTGCCCCCCTTTTTTCTCTGTTTGCAATTAGGCGAAAAGCGAAATGAACACTCTTAACTGTTGAGTTATGACGCAAGAAAACGGGCACATATCTAAAAAGGGTCTAAGTATTTCGCACCAAATGTAACTAAACCTAAAGTTAATTTGCTATTTGAATTAAATAATGGAGAAAATAAATTTCAGCAATAAACATTAAAAAAATAGCTCTCTCGTTTGTAGTTGATGCATGTAAGGATTTCCGACTTACAGGTCGCTAGGATATGTTTTTTCTGCACATCGTGGATACTTGTACTATTTCTCGGGGCAACTGGCTATTAAGTGACCGAAATTGTCACATCTGAAGCACCTAACGTGGATGTGTTCCTCGCCTGGGAGTCACCTCTACTACCAAGTTATTGCGCTGAGAAATGAGTTTGTTTGGAATCGAATTTTTTATAAGATACAGTTCGAGATACAGTTTGTATGGAATGTTCATTTTCAAATGTTATTGTGTTTTACGGAAAAATATAAAAAAAGGAATCACGAAAATTAACTGTTTTTACAAGTAAAATTCATCCGATCTTTTTAAAAATCCGTATTTGGTTACTTCTTTTGATGACAAAACAATATTACAAACCCGATCACCGTAGATATCATAGTCTTTGATTAATTAAATAAACAAATTAAAAAAACGATGGTTTGTCTTTCACACTGGGCGACTCCTAGAGCGTTCTTAATTTTTTGACAGTTAGTGAACCCCAAAACAACCTTTTTCAACAATTGTGCCGATGATTCTTGCAAATCGACGGACCGTGGAATTTTTTTCCAAAATCCGAAGAATTTTCTTAGTTAACTAATGGAATAATTCCAAAAATCTATAATAGGCGTATGGAAAGCTCTTGAAAAGACCTACATTAAAAAAATACGTCCAAATCCGATTAATAGTTCACAAGAAATCAGCTTTTGACTTTGGGCTTGTGTTCGAGACACCCAAAAATGATTTTGCAAATCGGGTCGCATCGAACGATTCATTAAAGCTTGAACTTTTCTTATACTTCTATTTGACTAAAATGTATGATTTTTAATAATCAGAGTGCCAAGGGCCTATTATAGAATTACCTTTCTTATTATATTTCGGGAGTTATACCATTTGTTAGTTAAATAAAAAAATTCCAGTCCGTCGATTTGCAAGAATCATCATCGGGACAATTTTTGGAAATGATTTTCTTAGGGTTCCAACATCTGTAAAAAACTTGAGAACCCTCTGCGAGTTACCCCGTTTGAAAGACCAATCACCGTTTTGTAAATTTGTTTATTTAATTATACAATAACTATAAAACCTTCGGTGATCAGGTGTGTTTCATTGTTTTGTCATCAAAAGAAGTGACCAATACGGATTTTCAAAAAAGATGGGATGAATTTTACTTGTAAAAACAGATTGTTAATTTTCGGGATTCCTTTTTTTATATTTTTCCGTAAAACACAATAACATTTGAAAATGAACGATCAATACAAACTGTATCTTATAGAAAATTCGATTCCAAATAAATTCTTCTATTTATTTTTTCGCTAAGAGCAATAGTTAATGAGATAATTGAAGTCAAATGCGAAAATAAACGACATTTTGTCATTTTTTCTTCGTTTTTTGTTTATAACATTTTCCGGGAGTTTCCGCCCAGGGGGACTATAATTTTCGGATTCAGTGGATTTTTTACATAGACTACACTCGGTTTCGTTGCGTGAAATGACAACATCCAGCCCAAAAGGTAATTTGACTGAACTATTGGGTCATTCAGTAAACAAATTTTCTCATTCCACTTCAGGAGGCCCGGGAGACTGAAAATGGTAGTGAATGGGGTGAATTGGTTGCTTTACCTGGCTCTGTTCCTTTGTAGAGGAGGAAAAAGGTTTAATTCAGTTTGAATTTACACTTTTTATACACACCTTTGCTAAATAAATTTTGTATTCAGTCGCCTGTTTGTGAAAATTGACCTCCCATACCACTCAACCCTCCCCGCACTCGCTTTAAAATGTTAAATTATATTGATGTTCATATCAGACAAGTTATGGAAGATATAAAGATAAATGCATACGATGAAAGATGAAAATTAGCTTAAAATGTGCCAAACTTTGAAATCTGGAAAACTATCAGGTTTAAGTAATTCAGAAATTTTTAGAAAAGATACAATTTCGATTCGTATTTGCTAGTTCGGTTCAAAGGTGTTTTTGACTCCTTGGTTGGCACAGGGGGATTAATTATCAATCTCAAACAATTTAATCAATTTGTAAAGACGGACCATTTTTAATTAGACCATAAAAATGTTAATATGTAAGTACATCAGGTTGCTTTCTAGCAAAATTAAATTTGCAAAATGTTTACCATTTAATTCCGAGACATAGAAGCCACAGGACATACTTGAATATCACTCTCAATGGAATATTGTGCGGATATAAAGGCTTATTGCACGCTTATGGTGTTTATGATCACGATAATTAGTATCATTCGGTTTACAAAAATGTGGGAAGACATTGTGCAAGTTCTTGAAGAGGTATAAATACAAGTACGCTATGTAAAGTGGTGAATTTAACTACACAATGTAATTTTTTTTAATTCAGGAAGCCTTCGACAGCTTTATTTTATTTTATTGCCGGACAATTGATTTATTAAACCCGCACCCTAATCAATAGCAGTATACCTGACTCAAATAATGGTAAATGTCTATGCGGGAAAAACAAGATTTGGTTATAATACTTGATAGAAACTTGTGGATTCCTTTATATTAAAAACCCTTAATGGTCTCATTGTATTTTCACAAGTTTATAGCATTAAATCCAATGGTTTCTCGGTATAGGTACAGTAACTCAATTTAGAACAGTGGTTACAACCGGGTATCTCGTTTTTGATTGATAGTTCGTTCTGGTCGCCATATTGGGGCTAAAATGCTATAGGTAGTTTAGTATGAGTTTACACTTTTCTTTGTTTTCTTGCGAAATTAAATGTATATTGTGGACTATGAAATAGCATACAGTTACTGTAGGTATGTAGGTACTACTTACATATTTACCGCGTAGTTAAGACCATAACAGTAAGATGTGGCAAAATAATTAAAGATTATCTTTAAGTATTTAATTACCAAAAAATTCAGTGAGACTTTCCTATCTAGTTACATTACCAGAAACATTTTATGAAAGCTAACATTTTTTAGCTGCAGAATGGTAAAGAAAATCCCTCGGAAAATTCTTAAAATACACATAATTATGTTTCGTGATTAGCAGATAGATAAGGAAGGTCATTATTATTTGTCATGCCTTCGTGGTGCCTTTTATATGCTCTACACCATTTTTGGATAGTATGGCGAGACCACGCGAGACTAGACGAAACTGAACCAGGGCGAGACGAGACTTTGAGTTGATCTCGTCTCGCGGCAACACTAAGTCAATAAGTTAAAAAGTTATTATGCAAACAATAATGACAAGAGCGTATGTTCCTCCTAATAATGTTAATGCTGAGGCGGGGAAAAAATATCGGTAGACGCGAGATCCTTGCCCCATTCTTTTTTCAAATGAATCGCGACCTATCGCCGAAGTCTGTTAAGTTTCACACAAGTAGTACTACGTGTCAGTTTTTCATATAGTTAAATTAAAGGTATTAACAAATACAATGTCAATTGTAAAATAACTAATGAACACAGTTGGGATACTACCTAATGGTGGAGCCTATACAATTATAAAAAAATGTCATTTCAATGCTGTCGTATAAAGAAAGTTGGCAGTGCGCATGTGCAAAACCAAATTTTGAAACTGGCGTTAGATTTGCTTTTATTCAAACTGCTTATGTATTCTTATACATTCGTAGTGTTTACATATAAAGTTTCATTAAACAACTTTATAAATAAAAAAAAGTTAGCATTGCACATGCGTTAAACCAAATTTTTGACTCAGGACATGCGCAAATATCGGTATACACGGAATCCTTGCATCAAGCCCTTTCAAATGAGCCCCATATCGTGTAGAAGTAGTACGTACGTGGGACGGACGAACGGGTAGACGGACGGCAAACTGCAGCCAATAGGGATTTTTCACTTTGAGAAAAATACCCTAACAAATAATGATTTGTAAAATAATACAATACGAAATACATATATTTGATTATGCATTAGAGATCAGTTACCGAAATTCTTTCGTTTTTGCTCTACACGCAGGTTTTAACAGCCCTTCGTGCCTTATTAAATATTAACAGGTTTAGGGAGACCCTTTATTGCATCCAAACATGCAAAACCACTTGTGAATATTTACGAAAACAAAGATATGATTATCAGTCCGATACAAGAAACGAGTATAAATGCGTTCGTAGGATGTAGGAGAATCATAGAGTAATGACCGAATAAACTAACTTTGTTTATTGCATTACAATCGAAAGGGGTGCAAAGTAATAAGTTCAGAACATCAATTGTATACAACAAATGAGTTGTAATTAATCATACTTTCACCAATGTAAGGGTGTTTTCATTTCGAGAGTTGAAAAACGGCATTTTCCGATATCATCCGTTACAATTCATATCAAAACATTAAATAAAACAAAATGTACAGGGTGGTTGACAAATTCTTTTTGTGTCAAAAGAAAACCCATTTGAAATTGTTGAAAAATCTTTCACAGGCACAGGCTGTACAGTTCTTTACACCAAAGATGACTTTTACGTCAAGTTTTCCAACTATTTCGCGCTTTTATGTGTTATGTGTCGTTTGAACTTTGTTGATAAACTAGTGACGTAAAGGTCATCTTTGGTGCAAACGACATTATTTTAATCCGTCTATTTCCGACCGTTTAAGCTAGGGAAAATAAAGACGAAATTTGACATTTTCAGTTTTTCGGTGATTTCTCGGTTATTTTCAAACACTTTTAAAAAATGCGTTTTTTTACTCACAAAAAGGGGCAACTTAGCCCCCATTTAACCTATACCAGGACCTATACTGTATTTCTCACAGTTACTGAGATTCCAATAGTGAGCCAATGATTTGAACCACCCTGTACATATCGAGAGGGTAGGTCGACAAAAATACATATTTATTTTTCAAAACGTAGTGCGTAAAGGTTGCCTATTATGTTAAAAAAAATTACATTTTAGGAATAAGTACGCTTTTTTAGTCTCCCGTGTTTGGTTTATGGATTAAGTTTAAATAAATTATAAATCAATAAATTGTTAAATCTTTTCCGCTCGTGCAAATAAAGCATGCAGTTCCGAATGAACTTCTGTTAAATCCTGAATAGTACCTATTGCAAAATTAATATTTTAGCTGGACTCCGTGTACTTATACACATTTTCAGAAATGTATTCGCATCAGGTTCCCAAAAACAACAATGAAATTTCGATTAAATCTTTGAGAAACTTTAAGGTAATTAAAATTCATTATTGAATCGCTCATTAAATTATAGTAGAAATAAATAGAAGACGTAAAGTTACAAAACGTTGAACTCTCACGTCATTACGAGAAAATCGTCTGTATAATTTCCCTTATGCAATGCATCAAAAATTAACATCGATTATTTATTATAACATAGAGAAGAAATCGTTAATTTCATAGTGGACCATATAAGTAATACAGTAATAAGACCGCAGACTGGACCTTAAAAATGGAAACAATTCAAGATTTTCGGAGATTAAAGATAATACGTTTTAGAATTTAGATTAATAAAATCGCACTTTCTCTGACCATCCGAGTCTTAAATGATCGTTCAAGAATAGATTGGAGTTTTCGAATTCTGTTTTTATCGATTTTCCGAGTTAGTAGAGGAGCAAAAGCACATACCCGACAGCTTCCGCTCCGCTTCCTCATTAATTTGTTTCTTATACGGTTTACTTACATATACGATACGAACATGTTTCAGCATTTGGATGATTAGGTTACCTGCAACAAAATAAATTTGATTATTACATGTAAAATTTCCTTCTTTAGGTTCTTTAAGTTTTTCAAGCAAACATCTGATTTCCTGCAGTCAGTTAAAGGAATCGTTTTAACCAAAAATTCGATCAGCGGCGCCCGACAGTCGCCATCAGAAAACTGAAAATGCATTTATCCAAATAAGCCAGCCGCTCTCGTCGCGTCAGTTTAATTAGTGTGCAATGTTAACCCTTTTTGTTATCATCGTTTGTTGTGTAATAGTTGGGGGGACATTTCGAATCGAGATAACCGAATAGGTACTTAACGGCAGTAACAACCAGTAACGATTCACTTGACAATAAGAGCGCACTGAAATTCATTTATTGTTGTTTTCAAAACCTCTTAGCATTCACCCTCCACTTTCAAGTAAATGACGTTTTCCTCGCGATAAATTATTCACAACCCAAACGTTGCACACATTTAACATACAGTCTGAATTTAAATAATTCGAAAGCAGACTCTCCTACTACAGAATGAAAATGTTATTGTAAGTTTAAAAGAAACTTTGATTGAAATTAATTAATCAATCGACTGCAATAATAAAGCGTAATTTAATTATCTTCTTTGTTCCCTGCTAATTTACATTAGCTACAAACCGCTTTAATTTCGCTTAAA
Organism: Photinus pyralis; assembly: GCF_008802855.1. Classification (NCBI taxonomy): domain Eukaryota; kingdom Metazoa; phylum Arthropoda; class Insecta; order Coleoptera; family Lampyridae; genus Photinus; species Photinus pyralis. The sequence continues at coordinate 20,635,115 of NW_022170511.1, read as the reverse complement.
ATGCGCTAAGCCATTTCGATGTAAATGAACGTAGCTGCCGAAAGAGTTGCGAATTGTCGTTGGCGAATTGAATTGAAATGTGGCGAATTTGTGACCGCATGGCTCGAGCAATTATGCAACAAATGCGACCAAATATTTAAAAACTAATTAAACCGACTGCCGACACTTTTCGCATTGATTTTGGTGGTTGGTGCAAGTTAACTCCCTGTTTATGACCAACTCCAGCCTTGGTTTTTTATACACACAAAATGAATGACGTTATATATGTATATATGTATTTAGACCAAAAATGGGCATACAGAGGAACTAAAAATACTAGTTCCAATTTTTTCAGAAATGTGTAGGGGGAGGTTCCCTGAACAAGAAAACATAAAGTCCCTCCAAATTCCGGTGCCGCTAGCGGAAGGAGGGGGCTTTAAACGACCCATTTTTCAGTTTTTCGCTTTTAACTCGAAAATGGTGCGTTACAGTGAAAAAAGTACAAAATGAAAGCTTATTAAAATCGCCACTTAATTTTTTCTTGTTCAGGAAACCTCTCCCTACACATTTCTGAAAAAATTGGACCTAGTATTTTTAGTTCCTCTGATTTTCCTATTTTGACTGGACTAGTAGCCCAATCTTGGAACTGTTTGAAATTATGGATTCTACAGGCCACATTCTATAAGAACATTTTTTTTCCGGGTCGATCTGAGACAATTTTTTTTTCGCGCCTCAAAAAAAGGCAGTGTATAAACCTTCCTTTTTTACCAAAAATCGACTGCACCAAAATTTCTCGGGAAAACACTTTTTTTTCTTATTAATTTTGGTGCGTAGAA
>NW_022170511.1:20499133-20634200 GCF_008802855.1 Photinus pyralis | reverse complement strand
ATAAAATACCCAACAGATTGCCAACCAAATGCAGTGTTACTAAATACAACCATAATGCAAATGCGAACTACGGGTTGCCTATAGGTCCCCAATTTCCAGTGAAAAATATAATTTTTTATTAAAGATTTTTATGAAACATGATACCGCTTTTTGCCACAAGAGGACTCACACTGAAATTTCAGTATCGGTATCTGTAGTCAACACTACACAAAATATGGTATGTAAACGTACTAAATTCCAATGATTCATGAACAGGGCTCTCTGATTGAGCGAAACGAAACACCGCCTCGTTTGTTTTTTTGTTTACAAGGCATACTCAAAGTTAATTTTTTAAGGTCTTCAAAATAATTTATCATTAAAAATATATTAAATTGGATGGTCCATAAATGCTGCATAACCCTCCCAAAAAATTTAAAAAAACGCAACAAATAATAATTACATATTCCAACTATAAAAGATTTTCTTTATTAAAATAATGTAAATAATGTCGACCAGTGGATTATCTTCCGTCTAACGCAATTGCCGAATCATGTTTCAACTGGGCAATATTGCCGTAATCTGCGAGCTCCATCCAACAACCGCGCCGCACTCCGCGACTGTGCTATCAACACCAATTTAAATTCTAAAGACTTATAACAGAAAAATTGTTCAATTGATCTGTTGACTTATTTAAAGCAAAGCAGCCGACGAAAATGTTTAAAAATCTGAAAAGTTTTGTTATTAAATCGGTGGCGTATTTAACAGAAAATACTTACGACTCCAAAAGTGCATAATTGCCAAACAAGGTGACAAACTAAATAAATAAATTGGTAAACCGACGAAAATGTTTAAAAATCTGAAAAGTTTTGTTATTAAATCGGTAGCGTATTTAACAGAAAATTACTTACGACTCCAAAAGTGCATAATTGCCAAACAAGGTGACAAACTAAATAAATAAATTGGTAAACCGACGAAAATGTTTAAAAATCTGAAAAGTTTTGTTATTAAATCGGTGGCGTATTTAACAGAAAATTACTTACGACTCCAAAAGTGCATAATTGCCAAACAAGGTGACAAACTAAATAAATAAATTGGTAAACCGACGAAAATGTTTAAAAATCTGAAAAGTTTTGTTATTAAATCGGTGGCGTATTTAACAGAAAATTACTTACGACTCCAAAAGTGCATAATTGCCAAACAAGGTGACAAACTAAATAAATAAATTGGTAAACCGACGAAAATGTTTAAAAATCTGAAAAGTTTTGTTATTAAATCGGTGGCGTATTTAAAGAAAATTACTTACGACTCCAAAAGTGCATAATTGCCAAACAAGGTGACAAACTAAATAAATAAATTGGTAAACCGACGAAAATGTTTAAAATCTGAAAAGTTTTGTTATTAAATCGGTGGCGTATTTAACAGAAAATTACTTACGACTCCAAAAGTGCACAATTGCCAAACAAGGAGACAAACTAAATAAATAAATTGGTAAACCGACGAAAATGTTTAAAAATCTGAAAAGTTTTGTTATTAAATCGGTGGCGTATTTAACAGAAACTTACTTACGACTCCAAAAGTGCATAATTGCCAAACAAGGTGACAAACTAAATAAATTCTTTCGAATTGTAAAAATAAATATAAATGTTAATTAATCAAATTTATATTATTGTGATACTATACTTTTATTTGTATCTACACATGAAAGAAAAGACAATTCATATCATCCCATTAGATTCGCGGCATTTGTGGTATTTTCATTAAGTTTAAGATAATGTTTTTGCAAAACCGACTAGGTACTATATCTCATGTATAAAAGAAATTCACAAGAAAAGCGGGACAAACTTTTTGATCGTAAGTATTCATTTTCGACGGTTTTCGAAAAGGCAATAAATGCAAGCCCAACAAAATTATTTACTTCTGTCACAGATAAAAATCTGTGCTTCTGATGTGGTTTATCTATTTATTGCATATCTTTGCACGGTTATCAAGAAAATTTGCGATCCGATTACACAGATTAAATGTGTGCACGTGCTCGCCTCCATACGCTCCCGTAAGATGAACTATAAATGGCCGATTGCGCCAGCCGTCAAATTGACACAAATTTTAAATTTAAGACTTAAATACAGGTTAAAATCTATAGCAACCATCTTTGATAATGGCACAGCTTACAATTATTAATAATGGTCGCCACACAATTTAAACTGAAATCTAAATCTTTACATAAATTTGATAGTTTAGTTAAGTACTTCCCTCAAAATTATAATAGCTTTGACACTACAACAAATTAATGTAAGTACCTATACGTCAATGCAAAATAATAAGAACAAGTCACTTTAACATAAATCACACACAATGCAATCACAAACGCAAACACCTATAAATTATAGTTTTATAGACTAAAAGACACGGTTTCGCGGGGTGAGTTTTTTTAAAGTGACATCTACAGAAAAACGCTTGTAACTCCTTCTTTTCATGACCACCATAAAGATTCGTAAAATGGATGTTCATACTAATACTCAGTAGATGGCGCGTTTAAGTATACCCGGATCTTTAACTTAAGTATATTTTAAGTATATTTATGTTACCCATAAAATGTATTGTGGTTAGCAATCTGTTGGGTATTTTATCTGCGGTGTTAGTAAACCACTAAATGACATCTAGCTAACATACCGTACACTGTATAAAACCAGTCCCTGTTTATAACTGTTGCAAAGATATAAGCAATTAATTAATTCCTTATATCAACATATTTGCAGTCATAAAATGAAGGAAAGGCCTGCATGTTTTCAAAAATTCTTATTGGAGCTTTCTAATCAAATGTTTCAATTTGATCAATAAGCTAGCTACAACCAAGCTTTAGAGACACATCCCACAAACCATGCAACTGTCTATAGAACATGATAGATAAATACTGTGAAACATTTTCAAAAATAGTACTAGAAATTGGACGAGATCTGATGTAACTTTCCCATAAACCTAATTAGACCTCACAGGCCATTCAGAGGTGCTCAAAATGTGCACATTGTAAAGTTAGCCCTTAGATTGAGATTACCTTTCGTGTCTGAAATTTGGCTCATTTCTCCACTGGTTCCTACAAAATTATATAGCTCATCAACACTTTTGAACGTATACATACATGGCTTCCTTCATTTTATGAAAATCCTATTTTCAATGAGTTGAAGGGAGATAACATTCGAACTTGTACATATAAAACGCAGCTTTCTAACATTCACATGCAAATTAACACACTAATCGACATCAAGGATCGAATTGTATAGGGTGGTATTTAATGTTTGTTATGTTAGGTTTGAACGCGATAGTCTACCAAGATGACGATCCGACCATTAGCAGTGCCACAATTATTGGAATCGTCGTTGCTGCCATCTTACTACTTCTCATATTAATCGATGTTCTGTGCTGCTGTACGAATCATGCCGGAATCATTGCGTTAATTTACGATCAAGTTCACTCGAAACCTGTCGATGACGAAGACGCGAAACTTGGAAGGTATGCTTTTGTTTATTTAAAACTTTAGAAACTGTGTTGTGTGTGTGCTCTGAAGTACCTTACACAATCAACATTGCCTATTCAAAAGTCTGTTCATACACTGCACTTTTGCTTTTACGGCCTTAAATTCTCACTTACAACACATGCAGTACTGTACAGGGAAATTTTAGTCTATACAGTTGGCGATTTCCGCTGCCTTATTGCAGTTACAAAGCTGCTCCGGCACATCCAAGCAGTCTCAACTTGCCGCAACCTATCAAATTGGCCCCTTCACCTATGTAAGACTCTCTGTTGCATGAATAGTTTTGCATGAATGTAATTAGTGCACATTTCTTAGGTAAATTTGGCGTATTTCTTTTTGAACTGAATGTAGAATGAGTGTTTGTAAATTCAAGTATCCTCTAACTTTTGTTAAAACTAGTTGTTTTAGTAGGTAGTGGAGAGTGAAAAATGTTCAAGATTAATTTGTGTGTTTATTCCATATAGTGGGTCAGATAATGGCAAGTGTATCTTTCAAATGGATGATACTACCATGAAATTTGGTATGAACACTTCTACAAAAGGGTATTGTTTTTTATTTATCTGGCCCACTAATAATACTCTTGGTAGCACAGTTTATTTTTAAGCGCAAATTATAGACATTTTTCTTTATCCATACAAAAAAAAAAGGTTGTCGGAAGAATAGGCGTAGTGTTGCCCCAAAACAATATCAGGGACATTTCATTAATTTTACCCACTGCTAAAAAATATGAAATGATGATCCCCTAAAAAAATCACCAGCCTTTTTGGTAACTGGTTCAAAATCAATGTAATGTCATATCTGGTATTGAGGATAACTGAGCAAAGTAGTTTCTTGTTCTTGCATGTGGATGCACGCTGCTTCCCATAGACAACTGTAGGAAATACTGCTCAATTGGCACTTGTTACTGTGCCACAATATTTAAAAACCTTTGTAATTTTGGCACAGTAATATATTTGTAAATATAGCATTATATCAGGCCATCCGAGGCCTACGATACTTACAGGCCGGAGCGCTCGAAAAAGTCACGTGACGTTAGGAGTCATATGAAATACATTACGGCTTATGGAAAATCCGTGCGCGGCTCCACTATTTATTTTTTTTCTCCGGATCCGTTCAACATAGAGCCACGAAATTTCAATGAGAGCTTCTCAATAGTACACACAATCAAATTATGGTGTTCGTCAATTTTTAATAACACTAAAAATAATTAATTTTTAGGTTTAAAGTATTGAAGATAAAACGATGTTGGTAAATCCGCGATTTTCTATCTTTACATCATCATATTTCTTTTTCTAGGAACTATATCATTATAATCCTTTCGGCGTCTTAAACTAGAATTATATGCGCCTCTAATTATGAGTATATAATGCCTTATCTCGTATTAGTATAGCTTTAACAGGCCCTACAACATCGTGCATTTATTATCCGCGCAGAGAAAAATTCACCATGCGAGAAACTTTTTTCTTATTGCTATAATTGTAACACATATATCGCATGAATTGTGGTTAAAGGACACAAAAATGTTCTTCAGAAGGAAATTTTAAGAAATGGTCTCTTGTTTCCTTTTTCTCAGCAACTTAAGTAAATAGCGCGTTCACTTATTCTTGAAATCGCGCTATTTACTTCAGCTGCTGAAAAAAAGGAAACAAGAGACCATTTCTTAAAAATTCCTTCTGAAGAACATTTTTGTGTCCTTTGGCCACAATTCATTCGATATATGTGATACAATTATAGCAATAACAAAAAAGTTTCTCGCATGGTGAATTTATCTATTATTATAATTATATAATTTAAATAATAATTTCCATTGCGCGTTCGTGTGTTCCGGAAGTCGCACTATTTACTAAAACTGCTGAAAAAGGAAACAAAAGACCACTTTTAAAAAAATTCCTTCTGAAAAACATTTTTGTGTCCTTTGGCCACAATTCATTCGATATATGTGTTGCAATTATAGCAATAACAAAAAAGTTTCTCGCATGGTGAATTTTTCTCTGCGCGGATAATAAATGCGCGATTTTGTAGGGCCTGTTAAAACTATACTAATACGAGATAAGGCATTATATACGCATAATTGGAGGCGCATATAATTCTAGTTTAAGACACCGAAAGGATTATAATGATATAGTTCCTAGAAAAAGAAATATGATGATGTAAAGATAGAAAAACGCGGATTTACCAACATCGTTTTATCTTCAATACTCTAAACCTAAAAATTAATTATCTTTAGTGTTATTAAAAATTGACGAACACCATAATTTGATTGTGTGTACTATTGAGAAGCTCTCATTGAAATTTCGTGGCTCTATGTTGAACGGATCCGGAGTAAAAAAATAAATAGTGGAGCCGCGCACGCATTTTCCATAAGCCGTAATGTATTTCATATGACTCCTAACGTCACGTGACTTTTTCGAGCACTCCGGCCTGTAAGTATCGTAGGCCTCGGGCCATCCCATCGCCTTAAACAAGCATTCCAGTGTAATTCCAATCTCATATTCCATTGCAAACCAATTGCTCCTTGCAGTTTAGCTAGACAATGAAAAACTGTAAAAAAGTATCAACTAATCTAATGCTATATCTGCAAAATGGATCCATTGAAATGGTGCAATTGTGATTAAAGCCACTAATTTCCAACTTTATTTTAAAGGGAAGAAAAGCAGCCCTTGCGAACCGACCTTCAAGACCCAATGATTGTTAACGGCGTGGATAAGTGCAATATGTCTGTGGAGTATGACGGTAAACAAGTTTACACAAAGCCTGGAGAAATTATTGGTAAACATTCAGTTGTTTAAATTTCGTAAGGTACGATTAATGTTGTACAAATTTTTAACTTTTTAACTTAACATTCCCATGACGACTTAAATTAATTTGTGTGCCAAAGCGTGTTTCATAGTTAAGTTTCGTGTAATATTTTCTCATTTGGAACACTCTGATTTTATGATCGCAACTATTAGATTAAGAATGGTTTATGTACGTAGGACCGGGAAGGAATAGTTCTTACTTTATGACAGCTTTTGTGTAACTTACATCCGATTATAGGTGTAAACAAAGCTTTTTACGCTTTGATGTTGTATAAATGTTTCTTTTGTAAAGAATTTATAGTTAAAAGTTTATGTAGAATTAGTTAAAAGTAATGTAAAATTGCGAGTATACTGATATTTTTATAGAATTTAAGAGCGATTTTTATTTTTTTAATTGCACTATCGAGCACCACACTTTTTGTAGTACAGTAATACAATGTAAGACTGAATGAGGTACTTAACATATTTCTTTGCATTTTATTGTGAAATTGCCAAAGTATTAAAACACTATTTATACTAACTGTAGCTTTTTATATGGACAAAATAAAGTGGTTCACAATAATAACTCTACTCGCCCCCTGTGGGTTCGGGGGTAGAATTGGCCCACTCCCGTCCTGGAGATCGTAAAAGGCGATCAATGGGCACTAGAGGCGACGAGTCCAACCGCCTTTTTTATACTCCCATCCATTATTACATCCGTGTCATTTTTTCTCCTATAGTGATGCTCAACCCTGGGAAGCAAGCCTTAAAATGCTTGAGGATGACTCATTTTTCTGATGTGTTTATAGATTTAATCGGAGAAACTCTTATTGTGGACTGAGGTATCAAATGGGTCCCAGTGCGAGTCAGAGTCAGTGTCCCTAATAGAATTTGTGCTAATAGTTAAAAGAATTGTATACCCACTATGTGCTAGGCGATAATAAAAATTTGAAAAAAACAAAAGGGGGATTTTTATTGAAATGGTATCAGTAAACAAACTCTGCATAAATATCTCGGTTGACCGAGGTACCCTAACTGTTCATTCATTCATTTTCGTCATTGTTCGTTCACGTTCACACATCTAATAGCTCAGGTTATTCACTTTATTATTCAGTTTCTAATTATTTATTTGTTAACGAACGATCACCCTGCTTTTATTCTTTTCTTTAGAGTTTAGATTATTATACGAATTTTTTTGTTTTGTTTTTATGTATTGTCAGGTATGTTCAATTGTATTTAATTCTTTTTCTTTTAAATTATAATATAATGCTTGCACATTCTCCAATTAAGGCATATTGTCCTGTAACTGGATATGTATATGTATTGCGCAATAAATTATTATTATTATTATCAAAGGAACATATGTGACCTATCATAAACGACGCATTAGGCACTTACGCGATTGATGTCCGATTTTTAAGCACGGAAAACGCGCTTTTTGCATTTTAAAACGCTGTTCACTTTTGTGACAACTTGAACGAAAAAAGCAAACATTTGGCAATGTCCGTCGTATTAATTAAAACAATGGCACTCATTAAATGTTCGAGAACGCAATTTCTTAAAATCTTTTTTACGACCTCTGAAAATGAGGTCATAACGTATAGGAGGCATGATATAGTACCCATTACCTACACCCGTGCGTAATGAAAAAATTAAAATAATGCGCAATTTTTTAACTCGCCTGTAATACACGCTCTATTACAACCTTATGACGTACTACTTCATTATTAGTTTTGATTTTGGTTAATCCCAAAACTTTGGCTATCCAAGTCAATTCTATTTTCATCCTCAATCTCTGAAAGAAAAAGATGGAAACAATTGCCCATTCAAGTCTTGACCTGCAAATACGTTTAGAACACGTGTGGATATTTCGTAGGCGGTAGTCTAGCCAATTTGAATTTGGGTTTGCCCACTGACTTTGTAAACAAGATAGGGAATCAGTGACCATCTTTTTCCCATATAACGCCACGAGAAAATTTTCAACTGCTTCCGCAATTTGGGATGGCTTTAGTATTTTTGAAAATTCTTACGTCTTGTTAGGACTTGTTTTTCTCAAATTACGTACACACCGTCTTCCCTACTCACACACTGCACAAATAAATTTTATTTATTTTTGGCGTTTATTTTTAAGTGGGCGTGGTTTCAGCCAAGGCTACCAACCCAACCTACTATGCATTTAGCGGACACCAGTTGTAATACGGCGTTATTAAACATAGCGGATGATATTATGCGTGCAACAGACAAGGGTAAAGTAACGGTATTGGTGTTGTTGGACTTTTCGAAGGCATTTGATACGATCAACCATGGTTTACTTCTATCTATGTTAAAGTATATTGGTCTTCGTCCTACAGCTGTAAGCTTAATTGCTAATTACCTTTGTAATAGGACACAAATAGTTTCCGTAGGCGGTAATATTTCACAATCGTTACTTGTGAAGAGCGGTGTTCCGCAGGGGTCTGTATTGGGTCCCATATTATTCACCATATACATATCGACATTTCCTGGCGTTCTTCATTCTTGTTTGTCTCATTTTTACGCTGATGACACTCAAATATATTACTCTTTTTTACCCCATGAGGTGCACCAAGCGTGCGTAACCATGAGCGATGAGTTGGAGCGCGTGTCAGGAGTGTCGGCAGCGCACGGCCTCCTTTTGCAACCCTGATAAATCGAAAATGGTACTTTTCGGTAGTCGTCAAAATAGGTTTAAAGTTATGGATAGAATAAATATAACGATAAATAATAGGCCGTTGACGTTGGAGGATTGGGTGAATAATTTGGGGCTTACCATGGATTCAGGATTCAGACTTGCGTTTTGATCATCATGTTTCAAAGTGTTTGCGAAGCGGTTATGCAAGTCTAAAACTTATTTATCAAAACCGACACCTATTTGGCACTCAGCATAAGAAACTTCTTTGTAACACTTTGGTACTATCCAGGCTCAACTACTGTGACTCTCTGTATGGTCCATGCCTTGGTTCGGTTAATATAAACAGAATTCAGAAGCTACAGAACTCGTGCTTAAGGCTAATATTTGGAATAAGAAGGCGAGAACGTATTAGTCATAAATTGGTTGAGCTCGGATGGTTGAATATGAAAAATCGTCGCCTCTTGCATGCCACAGTCTTATTCCACAGTATCATAATAAATAAAACACCGACTTACTTGTACGAGAAAATTAATTTTCGAACGGACGTGCACAATCTTAATTTGAGGTTCAAGGGATTGTTAACGCCTCCGATTCATACAACACAAGCGTTCAAAAAATCTTACACCTATTATATTACACATGCGTATAATGAACTACCCATGAACCTTAAATCGCTTTCCCTAAAAACCTTCAAATCCATTATTCATAAAGATCTGCTTAGGGTACAAACAAATACAGTTTAAGTAAGTGCTCCATTTCTAAATTTTCACATATTGATACCGGTAAGATTATAGTACACCTAAATTGATGCAATTTATATTTATCTCTTTTTTTTTTCTTCTTTTCTTATATTCTATACTTTTTTTATAATGTAATTTTCTTCTTTTTCGCCGATCAGAATTCAAATAGCAAGGTTAAGTGTACGAACAGATGGCATTATTTTACTGCTAATCTGAACTTCGCCTTGTACTAACCTTATCTGTTGCTTATTTTTCTTGTTTTTTTTTTAATAAAGGCAATATTATTATTATTATTTGCAAATAATATATCCCGCGATCTGATTATACATGTAGCTGTGAAATATAGCTTGGACAGGGCGATTTTGAAAATGACTTTTTTGTGGGAATTTGAGGCAAGGGTCTCTTTCCCAATTTTAGAATTTGCAATCAAACTCTGTATCTTTCATTAAAACAGTTTTTTAAACTGTTTTTTAGGTACCTACTGTAATTTTTATAACTAGGGCTGGGCGATTACGGGTTTTAATAATCGATTATGAAAAATAATCGATTACACTGATTAATCGATTAATCAAATCATCGATTAATCACCTAATCGTTTAATCAAAAGTCGATTGTCACATACAAGGAGTGATAAATATCTGTATGCATTAATACGTTAATTATTTAATAATAAAAATAAAAAATAATTCCATTACTCTTTTTATCAAATCGTTCATTACTAGGCAGATCGATTAATCAATAATCAACACAGTGTCCCTGGTTCGAATCCGGGTTCGGGCATGGATATTTGCAAATGCATAGTGGGTTGGTTGGTAGAACAGCCTTGGCTGAAACCCTGCCCATTTGAAAATGAAGGTCAAAAATAAAAATAAATAAATAAAAATAAATGATTAGGCAGCTTACTCTCCGATGAGGTGTGCTTTAGTTTTGATGATACAATCTTAATTCATTTTAGCTGCTTAAAGTGACGTTTTAACATCCGCTATAAAATAAAATAATACTTGTGAGCTGTGAGTGCTCCTTTTTGCGTAAACTGATGATCCAGCTAATAATAATCAATTAAAATTTACTTAATAATTGATTAATCAAACAATCGATTAATCAAATAACCGATTAATCAAATAATCGATTAATCAAACAATCGATTAATCAAACAACCGATTAATCAAATAACCGATTAATCAAATAATCGATTAATTTAATAGAATAATCAAACCCGATTATCGATTATCGTTTGATTATAATCGATTAATCGATTTTTTTGCCCAACGCTATTTATAACAGTACAATTTTGTGTCCGATTGACCGTTATGCCGCTAGAAGCAAAAATTAGTCCAAAAATTTCGAAGTTTTTGGGGCCTCTTGAAGTTGGCACGAAATTTTGTTGGCGTAGGGTTATGAAACAACATACCGGTACTACCCGATTTTAACTATGCCGACTGGACTACTAGGTAAATATACCTAATTGTGTAAGTGTAACTGTATACTAAATAAAGCATATGAAATAAAAGAACACACATTTTTACATTGGTATTTATTTTATATTATTCCTCATCTTCATATTGGTGATTTTATCATATAGTCACTATCAGAACTCATTTTCTTCACAGCGGTAACTTTGTTAGGCACCTAATCACTAATTTCCGGTTATAGTTACAGGTATTTAAGTTTTATATTATGACTAGACCTTTTATAACTCAATTACAGCACGCGGTAACTTAATTACTTTGCATGGTAGCATAAGTTTTTTACAGTAGATAATAGTTTACATATGGTTCATTGACAAAAGTAAAAAGTTGTTGTCGAGATATTTTGGGTAACTTAAATGACTACTCTGTCACAATATTATTACAAATTATTTTAAGTGATAAAAATATAAACGCGCATTTACTATACACCTATTTTTGGTAACTTAGTTATCTTGGCAGTTATTTTAAACAAAGCACCACAATGCATAGGGGCAATCCGACAGGGAAAAAATTTCGTGAGATTTAACACTAGATGGCGCTACCATTTATACAGTTTAACACAAGTTGTCACTATACATTAAATGATATTGTTAAGTTCGTTGTGTCTAACAATGAAAAAAAAGAGGTAGAACCTAGTGTCGGGGCCTGTGGATCGCCATCAAGTTACTTAACTCTTGAGCTGATTTTCGCTTGTCACAAAAACAGTTCTGTGAGATCAGATTTTTGCAACAACAATTTGTACCTACTTCTCGGTAGAGATTTGCAAGTCAGTAATTGTATTAACCTTTTAAACCATATTTGCTCTGCAATACACGTCTGAAAACAACAATTAGAGACACAAAGATAACTTACAGGGTCTTACCTCAATAAATATAGATACGATAAGTTGAACTAACGGGAACAGCATTAAACTTATTCTAAAATACGCTTGTCTATGTCCATAATGCGCAGGATAGACTAATTCCATAAACTTGTCCAACAGTTTAAATGGATAAACGGTGATAAGTGTAAGGAAGCATGTGAGAATAAGGGCGATGGTTAGTAACCATTCATTGGATATCAAGGGTTCACGATAAGGGTGCCCCTTGGAGTAGACTAGAGCTAATATTAAATACTGAAAACCGGAAATGCAAAATATCACAGTGTTATCCCAGCTCGTTACAATTTCTGCTTTGCCAAGTGGAGGAGGCTCGTACCATACTTGTTGATGAAGATACCATAGTGCTCCAACTTGCATTAATAAGCTCAGTAGAATTTGAAGTGCTAGTGGAAGCAAGTTCTTTAATGATAATAATGAACACATTGGCCTTCGAGAGCTCAACACAGTGGATGGACCTGAAATTTTGCATCATTATACTAATGGTTAGATTGCACAACAAGAGAAACAATTGAAGGCATTTTCTAAAACATAAAACTTGCCTTGTTTTCCAATTGTCAATGCCAGGCTAGTAATGATTATCAAGTCAATAAATAAAAATTCGACATCCCCAATAACCGAATGATGCTAGAAACAATTGAATTTCAATCGGTATAAATAAGCTAGAGGGGCGCACTTACTGCATATAAGAGCACAACTGAAAAAAATTGAATAAGACTGTACATGGCCATGTATTTGATCATAGCCAAACTTGTAACCAAAGCGCAACGCCCTTCCAACATGAGATGCAAAATACACGAAATATTTTCAATGGACGAAGTGAACGGTGCTGCTACACTTGCTTCGGCTCGCGAAAGGGAGACGCCCACATGTGCCGCTTTTAAGGCCTACAACGCTTTCTGTAATTACACGCGATGGCGAGTTACCTTACCCCACAATCGTTGGTGCCGTCGCCCACCATGGACACTATATAATCTAACTTCTGAAACTGAACAACAAGTTGCGTTTTTTGATCCGGTTGAAATCGAGCAAATACGGTAGTGTGCACCAATAATTTCGGAATTAAGTGAGAGTAATATGTGCGTAGATTCGTCCAAGTCTTACCATCTAACGCAAAAGTGATATGCTGAAAACAAAAAGTCGAAATTAAATTAGTCCCAAAACAGACAGACAGACAGTACAGTAGATTTCTTCATCACAATGAAAAACAACCATAAATATTGAACTTACATTTCATCACAAAGCAAGACCTGCAGATTAATAAAAGATGTTACACATAAATCAAAATTAGTAACTAAGAGATAAATAAAAAATAAAATGACTCAGATAACAAACCACATACCAATTTTTTTAAGTCAGCCAGACTCTCAATGGTTTCCATTTCAGGGGCGATTCTTTCCATTTTTATTGACGGTATTTGACCATTTTCATTATCAACAATTTTTATTAAAATTACATCCTCATGTACAGCCACCATGCCGCATTCTCTTGCAACGGAAATTGCTGTTCTAATGTTGTCTCCTAAAATATTATTAATTAATTTTAAGCAATTTAGTACAGAAGTGTACCTGTTATCATTACAGTTCTAATTTTTGCATCATTTAGGGCTGATATAATTGGCTGTGTTTCAGGTTTGACAGTATTTTGCATAATTAAGAACCCTAAAAATTCTAATTCGCATTCGATCTAAAAAAAGGGTATCTACATAGATAAAAATTAAGATTTTTCGACTTACAGCAGTACGCTCTATTTGTTGGGCATGCTTCCACTTAAACTTGCTCGGCAGCGACTTATAAGCTAGGGCTATAACTCGAAAACCTTGGGCGGTTATTTCACTAAGACGTGTACTAAAATTTAATGGGAGTGTGCTTTCTATGCACATGGCGGCGATTTTCTCAGGAGCCCCTTTCACAAACGCCAGCATAAGGGGATCTTCCAAAGAACGACATATCACAGACATCGATTGCAGAGTTGACGAAAAGGGAAATTGACGTACTATGCCAATTTCGTACGGTAACTGCAAGATTAAATCAATTTTTAATGATTGAGCCATAAATTTCAACCGGCGTTATTTTATCTTATCGAGTGGTGAGCCAGAGTAAAGGACCGTTCAGAGTGAGAGTGATTGTTTTACGACCGACGCGACGCCCGGCGCACCGCACCGCTCCCACTCTGAGCAGTCGTTAAGCGACAATCAAATAGAGCAGAATTTCAGTTTTTTTTAGCTAATTTAAGGCACCTATGGACTGAAATAAAATTCCGAAATGGAGTATGGAAAGTTGCCTAATTTAGATTGTGAACTCAAGCCTAGGGGGAAACAAGTATCATTTTTGGTGTACACCAAAAATGCAAATTCAAATTAATTCACGTTAATTCAAAATAATCCACGTAAATTCAAATTGAATCACGTTAATTGACATTAATTCTCGTTAATTCTAATTAATTCACTTTAATTCTAATTAATTCACGTTAGTTCAAATGAACACAAAGAGGTGTACACCAAACATTCAAAGTTGTTTGCATCTAGAATTTTTCCAAGGCAAATTTTACCAGGACTAGAGTTTGCGAGTAAAATATTTGAACGGTGGATTTTTTCTGGGGACAAATTTTTACACAATTATACCAGGGAAAAATTTTCCAAGCGCAATATTATCAATCTTAAATTTTCAAGACGAGAATTTCCCAGGGCGAATTTTTCGCAGACGAGATTTTAAGTGCCAAATATTCCAAGGTCTATTTTGTTGGAGGCTAAATTTTCCATATGCGAATTTTCTGGAAATGAATTTTTCCACGGCAAATATTCCCAAGACGAATTTTGAGGGGACAATTTTTGTGGGTCAAATATTTTAAAGGCGATTTTTTTACGTTGCTGGAGACAAGTTTTCCACGCAAGTTTCCGGGGCGAGTTTTTTAAGGGAGTATTCCAGAGCATAAACTTCCATTTTTCTTTGACAATTTTTTGGGGACCAAATATTCGAAAGATGATTTTTTCAACATTTTCTGTAGATGAGTTTCCTTTTCTGGACGAATGTTTCAAGGGCAATTGTGGGAGCCTACATTTTCCGCAGGTACATTTGTCGGAGCAGCATTTTTCAATAGCGAATTTTCCTAGAACAATTTTTGTTGTAGTTTTTGGGAGTCAAATATTCCAAGGACGACTTTATTCTGTAGGCGAATTTTTTAGGAAAGAAGTTTTCCAGGAAGAACCCTTCTGAGAATTGGGGGTGAATCTTGCACGGAACCATTTTAAAAAGGGTTCATAGCGAATTTGTCTCGTATATTTTTTTCGGAGGGCAAGTCTTTAGGGGTCGAATATTCCAGGGACGATTTTTAGAGCGCACCAAATTTTCTGGAAACGAATTATTCACGCAAGTACTCTAGCGAAGGTAGATTTTTATGAGCCTTTGTTTATGAGAGCAATTTTTCCTAGCGAATTTTCAGGAGATTTCTAAGGGCGATTTTTTACAGGAATCGGCGGATTTTCGAGAAATGAATTTTCCAGGGTAAATTTTATCAGGACGAGTGTTTGTGGGTCAAATATTCCAACGGATTAAATTTTCTGGGGGCAAATGTTTCACGCAAGTATTCCAGGGAAAAGTTTTTCAAGAACGATTTTTTCGTGTTTCAGGACAAGAATTTTTCCAGGGCGAAACGTGTTTTTAATGTCAAATATTCCAAGGGTGATTTTTTCGAGGCTAAATTTCCAGGGCAAAAAGTTTGTTATACAATTATTCCACGAAAGAATTTTCCGGTGCGCATATCCCCAAGGCGACTTTTTCAAGCCTACATTTTCCGGAAGCGAATTTTTCCATAGGGAATTTTCCCAGAAGAAATTTTCCAGGAACAAGTATTTGAAGATCAAACACAATAGTGATTTTTTCGAGGCTACACGTTCAGGATGAGAATTTTTCTATAGCGAATATCTCCAGTGAGAAACTTTTCCGAGAACAAGTCTTTAGGGATGAAACATTCCAAGGGCGATTTTTTAAGCGCAACCAAATTTTTTGAAGCGATTTTTCTGGGGATTTATGAGGGCAATTTTTTCAGGAATCGAATTTGTCTTAAGGGGAACAAGTACCATTTTTGGTGTACCACAAACATTCAAATTCAAATTAATTTACGTTAATTCATGTTTATTCACACTAATTCATATTAATTTACATTAATTCAAATGAATTAACGTTAATTCAAATTAATTCAAGCTAATTCTAATTAATTCAAGTTAATTCAAATTAATTCACGTTAATTCAAATTAATTCAGAGGGGTGTACACCAAAAATTCAAAGTTGTTTCCCCCTAGACTCAAGCAGATTTATTGAACAAAATCTCTTTATTTAGCCTTGCATGGAATCGAACGCAACACTTGTCTAGTTAGCACATACAAATTAAAATTTAAACTTAGAATTTTTATCAATTTCCCTCGTACACTTATGGCAATTGAATGAAATTAATAATGTGGCTTCAGAAATTCCAACACCTGAAATAAATCTTGGATGTGAAAAGAAAAATCTGGCATAAAGACTACATTCGAGTCGTACTATAAATTCAAATAAGAACCCAATTATAATTCACTGACAAAGACAATGAATTTTATTTCGAAACATATTAAATGAAAATAACAACAAAATTCCTGAAATAAAGAGAAACAGACAAAACTTGTTTTTACATGGTAGGTACCCCGTACGCATACGGTCGATAATAATATTATGTAAATGAAGAACTCTGTCTTCAATCAATCTAATCGAACAGACAACCCAAATAAATAACGTAAAGCGACATACTTTTTTCAACCGTCGCGAACCAGCAGCGTTTTTTCATTATCTGCCATATTTAACGAAACACCACCTCCACCACTCATCACATCACATTTACTAAAAAGTTTCCCCTTCCCCCAGTTAGAGCGTCACTAAATATAGAAAGTACCGCAATCCATTGGGCTCGTGTGTTAGAGAGAGAAAACATGATTTTTGCCCAAAAATGGCGGAAGTTACAAGATTATAGTAATTTTAATGTTAGGGATTGTTCCACCTGTTTGGAGATTTCTGTATATATTTTTATAAAACATGACAGTACTATGAAGTTAGGTTATAAAAAATTACAGCTATTCAGATTTTATTTGTAAATTTTTTTAAGTTGGCAGCAAATTTGCCCAAAAATGGCGGATGATTGCGGTACTTTCTATATCTAGTGACTTTAATACTATACCATGACTGTACGCCCTCTAGCGGCAAACCTATAAACTCGAAAATAATTTCCAACGATTTATTTTGTTAACAAAAACTTTTTCCCCCAAGCTGTGCAATTAACTGTTCCATGGATATGGCCTGTGATCTTTATTAACAGGACACCCTGTACACCCTTAACAATCACGCATTTAGTAAATACGTCAGCTAGATTACCACTCTCTTCTCAAAGTAACTTATCTGTGAAAGTTGGGTAGCAGTTTCTATTTCAGACAAGCGAAGCATACTGTTAACGTTCTTTTCGCTCATAATTCAAATTTAGTATTTTTTGCTCTTATTTATAGCCTTACGCCATCTTGGTATATTCTTTATAATGCACTAGTTTAGATGTAAATTATTCCTGTAGTAAGAACCTTTTTCGCACTGCATGTATTTATTTCGCACTGCATGAATTTATCTCGCACTGCATAAATTTATCTCGCACTGCGTGATTCAGTATTAGAAAACTTAAAAAAAAAGATGAATGAAATCGGTAAAGTCGTTTTAAAGTTATTGCGTGACCAGAAGAAACAGGGGTTAATTTTTATATATAGAGATTTTAGGAAAAAAATCATTTTTATACTTTTATACTATACCATGACCGTACGCCCTCTAGCGGCAAACCTATAAACTCGAAAATAATTTCCAACGATTTCTTTTGTTAACAAAATCTTTTTCGCCCAAGCTATGCAATTAACTGTTCCATGGATATGGCCTGTGATCTTTATTAACAGGACACCCTGTACACCCTTAGCAATCACGCATTTAGTAAATACGTCAGCTGGATTACCACTCTCTTCTCAAAGTAACTTATCTTTGAAAGTTGGATAGCAGTTTCTATTTCAGACAAGCGAAGCATACTGTTAACGTTGTTTTCGCTCATAATTTAAATTTAGTATTTTTGCTCTTATTTATATCTTTACGCCATCTTCGTTTATTCTTTATAATGCACTAGTTTAGATGTAAATTATTCCTGTAGTAAATTTGTTATTATCTTAGTATAGATTTCTTTCACCTAGTTCTTGATTTCGCCGGCGGAAGTCGTGCAGAGTTCTTTTAATTTCTTTTGGTGCACGCACTTCTTTTTTTGATCATTACTTGTAGAAGACGCCATTACAACGCAACAATTTTTGTCAGCCTTTTTAGGATTTTTATTGGTGCTGTAAAAGCTTTTCTCGTTATTTCGCTTTCGACACTTCGCTGACGCATTTGCGGATATTATTTTACAAGGCCGTTTTCGGTATGTTAACAAAAATTACGCATTTACCTTTTGACTTTGAATAATTATTTTTACGCTTTAGACATTTTGATTCTACTTTTGACCCCTTAACCGTCGTAACTCGGGGTGGTCACATGTTTTTTTGGCACTAGCAACCAAATTAAGTTAAACAATCATGATTCATGATTCAAATTAATCCAATAATCATCTATTAATAAAAAGATCGCATTACGTACATCACTGTCTAATTCGGGATGATTCCTTGGCCTCACTACAACTGGTCCCAATGTATCATATCTAGTGATTTCCGATTGACCAGGTTCCTCCAATTCCTGCAATTAAAATCCTTGCGATCTCTGTAAGGTACTGGCCGTTTCGCTTACCCATTTAATACTATTAAACATAATCATATCGAGAGGATCGCCGTTGATAGTACCGTCAATACGAGTCAGAGTATGACATGTGGCCATTGCCTGAATAAGACGCGATTTTGGATGCATCTCGTCCACGTTTATCACAGGTTCCATAAATTCGGAATGTCGGGAGGGAATAATTGAGTAGATTTCTAGTCCATCGTTTGTCAAAGTACCAGTCTAGAATTTAGTGTAAGTCTTATGTTTGACGGACCGTATTAACCAGGCGTGAATTTCGGAAGATGCTGATGTTGCACCATCGCTGCCTGGTAAATAAAGCCCATTGTGCCACAGATTTGTATTACCTTATCAAAGCAGGCCAATTTAATTTTTCCACAAATATTGATTCGTTGCGGACTAATGCAGAATATGCCCAATTTTTTTAAACGAGTTTGACTGTAAATGGTTCCGACAGTCATTGCTGCCGGAAGTGCAGGCGGAACAACGATTGTGAAAATGTCCAGCGCACGAATGATGCATTCTTTTACATCCACCTGCATAATAATTTATAATTAAAGAAACGGCTAATGCAACTTACTTGTTGGTGAATGTACGTGTAGAGTGTGTACAGCATACCGCACAGAGCAACTATAAACAAAATGAACACAAACTTAAAGGTATCTGCGTAAAATTTCAATCCGATTGGGGCCGGGTATAAAATAGACTTGACTAAAGAGCCTTTTGTCGTACTAAAACCTGTTTGCGTGACTCTAGCCAAGACTTGCTCACCACCGTAATAGCGTGTTTGCAGAATATGAGTACCAGAAAATAAAGTGTGACGTTTGTGGGTAACGGAATCATAAAGCTCATCTGATGAATGAGGAGGCGTTTTTGTTACAGGAATACTTTCCCCTGCAAGTATTTAAGTTTCTCAAAATTGATGACACATTTACCCTGAACCATACCTGTGAGGACACTTTCGTTGACAATGCAATTTCCTTTCAGCAACACCGCATCACAAGCCATAATACAACCTCTCGGAGGAATGATCAGCAAATCGCCAGGGACCAAATCTCGCGAGTCGATTGTTAACTCTGTATGTCCCCACAAAGGATTTGGTCTCAAAATTTCTACCTCATTGACATTAGACGACTCAACAAGATCATGCAGCGCCTCACTTTGCTGAAATCTTAGTGAAGGCATATAAAGCAAACACATCTTCACCCACCTTTCTGGTTTGGTACAAAGAAGTCATGATAGAAAATAGTATTAAAATTAAGACGCAACCTGCGTATATGACATAATCGTCGACAATCCACAAAGCCATCGAAAACAATTGGAAAATATAAAACGGATTACAAACTTCTTCAACGAATAACGTCCAATATGATTTCACCTCAACTTCGATCGTATTTGGACCATATAACTCTAATCTGGAGAACTACGTAATTAATGATCAAGCACATAAGTCAGTTTACTTACACGTTCTTATATTCGAGCCGACTTAATCCATTGGAATATTGTAACACGTCGGCTAGGCTAACTGAGGGCATGAAAATATCTAATGGCATGAAATTATATTCGTTATGATAAATATACTTGGTGTGTTGATAAACAAAGTATCGCAGATTGACTTTACCCGTACTTGCCAGTAGTACGTTTTGAATTTCAACTTTGATGATTTTGTAATGACCATGATTGTCCTTTACTGGAACAAAAAAAGAATTATTAGCGTATCAGTTGTCCACTGTTTGACAATTATTATTACAATTGTCCCAATACACCTTGCAATTTAGTTTCCACGTAATTTAATTTTTAGCGCGTTTTTTAAGATGTAAAAAAATGTGCCGTCTGTCTGTCAGTCCCCTAAAGTGATCATTATCACCCTCACTATTTCAAAAAATTATTTAACAAATTTTTAATTAACACCTGACATAATCCTGGGCACAAATAAAAAATGTACCATGAGAACTCTTATATCCTGGGTCGTAAATTGGGCTCGATTAAACACCACATACAACATTTACAGATAAAACAAATTTATTCGACATAAACAATCAATAAAGCTGAAATAAAAATACGCACTAAGGGCCAGGTCACAAATACCACGCACGTGCGCTCGATTGAAACAAGTGAAATATAAAAGAAAATTCTAATTACCTTAAATTTAATAAACTTAAAAACTGCGAGTCGAATTTTTAGTCTAATTAAGAATTCTTGTAAGTCTAATGTAGTCTATTACAACAGAGTTTTTTCTAATGCATAATAAGCAATTTGAGTGATTCAATACTCACCATCATTTTATTTATTATACAAAAATAAAAGTATAAAAAATAACCATAAACATTAGTTTCAAAATTGTGGCCACTTTAATATTGCAATAAAACATTCAAATGGCCGCCATTTTGAAAAAATGAAGTGGTTATTTTTATTAACCTTTGTGTTTTAAACATTTTTGCCAAATTTAATTGAATACCAAAGTACGAAATTCAGCAGCCATCTTGGATTTTGACTGATTTCCTGGGCCGGAATTAATGCCGTTTTTGAATATGAATAAAATGCAAAAAAATGTCATGTGTGTTGCAATTTTACCCAGATCAAGGGAATTTTTCACCATTTTGACTGTACTACTGCTTAACTTGAAACTAATAAGCTTTTACGCAGCGATAATAAATCTCTTATCGCAATGACCGGCTATAAAAGACAAACTTTTACAAAAATACGCAATCAAGTTCAAACGAATAAAGCTAATGTTTTAACACGTAATTTAACCTTACAATTACAGATCAAAATAAACAAAGGAATTAATTTATTAAACAAAATCAACATCTAATAACAAATCTGAAACAAAAAGATTGACCTCGAATTCATATATGATCAAGTTTGTGTTCAATCTCAAATAACAACCACACTTTAACATTCACTAAAATTTCAATAGTATTCAGGTAGCATTATCCAAATCAAAAAAATGTTATAAAAATGGTTACAATTTACTAGCTTAACACTAAAACCGAAGCTGAATAAGTTGCGAGGAATTTTTACCAACCTATAAGTACCAAGAAATTTACTAAAAAAGGACTACAAAGAACTAAGCATCAATACTTAATGCTCGCCAGTCACAGTACACCTGATCCCAGTCTACAATCATAAGTTTTCATATTAAACCATACAATTGTAGTTCGCCATCGAGTGTTCTGTGACTGGCATACTATCCTGGCGAGCCTAATATAGAGAATGTGTTGTTCAAACTATCAATAAGAGAGAAATTTATTTCAATTAAAGAACAAAGCAGTTACAATCAATGAATGCTTTCAGAACAAGTGAGTAACACACACTCCAGGAAAAATTATACATGCGTCACTAAAGTTATTATTAACATAGCCTTGAAATTTATCAATTGTTTTAACGTGAAAAAACGAGAAATAAATACTTACACAATACCAGTTCTGCATTCAGCAAAGGGCACTTTTGGTATTTAAAGGATTGTAAGTAAGGATACCAATGCAAAATTAAGTATGGTATCCCCAAAAGCAAAAAAGAAATAATATTAGAGATAATCGTATATCCATTGTTACGTCGATATCCATATATGGTGTAGTGAGAGTCGTTCTCGTCTGCACTGCTTATAGTTTGGGAGTATTCATCCGGAATCGGTTCATAATCTGTAAATAACAATTTTAAGCACGAATCAAGGAATAGTAACAATGTTACCTAAATTTCTTTTAAACGGAGCCATTTCAAAATCCTTTGTATTATTGTTTTGTATAAAAAGAGCACTACTACTATTACAATCTACTTATTTCCTCATTTCGATTGCTCAACCTACACCAAACACGTAATGTTTTGATTTCGTAATCATTGGCTTATGTCACTTTTTACTACGCTAAAAATCTACTCACATTCTTTTACTGATAAAAATGTGATAATTTATAAAGTATAAGTATCACAGATGACACAATTTTCAAAAATCTCATTAAAATTTTTTAGGTTATTGTTTTTACAAACGTCACTTTTCACCACAGAATACCTACACCTTCGGATGAACAACCAGTGGTTTTTTGCACACAATAAACATATAGGTTGACTATCCAATTGTGGCCGCTCTGGTGACTGGTGAGCAATAAGTAAATTTTTGTAGTTTTTCGCTTATTCAAAATTTCTTGAGCCCATTTCCTCCTGGGTTAACTGATTTTCTTTCGCTTCATCATCCCTGACAATTGCAACTAAATCAGTTATTGAAACTGTGTCCGTAGTGAAGTCATTTTGGATCACCCGGTATAGCAGCCGTGGGTTTGTCCTCAAAGATTTGATCGTACTCTATGGTTTCTGGTGTTTGCTGCACCGCTCACCGAATTTCAGTAGTTGGAAAAGGCAAGTCACACTTTTGATTACTTGGAAAATGGGTTTCATCTTTCTATTATAAAGTGTTTGAAAATTGTATTGAAAATGAGCGCTTTTGAACCGCTAGAGCCCTCACTTCAAAATGTTATCGACCAGACTTCCTTGAAATGGATTTTCGTCGGTGGTAAAGGCGGTGTCGGAAAAACAACTTGCAGGTAATGGTACACCTGGCGATCAGTTCTGTTTTAATAACTGATTTGCAGTTGCAGTTTGGCGGTACAACTGGCGAAAGTCCGTGACAGCGTCTTAATCATCTCGACAGATCCGGCTCACAACATTTCCGATGCCTTTGATCAAAAGTTTTCCAAAGTACCCACGAAAGTGAAGGGTTTTGACAATTTGTTTGCGATGGAAATTGATCCCAACGTGGGCTTTAACGAGCTACCTGAGGAATATTTCGAGGGTGATGCGGACGCAATGAAAATGAGCAAAGGTGTAATTCAAGAGATTATCGGATCATTCCCCGGTATAGATGAGGCGATGAGCTATACTGAAGTCATGAAGCTGGTGAAGAGTATGAATTTTTCGGCCGTAGTCTTTGATACCGCACCCACCGGTCACACTTTACGCCTACTATCGTTTCCGCAAGTCGTGGAGAAGGGCCTTGGAAATCTTTTACGTCTAAAACTAAAAGTCTCACCTTTAATTACACAACTAAGCGGACTTTTGAGCATGAACGACTTTAATGCTGATACATTTACGTCCAAAATGGAAGAGATGTTGAGTATAATACGTCAGGTGAACGAACAATTTAAGGATCCAGAGCAAACTACGTTCGTCTGTGTTTGTATTGCGGAATTTCTTTCTCTGTACGAGACCGAACGATTAGTACAAGAACTGACCAAATACAAAATAGATACCCATAATGTTGTTGTGAATCAGCTGTTGTTTAAGAGCCCCACTGAAACACCGTGCAGAATGTGTTTGGCACGGTACAGAATTCAAGAGAAATATTTGGATCAGATTAATGATTTGTATGAAGATTTTCACGTGACAAAGTTGCCTTTACTTGAACGAGAAGTTCGAGGTACCGAGCAAGTGTGCGCATTCTCTGAAAATTTAGTGAGACCATATAAACCGTGCTAATTACTTATGTATTTTGTTTTATTAATATAAAGGGTACAATTATTAAATCTTTAGAACAACTTTATAAAGTTCTTAAATTATCGCGCATGTTTGCCCAATCGGGAAGTCGATTTTCTTTTAGATAGTTTTCACGAGTCAGCCCTTTCATACCCAACAGTTCTGTACAGCCATAAATCGCACCTAAAATTAATTAGTCAGCTTTAATCTTCTAGTTGCCAACCTACCTCCCAGCCATGATGTGTAATTATCCTTGCAAGGGGGCGAGTGGAACTTGAAAACTTTAATTTTCAATTTACTGTATCTGTCTTTTTTCAACTGTTCATATAATTCTTCCTTTAGCCGTGATTTTAATCCGGGAGCCATAGCAGTCCCTCCCATTATCACTATATTCTCGGCTAATTGCAGACGCAAATCTAAATTTACTTTGAGGATAGCATCTAAAAGCATGGTGGATACGCATTGATGATCATTGTCTTCTTGAAAAAATGTTTCATAAACTGTCTCCCGTACTTTTCCCAGAACCGTAATTGATTTTGAGCCTTGTAGAGGATAGGTTACATCGGGACATGCAGTTAGAGATGGCGTTGTTTTCGAAAGTTCCATTGCACGGTCCTTTGGAGTTACAAAACAGCACCGGACTAAATAAAAAGCTTCTACATTAGCACAAGTAAAAACAGAGAAAGATCAGATTCTTATACCTTTTATATCCTCCAATTCCCATTCTGACAAGCTGCTAATACCGGTATTATTGGCAGTTAGCATGGATTTTAGGTTTCTAAAAAGAAATACTTGTAATATACCAAATGGGGTACATTAATTTTACATATGAACTGCCTGAGACGCCAAAGGCAAGGCTTGCCAAGCGTGGATCACCGGCAAACCGTGACAAACGGGTATTGCTACAGCTTCCGAAAATCCCACATCCAAAACTAGCGCAGTATCTATACCCAAACTCGCCAAACAAACCAAATGAGACGGAACAACAAGTATCATCGAGACCTCGTAGTGGCAAAATAAAACCTTTGCCAAGGTCTCGCGGAATATTGTAGGACATAACAACGATTCCACCACAACTACAGGCCGATCTTTCGGACTTATCAACACATACCTGCAGAAAAACGTGTAAAATATTTACAATAGCTTCATAAAATCTTACTTAAAGTACAAACTATGTAAGAAATCCACTAATAAATCGTAAAGGTCTTGATCATCTTTATAATCACGAATGTTACGCATCAAACCAGTTTCTTTGCATCGAACCTCGGAGCGAATTATATACCGTGGGGAAAACTCTCCACTGAATCCCAACCTAAAGTGAAAATATTAGCACATTCAGTGGGTTTCTTTGAAGTTGCTCAAACTGAACAGCCCACATACTTAAAGCAACTTCAAAGAGACCAGTGAACAAATCAAATATTTACTTTGTGTAAGCTGCCCCAATGTCCATTACGACAACTAATTTGTCTGTGATTGCTCCAATTCCTTCGTAGATAGGCATTTTTAAAGTGTATAATAATTGTTCGGGAATTATCAATTATCCGTTTAAACACTTTTAACAACTAACATCAAAATAATCATCATTTAGTACATTTTTATGATAATAATACAATTTTAGGTTATGTAGAAGTAGAAAACATTGAGAAAACACCT
The DNA here is from genome assembly GCF_008802855.1 of Photinus pyralis. Lineage (NCBI taxonomy): Eukaryota > Metazoa > Arthropoda > Insecta > Coleoptera > Lampyridae > Photinus > Photinus pyralis. The sequence goes on along the minus strand of NW_022170511.1, from coordinate 20,608,248 downwards.
GGGATATTTGTCATTTACCATACATATACAGGGTGCATTATATTTAATTTACAAATGATTCTTGATATTTCTTAAATGCTTTGTATTAATGAGTTTTATTGAAGAATCATCATGCGAATTCTCGAAGTGTCTTTTTTGATAAATAACTGCAACTGAAAAATGAAAATAGGAAGGAAGTGCCCTGTTTGCTGTGACTACAAAAAGTTGGCACATTTATTTCGGCTGATACTGTAGTTACTAGCGTCACTAATGGCTATAGTAATCACTGCCACGGAGCTACCCATAAATCCCCTCTGACAACTTACCACTACTTTTCGCCAAACGTAACCCCTAAATGATATAAAATACGACAGCAACTTTTGTGAATAATTCTACAGTTTTAGAATTAACTAAAATGCTTTGTCGTTTAGTAACTTAAGCGTAACCGATTTAAATTATTTTTATTGTACATAAACAGTTTCTCGGTTGTGATTGAAATGGGTTCCCTGCCAACACTTAACTTTATTCTTATCCACTTAGCTGTACTGTGGTCTTTGTCCATATTTTGCACAAATGCCGAAAAGGAACCTCTAGAAGAACTAGCCATTCCCTCTGCTGTAAGTATAAAAGTATTAAGCAGCTAAGTATACATCGCTAACTTAACAGAAGGGGGAAGTGGTACTGTCCACCGAAAATGCTTCATCATCGGAGGGCCTTGGTTTTATTCACGCATTTGCGGCCGCAATTTCTGTAATAATCGTGTCGGAAATAGGCGACAAGACCTTTTTTATTGCGGCGATCATGGCGATGCGACATCCACGGCTGACAGTATTTACAGGTGCCATATCAGCTCTAATTCTCATGACGATTTTATCAGGTATTTTTATGAAAGCCACTCAATGAATTTCATTCGGTTTCTGTAGCGCTATTTGGATGGCTCGCGAACATTATTCCTAGGTCGTATACATTTTATGTAAGCACAGCATTATTTGCAATTTTCGGCTTGAAGATGCTTAAAGAGGGGTACCACATGTCCGAAAGTGAGGCTCAGGAAGAACTGGAAGAAGTTCAATCGAATTTACGTAAAAAAGACGAAGAGGTGCACATGGTTATTTACCTTTGTTTATCTTTACACTGTTTGCTACTTTTAGTATGAAAAAGAGACTATGCTACCGGATCCAGAAGCAGGAGGTAGTACTAAAAGAAAAATGGGGGCATTATCGACAGTGTCTAGGATTTTATTACAGTCATTTACATTGACTTTTTTAGCGGAATGGGGCGACCGATCTCAACTTACTACCATCATTTTGGGGGCTAGAGAGGTACACTTTTAAAAAATGTTTATTACATTATTTACTTTCGTTTCTAGGATGTGACTGGGGTTATAATGGGTGGCATATTGGGGCACAGCATCTGTACAGGTTTAGCAGTATTAGGCGGTAGAATGATTGCTCAGCGAATTTCAGTTCGAACAGGTAAAAGTTATTAATGCGAGGAGTTGCATTCATCTGTTTTGTTACAGTTACACTTATTGGTGGAGTTGTCTTTTTATTGTTTGCATTCTCGGCACTATTTTTTGATCCAAATGAAGCGTAGTGAACAACAATTGATATAGAATTTTAAGTTTTAAGGGTGTTGCGCGATTATTTATTGTATTCATGTGTAGCAGAACATTCAACTGAAGGTCTTTATGATTTGTACAATTTTTTTAAATATTGCTGTGTACATAACTATTTTATTGATGGCAAAATAGTAGTATATTACTGTATATGCCCTGTGATAAATTTATGTATATTGGATGTATTTTATTTATAAAATTGTCTTTTATTTTCCCTACCATTCCTATATTCACATAAATGGGCTGCAAGATTTTATGTTTCGTTTCAAAATGGGAGGTTTAAGGAATTTCAAATGACCTTAATTAAGGTGAAATTAATACCGTTTAATTAAGCACAATTAAAATAATGACTTATTTGCGAATGTATTATATTTTTAAAAATGTAGTTAATTGGGTGGGTAAATACCCACTCAAGCGGTTTAAGATAAGCGCTGAAGTATTAAAGGTTTTAATTTTCACGGTCTTTGAACAAATCTATTATTCGTACAAAACTAAAGGTGACTGTAATTAGTAGACGCGACAATTCCCAATAGCAAAATGATGTCAAAAAAGGGAAATGAATAAGCGTCTACCTATCTAAAATAGTAGCTGAAATTGGGAGACTTCTCTACCACAAACAGTTATTGCAGTTTCTGGCCCCAGGTTTGAGAGGATATTCTTGCCTTTTTATGGTCAATATAAAAAATGCATCGGAATTAAAGCCCAATCCCCCGGGCATCATGCTGAAGTAGTAGAAGCCAAATGAAATCTTCATTATGTGGATGATTATTTAGATCAGGGCTGTTCAGTTTTTTGCGGCCCGTTAGGCGGGGCGCTCAAATTATAAGTACCTCTATCCCTCAAATACGAAATATCACTGATAAAGTTTCATATAAAGATGTTTGTACCTAATGCGGGCTTCCAAGTTGGATTTTTTTTTGATAACCCTGACTTAGATAGAAGAATACGCCAGGTGCGTGTTTGAGGCATTTTATTTATTTTTTGTTTGTATGGCCTAAAGTCTATTCCAACCCCCGTGTGGAAACGGGGAAAGAATATTTCCACTGCAGATGGGTTCTGCATGCGGTAAGAGTCCGCTAATCAAAGCCAACCCTCCGTTCGAGTGTGAAGACTCTCAATATCTGATAGAGAAATTAAAATGCCTTTTAGGTATTTTTTGTCACAGAATTTCAAGTTTAAGTAGGTAGTTGTAAAACTGACCGCTATAGAAGGCTATAATTGGTTAATACAACCTGTTAGACTCGGTACATGAGTTTGGCCTTTAAAATTGACATTTTTTTAATGTTGCAATAAAAAGGTGGTCTGTATATGAACTGATCTTTATATAATATCTAGGTAGGTATAAGGTATGTGGAAACTTTTATTTGAGATCATGTTTCTTTTATTTGCGACCGGTTCAGTAGAATTACAGGTGCGAAGACAAAAAAAGTATGTTCTGCTAAATAATAAAGTCCATTCCTCGGGAGCCCATTAACAAAATTTTAATAATAGGTACCTATAATTAAGTCGTTTGTGGCGACGCGCCGCTTGAACATCCGGCAGCACTTTCATTGGTCAAAGCGGCCAACCGAAGAGAGTGTGCGTCCACTCTTCGGGTACCATTTTTGTATATATTATAAATATATTCCAAAAACGCAGCAGCATTCTTATTTAGAGTCTCTCGCTAAATAAGAATAACTGATATCCCGACCTAAGACTAACGTACAACGTAAAATGGTACTTTACAGGTACGACCATAGTCAAGCATACGCTTGTATTTGTATAATAAGAAAATAATAAAGAGAACAACGTTCCTGGTTTTAGCCGGCAAACCGACGATCGACACGGAAGCCGTTTCCAAGATGCCGAATTGTTTCCTAGGATCCCTCTCCAACGAGCACCTATAGGTAGGGTTTAATCAGGGGTTTAATAAATGACAAAATTTCTCGGAAAAACACTTTTTCTTATTAATTTTGGGGAGTAGAATCCAAAACAATTCCTACTTTTTCGATTAGACTTCTCAATCAAAAGTTATAGACTAGAAACCAATTTCGAAAGAAAATTCAAAGGGCTGTACCTTTTGAACTATAGTAGCCCAATCTTAGAACTGTTTCAAATTATGGATTCTACAGGCCCCATTCTATAAGACAATTTTTCTTATTAATTTTGGGGCGTAGAATCCAAAACAATTCGTACTTTTTCGATTATACTTCTCAATCAAAAGTTAAATAGACTAGAAACCAATTTCGAAAGAAAATTCAAAGGGCTGTAACTTCTGAACTAGTAGCTCAATCTTGGAACTGTTTGAAATTATGGATTCTACAGGCCCCATTCTATAAGAAAAATTTTTTTTCCGGTCGATCTGAGACATTTTTTTCTTCGGACCTCAAAAAAAGGCAGTGTACCTATAACCTTCCTTTTTTTTTTAACAAAAATCAACTACACCAAAATTTTTCGGGAAAACACTTTTTCTTATTAATTTTGGGGCGTAGTATCCAAAACAATTCGTACTTTTTGGATTAGACTTCTCAATAAAAAATTATAGACTAGAAACCAATTGCGAAAGAAAATTCAAAGGGCTGTAACTTTTGAACTAGTAGCCCAATCTTGGAACTGTTTGAAATTATGGATTCTACAGGTCCCCATCCTATGAGAAAATTTTCCGGGTCGATCTGAGACAATTTTTTTTTCGGGCCTCAAAAAAAGGCAGTGTACAACCTTCCTTTTTTACCAAAAATCGACTACATCAAAATTTCTCAGGAAAACACTTTTTCTTATTAATTTTGGGGCGTAGAATCCAAAACAATTCGTACTTTTTCGATTAGACTTGACAATCAAATGTTATAGACTAGAAACCAATTCCGAACTAAAATTCAAAGGGCTGTAACTTTTGAACAAGTAGCCCAATCTTGGAACTGTTTGAAATTATGGATCCTACAGAATTCTATAAAATTTTTTTCCGGTCGATCTGAGACAATTTTTTCTTCGGGCCTCAAAAAAAGGCAGTGTACAACCTTCCTTTTTTTACCAAAAATCGACTACACCAAAATTTATTCAAATATTTGAGAACAATTTAGAAATGTTTAGGGAAAGTTTCCATTGTCACAAAATCAAATATAAAAATCCGATACATCTGAATACCGAACTCGATAGCCTACGTAACTTAAAAACAATAGGGACCTTTTTTATATCCTTAAGACCATGTGTTCCAATTTTCAAAGCGATCGCACGTTTCTAAACAAGTTATCATGCACACGGACAAACGGATAGTCAAAAATGGATCTGTTCCAAAATCGCTAGGATTAATTTCAGAAAGGCGTACGTATCATGTGCACGACGTATGTACGATCGCTTTGAAAACTGGTACACGTATTCTTAAGGATATAACTGGTATTAGAAAGGTCCTGGTAGGTACCTCCTATATAATAATATAATAATATTAATAATACGCTTCTACTCCCCTTAAATTTGTATATAACAATAGAAATATAAAAAAAGCTAACACCATACAAAGTATAACTTGATTTTTTAAGTAGTATTAAGACTTTTATCTAGTATACTATTTTAAATTTTTAATGTATTTGAGTGACAAGTATTTGAATCCTTTTTACTGTATTCGAATCAGTGGCGGATTTAAATTTTTTACTCCCCTAGGCACACCGAAAGATATGCGCCACAAAATAATCTTTAAATAACTATCTACCATTCCAATAATTTCAATTAAACATTTTTGTCATTTGTAATTTGTTAGAGCTTATTTTAAAACTTAAAATGTTACCTAAAATAAATATAGTGCAAAAAATGCCGCCCCCTAAAGCTGCCGCCCCTAGGCACGTGCCTAGTGTGCCTATATGTAAAACCGCCACTGATTCGAATACCTTTCATAGTACTTATATTAGAATACTTTTGAAATTGAAAGTATTCGAGTACATTCTAAAGTATTTGAATACTATTCAATGTATCTGTATCTAGTATTCGCTTGTGCTGGACGTAAAAGTATTTAGTATTCAAATACCTTTGATTTGTGTAAAGTATTTACTATTTAGTATTCAAATACTTTTTGAAAGTATTCTGCCCAGCTCTGGTTGCAGTCAAGTTTTTAAATCTTCTATGGAAGCTGGACTTACAGTTGGTCGTTTTCTCTTTGAAGTTCTGTTTTTATTAGCTTCGCCAGTATAGGTTCACTTTCACTTTATTCAGTAATTTAGTACCTACCTACCAGTTTTTTACTTGTATTTTACAATCAAAGGTAAGAGGGCAACCATTGAATAAGTAATCATCATTATAGGTAATTACTTATTCAATGGGGCAACTCAGCTTAACGTTGAACATATAGGGAATGCAATACCGGGATCCCGCGGGATTACTATCTAATGATCCCACAAATACCGGGATCCAAATTTTGCTGCGGGATTGCATTCCCTTGGACATATGTAATTATAAGAGCAATCAAATTTTTTTATATACAGAAAGTTTTGTTGTGTATCCTTCATTATCAGCGCGGGGTAAATAAACGAGTTGGTCCTCAACAATTCACCAGAGCACAAGTCCACGCTTTCAAAAGTTGATTGTGGCTTCGAAGAAATTGAAGATGCGCCTTATGGCCCAGATCTAGTACCCAGTTACTATTTTTTGTTCTCGAATCCCAAAAAATCACTAAGGGGGACAACATTTAGAGACAATGACGAAGCAGCTGTTGAGGGCCATTTTACGGGAAAACTAAAGGAATATTTTTATACTAGATTAATGATGTATACCTGTATTCAAAAGCAGGGAACTATATTGAAAAATAAAATTTTGGATGGGCATCATGTGGACGTTTATGTAGCATACCTATTAATAATATCAATGGAGGGGTTACAGAAAAATGTTGACCTACCTATCACCCATTTGCCATTTAGAAATGTTTGTCGTTATTACTTAATCCATTACATCGGTTTTAGACGTGTAATCAATTTAGTTAATTCACCCCAGTTTCGTTAATTGAACATTAAATCTTATTTATACCTTCAATAAAGAAAATGTCACAAACACGCAAATATGATTGAGAAACCCTTTTATATGGCCCGAGTCCATTACCTTATTGCAATAGGTAGCTAATTACCTATTCTTAGCACAATACCATCATCCATTCGTGCGTTAATTGTACATCACTTATACCTGCCTTAGACTTAGATCACGCAATTATAACATTTCTTTCATTTACCCTCAATTTTAATTCATATACTTGGAAAGTTCACAAATAGGTTCAAAGAAGTAAGTACGTATATTACGGTTCGGTGACGACAGCAGCGTAATTGGCGCTTATAGTGTTTACAACGCCTATGCCAAAATATAACTTCAAAGCGGTTTTTCCGTAAAATTTATGTGAGAGTTCCCAATGAATATACGAGACTAAAACATCTTTAGTAACGAAACGGCCAAGCAAGCCACCCCTAAAGCACGCCATCGCACAATTTCCGATGATCGTTCTTTGTCTGCCGAAATTCAATATAGGCTTACCTAGATAGTGATCTCTCTAATACTTTTAATGTCAGTAACTTTTCAGAGACAGGTGTTAGATTTGCTCCAATAAACTTTGCTTTCTGCAAGTTATTGTTTGCGTTTCCGTTCAATTAATCAATTAATATTGTACCACTTTCTGTCAATGGCAATTGTTGTAATAAGTCCATTCGCAAATTATTAACGGAACTCTGAGCAATTCGAAACTGAATACCACTTCGAGGGAGTGAAATTAGTGTCGCGCTGACCTACCTACCCTTAGGCATACGACGGATTTTTAAATGCTCCCGCCCTCCCATTTTTTATTAATATTCTCGATATTGCGCCATTCCATTTACGCAGTTGATTTAAATTAATTTTTAAAAACCTTTTTAGCTTTTATGATCGTTTATATACTAAATGAAACTTCTGTCTGATGCATGCAAATAATTTGTGATGGGTACCTACATGTAGAATTTAGGAGTAGAATTAATTCTAATACAACTCTTCCGAATTGACATAATTCCGTGGATTCCTTACAATTAGTATAATTACATCGAGCCTTTTCTATAAAATTTTCATACAATAACCTGAAAAGAAAAGTGAATTTGATATTTGAATAGCGGTTAATGTTGGCGTGTTCATTATCCCTTTGAAAAGTAATTGTAAACTTTCGTGCTTTTTAAAGAAAGTACATTGCCTGCTCTCTTCTTTTATAATGTCCTAATTACTTCATTACGTATTCGGAATTACTACGAGCGATTTGGAAGTTGTAGTATTTGCATGGCTTCATTTTATTTTGTCGCATCTGCACTACAATTATAGACTGTATCTTAGATATAAGGTGCGCCACTTTACCTATGGGTTTATAGAGATACCAATTTGGTCAAAGGGGAGAAATATTAGGCAATCACAGGTCTAAGAAGTTACCGTCCCTGAAAATTGGTTTTGGATTTTGAAATATTTTGAAAAAATTGCCGATTTTTTATGACTTAACATTTCGCCTAGATTTTAATGCTTTTTAAGGTGCAGTTGTTAATTTTTTTAATCCGACGTTTCCTCTTTTGCGGAGCCATCATCATTTGTTTAAATACGGCCCTGATTTCCGGTATCAGATTTTTAAATCCCCGTTTTATTCTGAATTCAATAGCACCTTACACGGTTTAATTGCGGTTTAGCCTTTTCTTAATAAAAAAAATTCCTATTACGTACCTATACCTGATGTAGGTATATGAATTTTTTTTAATAAATAATTGGCAAGGACAAGTAAGGGTTTATATCTAGCAATCCAATCAGTGAATTGATATGTTATGGGCTGTTATACTTTTGGACAATAATTAATTGCAGTGGCCAGGTCTACCTGAAACGTTATTATAGACTGTATTTAGATTTGGCAGATGTTTTGAAAAATGTATACCCGGTTTCACAAACGATAATTAATGTTAATGAATGATTAAAAATATTAGAATGTTAGCCTCCTTTGATTATATACACTCAGATGTTTCCCATTCTAATATTTTAATCAGTGATTAACCTTAATCATCGTTTGTGAAACCGGTCAGTAGAGATCTTTCTAAGAATTTACAGATTTCGCTGGGAATTTACAGTTCTATTTGGCAATTTACAGATAATTATGGAAATTCAAGATATTTTGTTGAATTTGAGCTTTCTGGAAATTTACCACTTTTTCTGAAAATTATGGATCTTTCTGAAAAGGTAGAGATCCTTGTGGGGATCTAAAGATTACCGTGTTAATTTACACGCGTTTCCCCGATAATAGGTATAATCCTACCCTGGCGTATTATATCCAGCGACTATTGCTATTGCATGTCAAACGAAAACTCTAAGAATTAGCTCCATTTATATCCATTTTGCGGGGGTTCATTACACGGCCCACTATTATTGTGATATAGTAACGAAATTAGGAATGAAAAAAATATCGTAATCATCGTTTACGTGTACTTAAAAATGTTTCCAATCGTCGCAGTTATTTTTAAATGTTAAATGCCATCTTTGCACAACGTAAAAGAAATATTCTTTATGCACTAAAAAGGGTTGAAATGTAGAAAGTTTTCGTAAGCGCATAGAAGAAAGCCATTTAAGTACTTTATAGAATATTCTAAATTAATCTGAGCAATTTACAGATCCTTCAAAAATAATATAACACTTTTCAAAGCACTGTAGGTGTTTTAGATCGCATTTCCCTTATTCCGGGAAACCTATTGAAAATCGTTAGAGAATTCTATTCGAAATTATCAGGAAGGCCGTCTAAGAGCTTCCTAGATAAATCGAAGAACCTTTTAATGCTATCTCTAGGGCTTCCAAGGCACATCAAATCTAGGAAATAAAGCGCCAGACGGCTCTGATGAACTTATTATATGAGACTTGAACACTGTGGTGTTTCGTAGAGGCTTCTTGAACAATTTAAGGTTTTCTATATTGCGTTGTTAAACCTATAGGGTCCGATTCGGAACTTCTCAGTACCATACTACAACTTTTTAGATCCAATCCTTTACAGAAATTTCTACGATTCTTCCACAAACGTTTAAGCGAAGATTTCTTACAGCACTTTATGGGTTTTTTAGAGTTCCCAAACTGACCAGAGCGTTTTATGCCTTTTTCGAAGCTTTCGATGATGATATATGGTTGTAGGGGGCAGAGGCGGAACCAGTATCACATCTTGGGGAGGGCAAACGTTAGTAAAGTGATAGTTAGGTATCGTATTCCGACTGGGAGGTACTGAGCACCACCCACACAGAGGGGGCTCCGGGGATCCTCTCCTTGAAAATTTGCACAAATATAACCACTACAAACGTTATCATTTCCCAGTAGGTAAAGTCACTACACTTAGCCCCAGTTGCCCCAACAAAATTAAGCCTTGTCGAACTTAAAATCTATGGCAACGATTATTAAGACAATCGTTGCTATGGTTTTTAAGTTATGCTTAACTTTAAGGGATACTTGATTTTGGCGGTGCAATTGGCCCTTACATAGGTACCAAGTTTTGTTTGTTAATGACACTTTCTCCATGACCTGACAACACTGTGGTGTTATGCTAGTGAAAATTGATGTTGTTCACAATCCTTCGCATTCATGTCCCACCTGATGTTATTTCTTTTTGCAGCAGCAACCTCCATTTAGAACGTCTATCACGTAGAGTATCATTCTTAGTTCACTGCCTTTTTATAACAATCAAACGACAATTTGTTTCAAACTTGGAGGGTATTCTATGAACACTACAATTTATTAGGCTCTTGGATGCAAATTTAAGGTTTTTAGCAGCTTATTTAGATAAGCATGCGCACTAAATACAGAAAACAAAGGCCTCCTAAGCATTCACCCTTATAATGTCTTGCAAAGATTTCGAAAGAAACCTTTTTAAAATGAGTTTCGGATTGCATTTTACAATTTTCGAAGGTTTTTAAGAGTCTTCTAGGTCAGTTTAAAAGCGCTTCTAGAAATAGGTACACCTACGCTTTTAAGAATTTCTATACCATTGTTTAATAGTGGAATAACAGTATCTTATACCTGTGTACCTACTTCCCAGATTAGGTCACTAGAATCTTGGAGACTCCTTCCAGAGCATTCTAGACTCCTGTTTCAGTGTTTCTAGGAGTGTGCTTGAGCCTGTCAGAGCCTTTCATGCTTACCTAGCCCTAAGAATGGACTACAGAGCTCAATTCTGGAAAAGGCCCAATGAACATTTATAGATCCCTAAAGAGCTCTCTCTAGGCACTTTCCAGCCGTTTCTGTGCCACGTCGGAGCTTGCGACGTTTTAACGCTTTTTAGTTTAAACAATGGTACCGGTCAGTGCTTTCTAGTTGCATCTCTCCGTGTAGTGTTCAAAATCGTTTTGAAAAGTCTAGAAATGACCTAATGTGTTCAAATTCAAGTGCACTTTCGTCCGTTTTGGGTCGTTACTGTCTATCTGTTCATTCGGTCATCAGGTGCCCGGAAAAGACACTTTTTACCTATTTTCATCAAATTGACAATGGACTTTAAAGTCATTGAAGGCTACCAACTTTGTTAGGAAGATGCACTAATTAATTGTTAAAGAAGAGCTGCACGTTTTTGTAGTGTACCTATACCCAGTCATTTCACTCTCTTTAACTTGGTTGAAATACAGGATAGATAATTTTGTATACTGTTTGTAAATCGGTTGTAAATGATTGTTTTTTATTTCCAGTTTACATATACATTTGTAGATTAATTAAGCAATCAATTTAATTGATGTTAATTATAAAATATTAAGTTATAAAGTCCGCATTACGGACCTGGGTTAATTTGTCGTAGGTCTAGATGTTCCTGTATGAGCCTCTTTAGCTCAGTGGTAGAGCACTGGTCTCGTAAACCAGGGGTCGTGAGTTCAAACCTCACAGGAGGCAGTGAATTTTTTTTAATACGATTATACGTTACATCATTGAATGTTAATTGTAATAAATGTTAGTACGGCTCTGCACAAATTTCAGCACATTCGATAGCTTGTTTTTTTTACTAAGTCCATTCAACGTTTTTATACTTGAATGAACAATCAACATGACTACGATATGTCGTAGCATGTACAAATATTTAGATGCTGGCAGGCAGTGTGAGGAAATTAGCATAGGTATGTATACTAATTCACACATAGTTCTTAAACATAAAAAAATTGGATTATTACATAACGTCGGTCGGTACTTCTTTTTTTCGAAAAAATCTTCACTTCTCTTGATATATAGTGTGTTACTGTGTCTTTGCCCTTTTGTCAAGGAAGATTCAACTTGCATTTCTCCTTCGCTGCCTGAAATTTTGGTTTTTAGGTAGTAATTGTATAAACAGTGTTGGGATTTCGGATGGATTGGGTTTCTCGCAAATTTGTCCAGAGAGCAAAATTCGTCCAATTGAGAATGTAAAGTTTGAAATAGCAAATAACCAGAAAAAAAGCATAAGCACCCACAAGATATGCTGCTCTGCAACTAAACGATTAATCGATTCAAAAAACGATTAATCGATAACTTATCGATTAATTTCGATGAAGTCGATAAATTGAAAAATTGATCGATAATTTATCGAGAATTATTGAAAAATTTATCGATTAAATGTGCATTTTAAAGGATTGGTCGATAAATCGATCAATTGCTCAACAAGAGAGGGTAGATAATTATTGAGAGGATTTTTAACGATATAAATTTGAGAGGTCCATTTATCAATGTTTGTACCAGTTTATTAGAAACAAAAAGAGCATTGCGGAGTTGGTATGACACTTACTTCAGTCTGGTTGACCTGAATTAAATACTATCTATAATTATAATTGCCGTTTCTGTTAAAAACTAATAACTTTGAGGTTATTGAAAGACGTACTAAATTTTGATGATTATCGTCTACTTGAACACCTTTGATTTCAGAAAACTACGGAAAACCTACAGTTGTTTTAATATTTTTCAAAAGATCCTGTTATTGTTTAAATTATCTCTCTCAATCTCAACTAAAAAAACAAAAATGTTAGCGAGTGTACATACACATGGATGATATAATCATTATACCGATTGAGAATATATTTATATAAATAAGATTTATGAAAAGGTATCGATAGTTTTCTCTCGACAATTATCGCTACTTATGTATTTAATCGATAGTCATCAGGGATCGACAATTTTCGACATTCTTTAGGTATTTACAAGAGCTACAATATTTACATCAAATCCATTTAAAACCTTAGTTTTAAAATGTGGTTAACTTAAAAGGCTAAAACGAGGTAGTGCTCGCATATAAATACCCGTTTAAAACGTCTATATCTCACTTAATTTTTGTCGTACCTACAGAAAATTGCCGGTGAGGAAAATGTTTGGAATTAAAAAGCTACAATTGGATGCTGTAGCATTTTTTACGTATCTCCAGTTGTTTTGTAGTTATTTTAAAGAGAAGGGCGTTTTTCACAAAATTGCAGAAATTCGCTTCAATTATTTCAAATTTCAAGTTTACTAAACTGGTCACACTTCTAGAATGTAATACGTAATTTTAAAAAAACTGGAAAAGGGGAAGGACTAATTTTAATTAGGGTGGTAATTAGGGGGTTGCTTGCGCTTATTTTTTGCTGAAAGTACGAATCTACCTTATTTGCATCGTAACTCACTTACTAAAGTTTGTTTTTAAAAAAGCAGAAAGTTTTTTTTTAAATACTTTAAAAAAGTTTTTACTGATTACATATAATTATCCATGGAATAGGTATATAATACTACGCATTCAGTAAAGTGCAAGGATTAGGTAATTGAAATTTGAAGTTGATCTCGTTACATCAAATTCACCTTAAAAAATTGACATTTTCTTTTCGCATGTTATGAAGAGGTGGTCTGTATGCAAATACAAAACTTGATTTTCCATTTGGTCAAACTTCTATGTGGAGAATTTTAAATTCAGACCACCATACTTTTATTTCCAGTCGGTTGAGTGGAAGTAGAAGTTCAAAGACTAAAGTAAGTTTTCACCCCGTAGCGTAGGTATTAAAAAAGTCTATTTCCTGACAGTTTTTGTTTAAATTTCTTGACGTAGGTAAAGGAATAAACTAGCTGATTTGGCGATAAAATGTTAGTAGGTAATAGATATTTTCCGTAACTTTTCCTTGAACTCCGCAAGACTGTTTTCTCAGCAAACCCAATCATGTTTACCTCGTGTAATATCAGTGGGGGAGGTATGGGAAACACAAACAGTATTATGCGTAAACATAGCTACTCTAACTGTGTACGTTCCATAAATCCTTAAACGTTAAACCATCCCCTAAAATTTTAAGATGACAGCCCAATATATATCCATAGGTTCACTGATAGCTATCCAATCAAATAAAATTGTTTCTTTACGATTCACACCCTTTGTTGCGCTTCATGGCTCCATAAATTTTCACAACTGGACTGTCTGTGAAATTGTTTGGGATTTACAACAATTATATGGGTGAAATAATATGTGAATACATAAATGGATATCGTAACACTTCGTGTGGGACTATGAAAATGTGTGCTTTCCTTCCTACTCCCATAATGAACCTATTTAATGATTACCTCTAGATGGTATTTCGGTAACGAGCTATTAAATTTATTACTTCATATGTACTGTTCCTGGCACCATTTTTTTATTATAACGTATGAAATGAAAAATTTGAAGTTATATAGCCTTTCTAATGAATACCTTTGTAGTAGTCATTGAATTTATATCTACTTTCAATGACTGTATATGTAAAAGTATTATGCATATTGGTAATGTTTTAAAGAAGTTTTTTACGAAGCTTGCGAGGGCTTTTTTTCAGTGAGATATTCACAAATTGCCAATAACGCCAGCTGAAAAGTTGGCATTAAGCTTAATGATTGTTAAGTGTGAAAATGCTGACATTTTCTTTAAATCAAACAAATTGAGCTAATTATTTTGGCTTGCGTTTCGATACGCATTTCAAAGTTATATTTATGTAATAATACGAATTTACGTCATTCATTTGTGGTGCAATCGGCGATTTGGACAATGTCATGCTTTTGTTTCACTATTGCAATAAATTTTTTCGCAAAAAATGACAAATAAACTTAATTGCTTAATAGTTTTTCGGAAGGCATCGTTGTGTAAACAGGAAATAAACCTTCCAGTCTTTTTTTGCGTTCTCTTTTATGGTCCTCTTTGGCGATGGGGGTTCAACAAGGAGGTGCCTTTCTAAGGTCGGGAAAACTCGACGCTTGCGCGGATTTTGCATTTTCACAGACGGGAAAATAGGAATGTGGTAGCAGCAGTTTATATTTGGTTACGAAACTGTCCGCAAAACACCGTTATTTGATATTACGATTTCAGGCGCGAAAATGTTTAATATTACTCCGCTCGGTGTGGGCCTATATTTTTGAGTTTGAGGAAAGTATTGCGCTATATAGTGATTGGGATCATTTCCATGGGACTGATTAGTGTTTCAAAACGAAGATGAGAACTTTTCAGTCATAAGGGTGAGCATTTTTTTTTAGATTTATGGGTAGGAATGAAATTTCTTAACGAGACAGCTGTCTGTTGCTTTCCATAAGAGTAATTTCAATGGCAAAATCAATTCGGTATCCGTGTACTGGTAATGAAGTGATAATAAGATGATAAATGTTTCCACGGTTAGCACTCGAGTCAGGTATTTGCATTAAAAATTTAACGTGACGCGAATAATTGTTATTCAATTAAGCCATTCCACGCGTCATTATATTGTAAATGATGACATACGTCCATCTTTGAGATATTCTCGTTCTCGTTCCAACTGAAATTGTTACAGAACAGTCAAAGGACTGTTGCGTTTAGGTATATCCTATTGAACAGTTTTTTATGAAAAGTATTTGCGACAGTCAAATTCATTCATTAACTTTCCCTTTTGTGATATTGGGTTTAGTAAACAAATCTTTTTGTGTAAGCTTTTTCGGAAAATACCGTGTTCAAAGGCCTAGTCGGACAAAAAGCAATAACCTCAGCAGTACAATACGTCTCATGCTTATCTGGTATAAGTTGAGAAAAAACAGCGATTTATCCAAATAAATCACCAAAGGAACGTTTCTGACGGTATAGTATTAAATTGTCGGACCCCTTTAACTTAGCTGAAGTGCAGATTAAAGTCCGATAACGCTCTGAAATATGACTTCCTTTTTAACTTGTGTTAGTGGACTTTTATATGGGTCCTAATTTTTGAGTCACGAAAGTAAAACAGATAAAACTTTCAATTAACTATGCGCTACTGAATGAATATTTATGTCGTGTCTGCAAAATATTCGTAGCACCTCGCTGGACGGACCGACTCAGACACCGTGAGCGCAGAAATGATTTAGTAAACCACCCCGTCAAGCCTTTAAAGGTAAAATGCATCTACTGATGTTTTTCTGTAGTTTGGTAAGATTCGTCTGTTAATACCGATGTTCAAACGGCCCAAAAAAGAAAAAAAAGTGGAATGCAATGATATCGTTTATAAGGCTATTGCTCTTATACGAAACAAGAGTTTAAAAAAAGTGTAACTAAAAATTAGAGCGGGCAACTTAGCGAATATAACGAGGGGTATATTTTGACCAAATAATTAAAGGCATAAAAGGTACCTTTACACTATAATATATCTCACATGATTTTTTATATGATATGTTATATGATATTTACTACCAACATATTTTTCGTAAGAGTTTTAATGTTTTACTTTACACTTGACAGGTTTTTCATATGACTTTAATACAAGAAGTTACGAAACCATATATAACTTCTCTAAATTAAAATGTTCCAAGTTCCAAGATTGGGCTACTAGTTCAAAAGTTACAGCCCTTTGAATTTTCTTTCGAAATTGGTAGCTATAACTTTTGATTGAGAAGTCTGATCGAAAAAGTACGAATTGTTTTGGATTCTACGCACCAAAATTAATAAGAAAAAGTGTTTTCCCGAGAAATTTTGGTGCAGTCGGTTTTGTGGAAAAAAGGAAGGTTATACACTGCCTTTTTTTTGACCCGAAAAAAAATTGTCTCAGATCGACCCGGAAACAAAATTTTTCTTATAGAACGTGGCCTGTAGAATCCATAATTTCAAACAGTTCCAAGATTGGGCTACTAGTTCAAAAGTTACAGCTAGGGAATGCAATCCCGCAGCAAAATCTCAATCCCGGTATTTGCGGGATCGTTAGATGTTAATCCCGCGGGATCCCGGTATTTGCGGGATCCCGCAAAACTTTAAATAAATTGGCAAATAAGCAATTTTGTGCGGTTAACTTCTGTATTAAAATAAATCGCTAATTATCACAACAAGTATTCAACAAAAAAGTACCTTCAGGCTAACTTAGAACTCAAAAAAATCACCTGTAAAGCACAAATAGGTATACTTCTAAAGTGCCTCAAAAATCATAGTATATTGTTAACGAAAAAAGTTTAACAATTATTTTAAAAATAATTTCTCCGTTATACGTTTCATTAACAAAGCAAACAGAGTCGTCCCCTTGGTCGACATTAAGGATGAGTGATATAGTCAAAAGTTTACTGGTTTACTCAAGTATTCAGATTTTTCAGATAAATACAACAGGAAAATGCGAAAAGTAACCATAAAAGGGCGGGATCACTTGGATATTTAAAATAAGTCATGTCATTTGTCATGCAGAAATAGAAACATCCCTATTCCACGATTTACGTATTATTTCCATATTATTTCCTTATGATTTGTCTTATGACAGCCATAATACCAAAAATAGTATAGTGTAAAGACAAATCTAAATGCTTGTTACTTATCATATGACAAATCACATGAGAAGTATGATAGTGTAAAGGTACCTAAGAAGAAAAATCTGTGACGTCCCCTCCCTTAAAGCACTTTTTTTAATGCACTTCAATTCGCGTAAGTAGGCGTCTTTTTGTTCATACTTAAAATGATTATATTTTAATTTCTCTCAATAGCTTAGCCCCCTTTTCCCATGCAATATTCGGATATTCCCTTTGTCTCTACCAAACGTTCCCTTTTGGCTACCAAAATTCCCTCTTCATTGTTTTTACCATTTGTACCTATATAAAAAAAGACACAAAACCCAAAACTTTCTGTTCTTTCTGTTTAACCACAATTTTGTCATAAAATGAACTCGTTAACAACACCGAATAATAATAGTCCAGTCAAACTACGGTTTGGGCTGGATGTTGTCACTTCACTCAACGAAACCAAGCGTACCCTATGTAAGAAAATCCGCTGAATCCGAAAATGTCGTGTTTTTTCGCATTTGACTTCGAATATCTCGTTAACTATTGCTCTGAGGGAAAGAATGAATAGAAATGAACTTGTTTAGAATAAAATTTTCCATAAGATACATCAGTTGGTCCGGAACGCTCATTTTTAACTGTTATTGTTTTTATGGCTAAATGTAAAAAATTAATCTCTAAAATTAACAGTTTGTTATTACCGAGGTTATTACCAAGTAAATTTCATCTCATCTTTTTGAAAATCCGTATTTAGTAACTCCTTTTGATGACAAAACAATATAACAAACCCGATCACCGTAGTAATTTGCGTTCCCAATTTTTTTATACATAGTTTAGCCCTAAAACAATCTTTTCCAATAATTGTCCCCAATAACTTTTGCAAATCAACGGACTGTGGAATTTTTTTAGTTAACTAACAAATGGAAAAGCAACAACAATTGAAAATGAGCGTTCCGGACCAACTGTATCTTATAGAACATTTTATTCTAAACAAGTTCATATCTATTCATTCTTTCCCTCAGAGCAATATTCGTGATATTCGAAGTCAAATGCGAAAAAACACGACATTTTTTCATTTTTTCTTCGTTTTTTGTTAATAACAAATGGACAGACAAAAGGGCGCGGGACAAATGGGTGTAGGACTAGGATATTTTATATCACCAGTCACAGGGCGTTCTAGATACCAAAAACACATAATGCGCAATGCCAAAAGTTGTAATCGCTCGCTTTTTCCACGATAAAATTTTATAGATTGATTCTTTATCAAATTTTTAGAATTGGTCATATCATAAAAAAAACACATAATTAACGAAAATGTCAAAGGGGCCTTTCCTATTTTTTGGCTGATTTGGCCAATTCACGAACTCCGGTCTACAAATTTGATAAAGAATCCGTCTGCAAAGGTTCACCGTAATTGGTTCAGCCGTTCCCTGTTAATGGTTGGACGCGAGCGATAGGATAACAGTCTCGTTTAAACAACTCAACGCTAAAAACATAGAAGTAGAAGTAAAAGTGATGCATATAAAAGGTGTGACTCAACTTTTGGCATTGTGTATTATATGTTTTTGGTATATCGAACGCCATAACTAACTACAATATATTTTTTAGAGAATATTCTGTCCCGCCCCCATATGTCGCGCCTTTCCGGCGGCGCCCTAATGTCCTAGACCGGTTTGGCGACGAGGTAAAAACGGTTACATTAGTACATCATTTAAATAGATACATTAACGGAAGAACAATTAAAGCTTTATCAGATGTGTTGAAAGGAACACAAATAACACACGTAGTACAATAGTATATTGAAAGACAAGTGTTACAATGCGACCTATTGTAATACGACTATCTTGTGGCACGAGTGGCGACGCGAAGCGTAGCCACGAGTGTCCGCAAGATAGGAGTATTACAATAAAGCATTGTAACACGCGTTTTTCATACTATTTTTTCTATTTCGGTGGTTTAATTTAATTTAAAAAATCATTATCAGAAAATATAGGGAACATTAGAACTAACATGTTTTATGTTGGGAACACTTTTTATGCCGTTAAGTTTTAGGTTGGCAGCGTAGTAAGACTGACATTTTGAAGTTCAAACATGGAAGTACCCAACAAAGTACCTACTTGTACTAACTAGTAACTGCCAACTTAAGAGATTAGTTACCAAAAAAAAACGACTATAATCACTGTCTTTGTACAACTGTTTTCGGCCGAAAACAGTTGTACAAAATCATCATTGTGACACCGAAATAGAAAATAGTATATTGAAAGACAAGTGTTACAAGGCGCCCCTGTAATAGGACTATCTTGAGATATGAGTATTACAATAAAGCATTGTAACACGTGTTTTTCATACTATTTTTTCTATTTCGGTGCTTTAATTTAATTAAAAAGTAATGATCATAAACTACAGGAAACTATAGAATTAATATGTCTTAAGTTGGCAACACCTTTTGCGTTGACAAATTTTAAGTTGGCAGCGGAGATAAACGCAACACAGACGTTTGGAATCTTTAAATTCCGTGGATGTGCATAAATTTATTTATGGTGGTCGGTGGATGTCTAAACTTTTAATCAATTCATACCCTATAATACCTTTCGTAGGTAACCTCGAAAGTTACCCCACTATATATCAATTACATTACTTTTTATCTACACATGACATGATATTTACAAATCTTTCAAGAAAACACTGCTTAATTTCACAATGGAATACACCGATCTATCGAACATAATATTGCGTACGTAACTATACTTAACGATCACACATCTTTTTATAGTAAGAATTTCAGATACAGTTAACCCGTTTTAAACGGGAAGGTTGCAATTCGAAGTTCAGCTAGATGTCCATAATGTTAATCCGTGCATTCTAGATGTTATGTTAAATAATCGGTGGTTTGCTGGACGAGTGGGTAGCGAGATAATGCAAATGTGAAACTCCGTGGCCGTTGCTGAGCATACAAATTTGCGTTTTTTCTAGTCAATGTGCTTGATATTGAAAAGCGTGCCTGTTTGAAGTCGTCTAGTAGCAGAAAAGCACTAAGCCAAGTTGCAAATACAAAAAGTAGTCTCGGGAACCGTATTTATGAAGGGCCATTTCTGCAAATATCAATCCGAGAGCATAGCTTCATAGTCTATAAGCATTTATTATTAAAACATGAAAAACAAATAAATACATGATTTGCTTGCCTAGGTTAGAATTAACTTAAAATGTGGTGTGTATACCATTTATAGTCCAGGCTAAATAGATCTAAAATAATTTATTTTCAAAAAAAATTAGTTACCGGGTGAAACCGGGTTTTTCAGGCCGGTGAAATGAATAGAAATTGGGAAAAAATAATTAAAACAGCTGAATTTTTTCGCGGGTGAAATCCGGGGGTTGAAAGGTATGGAAACTGGTGTTTTGCAAATTGTGACAAAACTATTAATTTTAGACGAAAATGTTAAATGTAAAAGTTATAGAGATTAAAAAAATTAGCAACTTTTGTATCTACACTATTTTCACATAACCTCCAATTTTCCTAGAAAAACCGGAAAAACTGTTTTTTTCGTTTTTTATACTTATTTTTGTGAAAAATGTCGTAGGGGTTTGAAATTTGGAGCAAACATAACTTGATAAAAAAGAAGATAATTTTTTGGGCCTGTAAAGTTGAACCGTTTCCAAGATCTCACGATTTCTGAAAAAAACCACCTATTTTTCAAGGGGATGAAAAATCTATTTTTTTTCATCGTACAGAGGTGCGCGGGGTAGCAAAATTTTCGTAACGACTTACATTTTAATAATCAAAAATAAAAAATATTATTCCAATAGAAAAATGTTAAGAAAAGCGGCAAAAACTGAGGGAACAGTTTTAAGGTATACCGTTTTTGACAGTAGGTAACTAGCTTTTTTGCAAATAAATTAACGTATTGGATCCGCGCTAATAAAAAGTTTTTGAAATCTGTCTTCTCTCCCCTCTTTAATGTTGCTAAAATATGTTCTTTTATTTCCCAGTGCCCAACTGCCTTAATTAAAACATTTTTATTATTTCTTTTTTCTGCATTTTTGCCGCAATAAGAACATTCGAAGTAAAATCGAATTCTTTTGCTTCCTGAACAATTTTTGTTCAATAACTCTTCTTCCTGCCTGTTTTACAGCTGGTGGGATTAAGCTGGCCCTGTTGATCGTTTTACAGGAATTATGAATAAAATCCTCATAAAGTTTATTCCAGGTTTTACATCTCAAATCATTTGCTTTGGTCAATGGCCGGTAAAACTAACGTTCTTATTTCAGATTTTGCAAGTTTTCAACAGGCCCAACGCAATTGCATCAGCTATAAAACAGGCAGGAAGAAGAGTCAGTGAACAAAAAGAAATTGTTCAGGAATCAGGAAGCAAGATAATCCGATTTTATTTCGAATTGCTTTTATTGCAGTAAAAATGCAGAAAAAAGAAGTAATACAGATGTTTCAACTAAAACACTTGAGCCTAAGATAACAAAAGAGAATATTTAAGCAAACATTAAAGAAGCAAGAAGACAGATTTCGAAAAAATCTTTATTAACATCCAACATGTTGATTTATCATGTCAAAAATCGTGTATCTCTTAAAACTGTTTTTCCAGTTTTTGTCGATTTTCTCGAATCTTTGCTAGAGGAATAATATTTTTTTATGTTTGATTATTAAAATGTAAGTCGTTACGAAAATTTTGCTACCCCGCGCACCTCTGTACGATGAAAAAAAATAGATTTTTCATCCCCTCGAAGAATAGGTGATTTTTTTCAGAAATCGTGAGATCTTGGAAACGGTTCAACTTTACAGGCCCAAAAAATTATCTTCTTTTTTATCATAAAACAAGCTATGTTTGCTCCAAATTTCAAACCCCTACGACATTGTTTCGCAAAAATAAGAATAAAACACGCAAAAAACAGTTTTTCCGGTTTTTCTAGGAAAATTTGAGGTTATGTAAAAATAGTGCAGATACAAAAGATGCTCATTTTTTTAATCTCTATAACTTTTACATTTAACATTTTCGTCTAAAATCAATAGTTTTACCACAATTTGCAAAATACCACTTTCCACCCCTTTCAACCCCCGTGATTTCACCCGCGGAAAAATTCAGCTGTTTTAATTATTTTTTCCCAATTTCTATTCATTTCACCTGCCTGAAAAACCCGGTTTCGCCCGGTAACTAATTTTTTTTCTCAAAAAATATTATATAGCCTGGACTATTAATGCATATTTGCTTTAGGCTGAATTTTTTCTTGATATATTGTAAGAAAACTGTGGATTTGAAATGTATTAAGTTCTTGGTGTACCAAAAATCAATGAATACACTTAAATTTAATGTCTTGGAAAACATTTGATGAATTCCAGCTGTGGATGGATATATCTCCATTGTACAAATATTCCTCGACGACTTACCTTCAACAAGTACCCGTACACCAGGGACACCTTCTCCGGATTTTCTTTCACACATATGTAATGATCGATTGCCTCGAGCAAGAGCATGAAACACTGAATCCACTTATAATATTGTCAAAATGTTCGATTGTCTTCGGTTTATAATTTGTTTTTTTTTTCACGAAAGCAAATACTTTTTTTAGTTTTTACCGTTGTCTTCAACGTGAAGGACTTAGCCCATGGCGTAAACCACTTATTCATCTTTGATTTTTCAAAAAAGTATGCCAAGAACACATTTTCAGTGGTTTCAGTGTTGACAGCTTTTACAATCTATAAGAAAATACGCATTTAGGTCATTATTCGCAAAAGTACTTTTCAATTACATATAATTTCGGTCCTTCGTAATCACGCGAACGTTGTTCTGTTATAAATGGGTAAATTACAGGGAACTGATTAAATTCTTAGGTAATTAAATTTCGTAATTAGGTTTCTATTAAACAGACAATAAAGGTAATTATCGAGCATTAGTCAAGACTCCAAAATTCCATTTAAAATTAAGTCATTAGCCATCCTTTACATGAACTTCAGGTAAATAACTGTTTTCAGGAAATGTCGCCCAAGATATGAAAACGGAGACCAAATACCTATGTTGCACAAGAACAATTATAAGATTTTTTTAAACAAAATTTAGGCACAGTAATTCTCTTCAGTAATAAATCGTTCAGGGAACGGGCGGAAGTTTGAAAAACTGTCCTCAATTTTCCATTTTAGGAAATACGTAAAAAAGGAAATAATTTCTGAATAAATCAGTAGCAAAGTGGATCCCTTTGAAGGACCAATGAGCTGAATTTCAAAACTAATAGTCGCTCTTTACAAATTACAAGTTTGGGCTGCTATCAATAGGTGTAATCGGGCAGTTATATGTAGGTCTGGTGGATTAATTACCAATCTGTACCGCAGCGCAGTAGGAAAATTGTCCTTAAAATAATAAAAAGAATATTATTTCATTGTTAGGGTTGTTTACATTTGCATTTTGAAATACGTTATTATATGAATTATTCAGTTTATTATGTTCATTTTACATATTATCGTATATCCATCTCAAATTTAGAAATCGGGGTGGTTTTCTTACTACGTAGTACGTATTATACAATAGGTTGGTATAGGTGAAATGATATATCTGTGCTTTTAATTGAACTGATGGTCACTTGTGGGCTGTGCAAAACAGAAGATCATATTTCCATCGTTATCTCAGGCGTATATAAATAAACGTGGTGGTAGATGGTCAGTTCTGGCAAAGAGAAGACAATTGAGTTGGTCGTAGAACTTCGGTTGATTGAATAAAAAAATAAAAAGACACATTTAACGCTCGTGGTGTATAAATAAATATTACAACTGGTTCACAAATACAAAGATCCGAGGAATTTGTAAAAGAATTTTGAGATTATGCGCATAATTTTCAAGTTATGAGCCTACTATTGCAATATTATGTATACTGAAACGCGTTGGTTTCTTATATTAACGGTATATATTGCTCGGAATTGATTGTAGAAAATGCGATGGAAGCTAATGTTTTGTGTAGCATGAAGTTGAAAACATACAAAAAAATCCGTGAAAACTCACGTATAGGATACATTTAGAGAGTTCCCGACGCAAATCTCATACGGAATGAGACGTTATCAAAAGTGGATGACGTCTAAGATTTTATGAAAACCTGGATGCCATTGAGATGTGAGAATTTGAGATATAAGATGGAAAATCTTTACTTTTATTCTGCACGGGTATTGTAGTTATTTATATGGCACAGGTGGAGTTTCAGTTGGGGTTCTATTTTTTTCATTCAGATGCTAAATCGTTTGGAGGTGTTCAGCCTATTGCATAGAGAAAGCATTTCGTCTAGTATCGATTTTATTATGTTTGCCCGTCGGGAAACATTTTTTAAACCGGTTGACTTGTTACAACCTATGATTGATGGTTATCATTATCACGACTGAATTTGAGACGGATCGGTCAAAAAACCAAAAAGGAGCATTCCCTTCAGTTGCATTTTCACTTTTTTAATACCAATGAAAACACAGTCCATGATCCAATATATTTAACTCACTTGATCGTAATATTATGTTATTTTGCGTGGAAAGCTGTGGTGTTCCTAATATAAATGTTAAAACTGTAGAAGCGAAGTAATAGGACAAAGATATAGCGAAGAGAAATGAGTATTTTCGTCGCTTCTCGCGACAAACCATAAAGTGTCGGCTTTGGGGGCTTTAAATATTGTTTTATACTTAGTACATAAATTCGACAGTAAGCGGAATCTCTTACATTTCTGGTATCTTCTGATATAATTAACGCAATTCGCGAAAAGATTGTCAGACGATCGATGACGCTTGAGCTTGACAAACTTAAATTAAATCACACCAACCCTCTCTACAATCTAGAGCTTCTTTGGTGGCGTCATTGTATAGAAGTTCTTAATTGCAGGACTTTGTCGTTCCAAATTTACATAAATAGCATGGTGGAACTCGGTCGGATTCGGAAAATTGGACAATTAGGTTGTGGTTTTTTTCGGAAATTCTGCACCAGACTGTATTTTAATGTTGCGGTTCGCAATATTTGAGTCATACCTTAAAAAAGGGAGTAAAAGTATTTGTTATGTGAGATTAAATTCGAATTTGCAAATTGAAATTAAATATACAATGGTCCTTAATGAGTTTTATTCGCTTTTCGGATTTGCACGGTTTAATCATACTTCCTATTTGCAGAAAAAAGTTATATATGCCAGATGAATGACATGATTAGTGGCCCAAAGCGTAAATTCCGAAAAGGGTCGCTAAAGATATTAATGAAGAAAAATGAAAAAAAGCTTTACAAAAGCTTTCTGATAAAGGCGAGCATAATGCCTCCCATTGAACTCATTATAATATATAACCTAATGGACGAATGTTGGTCAACCGTGTTTTTATTTTGAATTCTGCCACAAAGGAAAATCAGAAATGAAAATATTGCGATTACAATCATACTTGAAGCGTTGCCGTGGACAATTTGTTTTTCAATTTCGTAAGAAGTTTTTTAAACAAGGATCGTTAGTGATTTTATATGGTCATGAGCCATCCTGTGCTGTTAAAACGAAATGTTTAGCGCATTTTTTAAGAATTAAAAATTAAAATGTGCTATTGTTTTGCCGTTTTCAACTACTTCTAGGAGAATGGTCCTAGTGTCCTGGAATTTTTT
Organism: Photinus pyralis; assembly: GCF_008802855.1. Lineage (NCBI taxonomy): Eukaryota > Metazoa > Arthropoda > Insecta > Coleoptera > Lampyridae > Photinus > Photinus pyralis. Next base: position 20,582,404 of record NW_022170511.1, on the reverse strand, counting down.
GCAATAGGTAGGCTACCCCTTGACAGTGGGCCAGACGGCATCAAATTTCGCTGTCTTAAGGGGAATGGGGGTATGAATTATTTCCTAAGATGCTGTTTTTGAAAGTAAAACGTGCTAAATTTTACATATACGACAACCAATTGGTCTCAACGAAAGGAATCGTTTTCTTAATGAAATTTTGCGTAAATGACATAACTTTTATGGATTTTTTAGGGGATGATAAGTTAGAATTTATAATCAGTCAGAATATTTTACAAATTCCCACCTAAGCAACCCTACAATTGGTTTGGCTCTACACCATTACCTTTTCTAAAAAAAGCGACTAGTTTGAAAACTATTAGTAGATAATGAAATTGAGTACAAATAAAAGAACTTTTATGGGTTTTTAGGGGATGGTACGTAAAATTTATAATCAATCAGCACCTTTACCAAATTCTACCTAAGCATCCCTAAAAATGGTGTAGCTCTTCCCCATTACGTTGCTTAAAAAAGGCGACTAAGCTTGAAAATTATGTTTAATGAAATTTAGCATAAATTAAAGAACTTTTATAAGATTTTTTAGGGAATGATACGTTTAAATTTATAATTAAGGTGAATATTTTAAAAATTCGTACCTAAACATCCCTAAAATGGCCTGACCCTACCCTATTACGTTTCTTAAAAAGGGGACTGAAGTTTGAAAATCGTTTTTAATGAAATTGAGCACAATAATGAAAGAACTTTTATGAGTTTTTTTAGGGGATGATACGTTAAAAGTTATAATCAATCAGAATATTTTAATAATTCCTTCCTAAACATCCCTAAAATTTATCTGACTCTACCGCATTGCGTTTCCTAAAAAGGCGACTGAGTTTGAAAATAATGTTTAATGAAATTGAGCACAAATGAAAGAGCTTTTACGGTTTTTTTAGGGGATGATACGTAAAATTTATAATCAATCAGAACATTTAACAAATTCCTACCTAAACATCCCTAAAAATTGTGTGGCTCTACCACATTACGTTCCTTAAAAAAGGCGACTAAGTTTGAAAATTATTTTTAAAGAAATTGATCATAATGCAAGAACTTTTATGAGATTTCTTAGGAGCCGATATGTTTCAATTTATAATCAATCTGAATATTTTAAAAATTCGTACCTAAACATCCCTAAAATGGTCCGACCCTAAAAAACTCATAACAGTTCTTTAATTTATGCTCAATTTCATTAAAAATAATTTTCAAACTTAGACTCTTTTTTAGGAACATAATTGCAGGGTAGAACCAGACCATTTTTCGGGATATTTATGTAGGAATTGGTAAAATATTCTGATTGATCACAAATTTAAACGTATCATCCCCTAAAATTACGTTCCATAAAAAGGGGACGAAGTATGAAAATCATTTGTAATGAAATTGAGCATAATAATGAAAGAACGTTTATGGGGTTTTTTAGGGGATGATACGTTTAAATTTGTAATCCATCAGAATATTTTACCAATTCCTACATAAATATCCTGAAAAATCGTCTGACTCTACCCAATTACGTTCCTAAAAAAGCGTCTAAGTTTGAAAATTATTTTTAATGAAATTGAGCATAAATTCTAGAACTTTTATAGGGATTTTTAGGGATGAGGCGTTTGAGTTTACCCTCAATCTGAATATTCAAAAAATTCCTACCTAAACCTCCCTAAAATGGTCCGGCTCTACTCAATTACTTTCCCTCAAACGGCGGCTGAAGTTTGAAAGTTACTTTGAATTAAATATTGATCATAAATGAACGAACTTTTATAGAGGTTTTTAGGGGATGACATGTTTAAATTTATACTCAAGCTGAATATTTTAAAAATTCCTATCTATCCAGCCCTAAAATGGTCTTGCTCTACCCTATTACGTTCCCTAAAAAGACGACTGAACTTTTGTAAATTATTATTTTCCATGAAATTGAAAAACTTTTATCGAGCTTTTTAGGAGATGATACGTTTAAATGTACACCCAATTTGAATATTCAAAAAAATCCTACCCAAACATCCCTAAAATGTTCTGGCTTTACCCCATTACGTTTACTAAAAAAGGCGACTGAAGTTTGAAAATAATGTTTAATGAAGTTGGGCACAAATGAAAGAGCTTTTATGGGTTTTTTAGGGGATGATACGTAAAATTTATAATCAATCAGAACCTTTAACAAATTCCTACCTAAACATCCCTAAAAATGGTTTGGCTCTACCCCATTGCATTCCTTAAACAAAGCCACTAAGTTTGAAAATCATTTTTAATGAAATTGAGCACAATAATGAAAGAACTTTTATGGGTTTTTTTAGGGGATGATACCTTTAAATTTGTTATCAATCAGAATATTTTACCATTGCCTACATAAATATCCCGAAAAATGGTCTGGGTTCCCCTTACGTTCCTAAAAAAAGCGTCTACGTTTGAAAATTAATTTTAATGAAATTGAGCATAAAATAATAATAATAATAATAAGCCATTTATTGGACATACTTCCACCTCAATAATATATAATAACAAAACAAGAAAACAATTTAAAAAAAAAGAAGAAAAGGAGTGTCCAAAGGGACGAAGTTCAGTCTTGCCAAAATTAGCTGACTGTTCTACCACTTAATCCCAAATTAAAGAACTTTTATGAGTTTTTTAGGGGATGATACGCTTAAACTTATAATCAATCTAAGTATTTTAAAAATTCTCACCTAAATATCCCTGAAATAGTCTGGTTCTACCCCATTACGTTCCCTAGAAACTAAGTTTGAAAGTTATGTTTAATGAATTTGAGCATAAATTAAAGAATATTTATGGGTTTTGTTAGGGGATGATACGTTAAAAGTTATAATCAATCAGTATATTTTAATAATTCCTACCTAAACATCCCTAAAATTTATCTGACTACCGCATTGCGTTCCCTAATAAGGCGACTAAGTTTGAAAATTATGTTTAATGAAATAGAGCACAAATTAAAGAACTTTTATAGGGATTTTTAGGAGATGATGCGTTTAAATTTACCCTCAATCTGAATATTCAAAAAATTCCTACCCAAACCTCCCTAAAATGGTCCGGCTCTACTCAATTACTTTCCCTCCACGGCGGCTGAAGTTTGAAAGTTATTTTGAATTAAATATTGATCATAAATGAACGAACTTTTATAGAGGTTTTTAGGGGATGACACGTTTAAATTTATACTCAATCGGAATATTAAAAAAAATTCCTACCTAACCAGCCCTTAAATGGTCTTGCTCTACCCCATCCCTAAAAAGACGACTGAACTTTTGTAAATTATTTTCAATGAAATTAAGCATAAATTAAAGAGCTTTTAAGGGTTTTTAAGGGGATGATACGTTTAAATTTATAATCAAGGTGAATATGTTAAAAATTTCTACTTAAACATCCCTTAAATGATCTCCCTCTATCCTACTCCGTTCCCTAAAAAGACGACTGAATTTTGAAAATTATTTTCCATGAAGTTGGGCATAAATGAAAGAACTTTTATAGAGCTTTTTAGGAGATGATACGTTTAAATTTACACTCTATTTGAATATTCAAAAAAGTCACACCCAAACATCCCTAAAATCGTCTAACTCTACCCCATTGCGTTCCCTAAAATACGACTAAATTTTTGAACATTATTTTCAATGAAATTAAGCATAAATTAAAGAAGTTTTATAGGGTTTTTAAGGGGATGATACGTTTAAATTTATAATCAAGGTGAATATTTTAAAAATTTCCACCTAAACATTCATAAAAATGGTCTGGCTCTACACTATTACGTTCTCTAAAAGGGCGACTATAAGTTTAAAAATTATGTTTAATGAAATTGAGCGTAAATGAAAGAACTTTTATGGGTGTTTTTAGGAGATGAGGAAATTCAAATAAAAGTCACCCTTTTACAACCGAGAGTAGCTCTAGGGTCTTCATTGATTACAAGGAAGGAAAAAAGCTAGTGAAACCCTTCCAGGAAATGTGCTCACTTACTTTCTTACTTTTCCAATTTTCATTTTACAATTAATTATAGTAGTACTCACGAAATCGCGTCCCATCAAATCAGAACGAATGATTCGTATGCCCAGTCGGTTCTGAAATCCCAATAGTGGAAACCACACTAAGAAGGTCTGAGTATTTCCCCATAATAATTCTTCAATTATGCTGTCTTTCAACAAATGCATCATCAATCACTAATTAATTAATAAAAGATTGCATGCAAGAACAAATTCAACAAATATTTTACATTTTCGTATAAAAATCTTCAAGATATCCTAAATTGTATCAAGGCCCTGTAAGTTAATCTTCAACCCCCAACTAACAATTAATGAAACCAACACTGACGTTAAAACAGAATGTTTATCAAGCTACAGGGAAAATTCCCAAAACGATTGCACTCAGATCTTTATAAACTTAATTGAAGCTATGTTATCCACTAATTTGCTATGTGCCTACATGAGAAAACATCACGCACGCACCCTCTATGTCAAATAAACAAAGCTACTCATAAGTACGACCCAACTGATAACTAATTTACAGACATTACGCAAACTTAGACAAAGCCCTGCAAATTGAAGTTTATAATAACAAGCGCCTAGCGCTATTACTATTGGTAATTATAAGAGATACCAGATTTCAGAACTCGTGTGTTTCTTACGCAAATTACAATTGAAGCCAATGAGAGTCGCATCCTCAAAATATCCACTTTTTTTCTATTGGAGGACGATGTATCATTTCATTATATCGGATTTTTCTAAAGTAAATTACATTTTGTGTTAAAAATACAATGTGCAGAGCACAACACTTGAAACTCCTTGACGATCGTTTATGAAATTTTAAAAATTGTAGAAAACTTCCTTATTGTTTTTCTGCTTTCACTCTTGTAATCAGTGTAAAAAACACTACCTTGCATCATTTATAATAACGAAGTTAGCAATAGTGCCGACTTAACTTTGAAAACCCTTATATCACACAACCCTTCATGTCATTAACGTTTCAAGGATCATGGTTAAGATGGAATTTAAGACAGGAAGTTAGGTATATGAGTAGTTGGAACACTTTGTAAAAAGACGCAATTAATTTGGAATGCGAGTACGGAGTACCATAGGTAAAAATTTTACTTTATACAGAATTAAAAAATTGTATGCTTACATAATTGTAACATCAAAAAGGGTAAACGCAAATTAAGTTTTGGATTAAAGCAAACGCTTTCAAAAAGGGAATCTTATTATGAGTAAATTTCAAACGAACTTTTTACTTACCTTGACTTGGATGGTTTATTTTCGAATAATGTGTCTGAGAGTTAGTTATTACGCTGTACCTACTTATGTTTCTAATTACTACTACAGGTATATAAAGCGAAAATTGTTTTTCCAAGTTGCGTGTTATAAGTAAATGGGTGCTCTAGAGGTGAAAAAAATTAAATATGTTTGTGTTGAATTCCGTAGATGGATTTTGACAGGCCCCCAAAAACCAATTAACAAATTTAGGGCAGTCAACTTAACATGTCACTGTATAAAAGCTTATTACGCGCTTGCCGAGCACAACATTCCGTTTCGTATTCACAGGTGACACCAGGGGGTTTTTAGATCAGTTTCAGGATGATACTAAACTTCCAAAATGGAACGAAATGTGAGTGGTTGGTCGTTGTATTATGTTAAATACCGCCCTTCTAAAAGAACGACCAAAAATGTACGAAGCCTCAATTCATATTTTGAAAAAGTAACTAAGTACGTTTTAACATAATTATTAGATCTATTATTATATTACAGTAATGGTGTATTTGTAATAACTAGATCAGCTCAAAATCAAAATAAAGGAGCACGTATTGTATTGTCTATAGATCTAGTCCCCCAAGTTATACCATATTTTATTTTAGGACTTTATTTTTAAGTTTCAGCCAAGACTGCAGCTCTATACTAAATATCCATGCCCGAATCCGGGATAAGATTATGCAAAAAATTCACAGATCTCGCAATTTGTGCAACTATCGGAAGGTGTTGAAAGTAAACACGCTGTAACATAATATAATGAACAAGATTTATTATGACGTTGAACCAGAAGTAAATCAGCATATGCATTTTTGGTATTAAAGATCAGTATGTTATTAGCAAAGTTCAAATTGACAGCCGGACAGCCAGCCAGCCTTAACGAATATAATAACCATGGATAAAAATGTAATACAAATAACTAACACAATGAGAATAATGTTATTTTGTACGGTACATATTGTACTGCAGACAGTGCATCAGAAAAGTTGAACCGATAATAATAATACCCCTGTGGGTTCGGGGATAGAATTGGTCCACTCCCGTTCTGGAGATCGTAAAAGGCGATCAATGGGCACTAAAGGCGATGAATCCAACCGCCTTTAGTATTTACCTACCATTTTTCTTTCCAACTTCACACCCTTCTTCCCTACTCTCCTTTCCCAGGCGCAGGCGGATATTTGATTCTATTTTGAAGAGTTGACGTGTACCAGTCGTCCCATATTATTTATGAAAAAGGTTGTACAACAAAAGAAACGTTAAGTAGAAGAATGCGATGAAGAGACCCTGCTTCTGAACCGCTTGTGGATGGGACTAGTTCAAAGGAAACCTCCAAAAGGCGTATGAAGTGGAATGAAGATGAACCGCTTCATTTTCCGTAACATGGAGATTACGAAGTTGGGAACAGACAAGACCATGTACAGAGGTAAATTACACCATGCTTTTATTGCACAATACCATTGATTATATACTTACGAATATATAATCAATGACAATACCCACATATTTAGCGCACTTAACTGCGTAACGGATTGCAGATCAGCTGATGAGTGAATTCCTTCCTTCCTTCCTTCCTTCTCGAAGAAATTCTTTAGGTATTTATGAGTGTATGTAATTTGAACTCTAATTCTTATTATATTTAGTTATGCTCAATTATTCACAATTAATAGTCATATAGAAATAAAGTAGTATTTCCGACTTTTATATTCAGACTACTTTGGTCTAAATAGTCCACTACTTGGTCCCCTTGCTAGGTCTTTGTGTGGAGCTTACTCCTATCCCAGAAATACCTGCCAACTTATCTATTATCTAAATAAAATCACATTTTTTGTCCGGTATCTTAAAATCAGATCACATGAAGCATTTTGAAACTAATTCGAGTTTATACAGGATTCTGCTGCATCTTCATTAATTATAGGAGACAACCTTATTGTAAACAACCGTTTAAGGATTTACAAAATCCAACTTTTATTGTAGACTATGTAAACGATCTATTATCGATATGCAAAAACAATAAGTACCAAGGAAATTCTCGAATGTTTACGAACTAAAATAAACTACCATAGTTGTTAATATATACCAGATGACAAGTTGCGCCTTAAAACTAAATTAATGAAAATAGTGTATTGAACAATTTTTCATGTAATTGAAAATTAAAATTTTGACATCATGCATGACATCTTTCCAGACATATTTCATTATGGTCTCAGCCGATCGCTGTTGTATTTCCTGAAATTACGCTGGAGACTTTCAATTTTCCTAAACAATTACTTAACTATGGAGAATTACACATCCCAAATAGCAGTCTTCCTGTTCAGTGCGAACATTTAACTAATAGACGCCAAGTGAGACGATTTCATTTGTACATTTCCATTGCTTATAGGAGATTTTGTAGACTAAAGTGACCCAGTTTGGACATTTTTGCTGACATCTCTTAAATGAATTTAATTCCGTTTGTATATCAACTTAACTTCGAATATCAAACATGATTTACAGATACACTAAAACTAAGGTTTCATTTTCTTTTACATTATGTGACAACTCATCAATCAGGAATCCCAAATCTCGTAAAAGCATTGCTCTAAGCTTCTGTATTAAATCCAGTCTGAAATTTGCAAATTTTGTGTTAAAAAAGAATATATTTACAAATATTTGTGAAACTAAAAACGATTAAAAGTTATTATGCTAATTTAGAGAACACTACTATGAAAGGTTTAGACAAGTTCACTCATTTTATAAATGATTATCTTTTTAAAGGAACAGTTTACAAAGCAGGGTTGAACAGAACGTTTTATAAAAAACCTACATATACGAAATTAAACATTTTATTTGCTTAAAACAACAAATGTCTACTGGAACAGAATGGGAATTATAACTTTCATATTCGAGCTTTTGTAATATCAGGTAAAACTAATAACAGTAAGACATCTCTCAGTATACCTTTTAATATACGTTTATTGCTAAAAGCCAAGAATACGTACGTAGATACGGTACATATCTACAATTCTATTTTTTTTTTATCTTCAAAGTCAAAGTCCAATGTTTCCCGGGAAATTTAGTGCGAGAGCACACTGAAAATTATGTTACGAATTGTGTAATAATAATAATGATAATAATCAATCTTGTTAGTTACAACCATAGAGGAAATGCCCTCCATGTTACAAACTATGCCTGTGTTTTTTTCGGAAAGTAAAAATCAAGCTCTTAAATGCTTGTCATGGTGCCATACAGACAGTGTTCTTTTTATACACAAATGGGAAAGGAAATTGAATAAAAACTCATAATTTTATAAGAAAAAAAAATATCACGAACACAACCAGTAGATGTCAAGGGAACCTTCTTCGGGACAAAAACCCTGGCGTAGCCCAGACAAATACACGAACTAAATTACCAAAGACAACAAAAGCAAAAGAAAATCCACCAAAAATTTCAAATTGCGTAATAATAAAAATCAGGTCGCGAATTTCAGATTCTATGAACGTGATATTTTGTCCAAAAACATCAATTCTTCTTCTTTACAAGGTAAATATCCCTTTCCGTTTCTTATTTATTACTTCCTGGAAACTAAGAAACGTAAACGGCTCATATCTCACACGAGTGCAAGAAATTTTTGGACCAATAGTACCTGAGGAGCTAGCACATCCTGTTTACTTAACTTATATAAATCTTTAATTAGAAGCAAACAAGATTACGGCACCATATGCGCCAGAAAATAGCACATCATGAAAAAACTTAATTTCATCCAAATATCAGGTTTAAGACTAGCCCTGGGCGCCTTTAGAGCTAGCCCTGCAATTAGCCTCCAGTATATGACAGAGAAACTATACTTATGTCCTGACAAAACCCTCAACAATGTGCTACTGAAAGACATTGATCTATACAACAAAATATAATGCTCATTCTATGTAAATGTCTCTCCAGCTAATAACTGACAATTAACAGTTGATGCTGGGTTCATATAAATAAATTTAAAAAAATTTATCAATCTCTATTAATAGCTATTTAGGGAAGGTTTAATTGTAAAATTACATATAACATTTTGTTTGCAGTACGAATTGATAATTAAAAATTGTAGATTTTGAATGCAGCCCTATTACATTAATCTCCTACGATAGAATACGTTAATTTTTTAGTAAAAAAAAACTGTTTAAAAGAAGGTCGCTAGTCAATCAAATCATTGAGCAGTAAGCGCTTTTACTTTGTACTTAAAGCTTTCCTCCACTTTCGAAATTAAACATTCCTGGTATATTCTTTGGCTAAAAGGATTTTCCTTTATTTAAACTCGTTTTGTCTGAGAAATTTTTAAGCTGATCGCATTTGCTAACAAACCTTGTTCATTAAGTAAATTCTCGCGAAGAAACCGCCGAATCCTTTGTTCCGGATTTCCGATGTCTACTATTAAAATTCGCACTTTACACGATACCGACGCATACCGTAGCAAAGGTCGATCAGTTTTATTTCTTTTATTCCATTTTAGAAAATAAAAGTACGAAAATGTAATGCTAACTGGAATAATGTTGAGGACTCAGCTGCACAGATGACGTTCGAAAGGCATAAAACACAATTGTGAGTTTTAACATTTTTTGCGCGATACATTCAAATTCGGAGAGTCAACGAATGTACACTTTGCTACCTCAATCGATATTGCGCTATTAGAGCTTTTCGCGGATTGTCCTTTCGATTCGAGTATCATTATCCTTCAAGCTTCAAATGCAGGTCTGTATAAATTAGCACTAATGGTTTACGACTTTGCATTGAATTACCGTTATAGTAGGTATTGCCAGTAGGGTCTATAAAAGCAAGTAGTTCTGGCTTTGAGCTGTCTATTAAAATTGTATTTCAAAATCCAGACTAAACTAATCATGCGACAAATTAATGCTATACAAAAGGAAGAGTCGCGCGTTCGCTGTTCAATACCTAAAATAGAGTAAATTATACATTATTTAATAATAGTAACCGATAGAAGATATAAACAGGATATTATTTCTACAGATTCAGAATGTATTTCTAAAGCAATAACTCACAGTATATCTTATCTACCAAATTTCTCTGCAGAATACAGAATCTTAGACTTATCTTAGGAATTTAAGTAAGCTCAATTCCCGTATACTTTTTATATTTTTACAGGAAAACGTATTATTTTAAAATGCAGACTGGATTAAAGTTTTTAATTAGTAGTATGTTTCTGGAACAAAGGCTTAAGAGCATGAATCTAAGCTACCACAAGAAGGTTTCGTTCATTTATAGGACTAAGGGCCAATTGCACCGTATTCAGTATCCCTTAAAGTTAAGCATAACTTAAATACCATAGCAACATTAATAATCGTTGCCAGTTCGACTTAACTTTAAGCAAGGCTTAATTTTGTTGGTGCGGCTGGGGCTTATGGCCATTTGCTCCGACAAATTTAAGCGGAGCTTAGCTTAAGTGTAGCTTAATATCCATGGCTGCGATTATTGAGACAATTTGTCGGTGCAAACGGATATTATTAATGATTTAAATTTAGATCTATGCGCCAATGTGTCAAAATGTGACACCTGCGGCTAAATGACGGCTGTTTTAAAACTGAAAACGGCAACTAAATTTAAGAATTTGATAATGAAATTATAAAAATTTGCATTTTAACATCAAATAATTCGTAACATAAAATAAAAATATATAACTTTCAAGTGTTTGAAAGACGATTTAAAGGAATGGTCAGGGTTCTGGCTCCAATTCAAAAACATACACGGAGATACGCAATTGCCTGTTTCAGAAAAGTTTCAGTATTTGGTACAGTTAATCACAAAAGGCTGCAATGAGGTCGTGTCAAGTTATCCTCAGGCTGATGACAACTACAGTAAAGTCACATTTAAGGTCTCTAGAGTCTCACTGGGTGTTACAAGAGAAAAATATGCGGCTATGCTATTTCCACTGGTTGAGTCAAGTTTGCCCAATGAAACTTTACAAGCTTGGCAAAAAAGTTATTTTATTCAAGATACAAAACTCGATCAAGTAGCCGATTTTATGATATTTCTGTACAGACATAAAAGTGTTTGGAGTAAATTGCAGTCCTTTTTTATTAAATGCAGTAATTGTCTATTAGTTAGATTTAGACAATGTTGCACCATCGAATCAAAAATGTGCATAGTCTCTATGTAGACAATTGTATTGTCTCCGTTTATTCGATGAAGGAAATGGAGCATCTTAATAATAATAATAGTCTTTATTTGGTTTCTATTAAAATCATAAAGTTACAAAAAAAAGGTTTAAATAAAATTTAAAAAAAAAAGGAAAAGAAAAGGAAAATAACTAGGTACTACTTTCAGAAACCCAACCACAAGGGGAGGTTCAGTATAAACTGCTCTTCCACCTAACCTAGTTTTGCAAACTTTATGTATCACTCATTGCATCTGTATTTACACACCAATTTGCATACATTTTAGAAGAATATAAATACATTTATTTATATTTTTTTCAATTCGTGCGTCAAATTTAACTATGCCATGGGGTCGAAGAAATGATTAAGTTTTACAATAGGGGTGCAAATGCCTGGATATTCACGATTTTACAAAGGGGTGGCGAATTTAAAATTAAATTACTCTTAGTTAATAAAATCTACTTTTAATTTGCACCATTTACGGAGTTCGGAAAGTAATTTATTCGTTCTTTATTTGTTATTCGTGCATAACTTTTATAATTTTGTGTCTTGTTGTTTTTAGCGCATTTTTGCAAATTTGTTTATAAAAAGGTAGTTTTCATCTCTTTTTGGCAGGCTGGCCAGCAGCGAATGAAGGCTCGTAGAAGATCGCTTGTGTAAAAACAATGAGTGTATGTGTACCCAGTGGCAGCGTAAAGGGAGGGGCGACCTCAGTTCTGGGGGCGCTTTTCCAAACTTAAGTTAATAAAAAGTATTGATGTAGTAGACGTCGCGTCGTCACGTGTACTGAGTGTTCCAAATTGCTTGTTTTTGATGTGTTTGGGGGATACTTTGAAAACTAAAAAAATACTGTGACGCGGTTTACACTTCTCGTGGTTACTTTTCAAAGCTGCATCATTGACTAATACCCCCATTAGTCAATGTCTGCATAGATCGACAATGTCAATTTTGATGTGACTTGCGCAAACGTGGCAACAGCGCAATAGTCCAAAACTGCAATAAAGAGTTTTTGCTTTATAACTCGGATATTTGTGGGAATATCAAATAAGTACGTTATGGCAAACAAGTCTCTTAGTCAGGGGGCATTTTTTAATTTTCCAGATACAGAACTAAAGTTTGTTTTTTCAAATGGAATGTATAATATCTTTTTGCCCCAATAAACTAATAAAATATTACACATTCTATTTGAAAAACTTTGGTGCTATATCTTAATCAATAAGCAGGCTATGGAAAAGATAAAAATATCCCTTTACTAAGACACTATTTTTAGATAACGTTTAGCATTTTTTTGATATTTGATATTTTTTGATATTGATGGAACACCCTATACATATCTGTTTTTATTACACCTACCAAGCTGTTAATTGAACGGCGAATGGGTGAAGAGGGGGGAATGTATGAGGGCGCAATTTTGATGAGCCACCAAGCACCAGCGGTAGCTACTCCGCCACCGTGGGCCGTGCAAGTAAGAACTTTAGGGACGGGGACGTCTGCTCACCATCCTCGAGCGTGGTTTACCAACGTGGTGATTTTTGGATTTTCCTATCTTCTAGAGTTTTTGTCCGATTGTGGAGTTGGAAAGCTCTTGTAGACACGGAACTCCTGCGTATTTTTTTTCCCTAGCGGAGAAAATCGAAATTAACCATATTTTGCAAGGCGCGCGTCTTTGAGTCGTAGTCGATTTCGGGCGCCCAAAAGTTACCTTCCGCTGCGAATTTTGTCACGCGGTTTAACGAGCTCGAATCGTGGTTTTTTTTCTTGTGTCGCCAATAGAAGGTCGGGAGGTCGTGCTATGAGAAGCGCCGCAAAAATTGAGTACTTATACTATTTTGTAGAGGGTTTTTAGTGAAATCCACCACAATGGCGCATTTATATGATTGTGGAGGCGTCAGAAGGAGGATTTTTTTCAATCCCAGATGTCAATTTCATTAGTCATATTTGAAGTAACATTATTTAGAACCCTTTAAAGCACGTGTCTTTTAAAGGTCTAAAAACGGAGATTAATTGTGATTCAGATATAATAAAATTGTTGCTTACATAAAAGTCAGGAAAATGACACATTACTGGGTGAGGAAACATTGAAGGACGAGGGCCCTTTTAAGTCGGAGCCCGTCCCCATTGCGTACCTTTGAGACATTGTAGTTACGCCAATGACTAGAATCCATTCCCAACAAATAACCTATTTAATTAATAAACTTCAAGCTTGTATTTTAGGTAGATTTCTATCTATCTATTGTAATGGTACCAGTATATTTAACCAGTATTACCAGTATACCAGTATTTCTAACTTTTGTAATTTTGAACCGATTTCGACCAAACTTTAAGGGTTGGTGTAACTCATAAATATCTCGGTTGAGTTCGCGAATCAGCTAATTCTGCCATATTAGAATAAGATTGCGGAAAAAAATCTACCTACACCCCGTGCTTACACCTGATTGGCCGAGCCAAAAGGTATATTTTTTAAATTTTATAACTAAACTAATTCTTGCACGGCCTCATTGTACTTTGTTTTTTCTCATTTCCCTGCATTTAAATAAACATTTAAAAAAAGCCATGACAAATAGGTTCATTACCTTTGCTTTAAAAACATATTTTTTGGGAGTCGAATTTTGTTGTTGTCGCTGCTTGAGCATCTCTTTTCTGGATTTATAACTCATATCCCAACGTTTTCCAATAGTTTAATAATAAAATTGTAGTAAAAAAAATTGGAAGTGCTACGACAAGCAGTAGAACACATTTACGAAACCATGCAAAGAGTATCTTTTCCGAGTTTTCTTATTTGAATCATAAAGGATTGAGGCAATAAACTTTTCCGTAACACAATTAAATACAGTTTTTATGCGACCGTAAAAGGTCTTTGGTGATTTCAATGACAATTTTCAGCCATGTAAAATTGCATTGATGGCTTTCGTCACGACAAAAGGTTAATAGGAAATCAAGTAAGGTAGAGCTCGTCCGCTATAAAAAGAAATCCGTCAATCATCGCACTCATTCCAAAATTTCATCCTTTTTTTTCGTTTGCGTCAAACAGAGAACGACGTCTATGTATTTTCCGTCTACTGGGCGAAACTGTTTCTTTAAATATTGGAATGACTTTTTTTAGGGCATATTGCTCTGCCATCGATTAGTGGAATCTCGAAAGTAAATGCCATCCCGCAGTAAATTATTATCAGAACAAACTAGTAAGCCCTTGCGCATAGGCAGGGGGACTCTTCGAGAAACTCAAACAATGGACGACGGATTTTCACGCAGGTGTGTTTTTAGTGAAAGATAGGGTAAAGAGGATATTAAGGATGTGTTTGAAATTAATTGCAATAAGCTACGGATTTAGATGAAATTTCAGATTAAATAATTAACTCGACCTAGTCTGTACCAATTTGCCTGAATATCATAAATAAGGAAATTGAAGACATTGGAGTGAATGCGCCTAAACTAGTCGCACAAAATGACGATGCTTTCGTATCAGCAGATGATTATGACGTACGGAACTTTCATCATCTCTTATTTTATATCCCGCGCTATTCATTCGGCATATTCTAGACATCATTTTACAAATATAGCAATCTAATAGTCAAATCAAGACTGCACGTGCAACGATCTTTCCTTTCTGAATGAATTGGATTAGGTAATCCGACAATTTACATATATTACACTAATCAAAGTGATTGTCTGCAACAGCTGTATTATAAAATCCTTTCATGCACTTATTCGAAATTAAATTAAAATGTCGGAGTTGGATGTTCTAGTTTGTAAGAAAACATTCTCTAACCATAAATTCTGGAAAAAAGTAGCTTCATTAAGTTTGTCTTTCTTTCCTGAAAATAAAGTAAATAACTTTCCATCCATCAGTTGCTTGCGGCTGTTCCAATTCGATCAATAAGACCACGAGTATACATACAGGATTTTTTTAATCTAATAGGTAATATTATAATGATTAAAAGCAGGTATGTACAGTATGTTGCACCAGCTAATATATCAGTGTTCGAAAAATAAATATAAAAATTGATCGAACACATGAAAGAAAATTTCTCAAATAAAGTTTTTGAAAAAGAAAAGATTGTATGATTCCCATCAAGCTATAATTCAATTTACATTGACAGCCTTTTGCAAAAATAAACAATTTAAAAGAGGGACTACAAGAGCGGTCCCAATTTTTTTATACATAGTTTAACCCTAAAACAATCTTTTTCAACCGACCTTTTTCCGACCAACTGTATCTTATAGAAAATTTTATTCTAAACAATTTCATTTCTATTCATTCTTTCCCTCAGAGCAATAGTTAACGAGATATTCGAAGTCAAATGCGAAAAAACCAGACATTTTCTCATTTTTTCTTCGTTTTTTGTTAGTAACAATATGTTCCGGGCGTTTTCGGTCAGCGGGACTATGATTTTCCGATTCAGCGGATTTTTTTACATAGGATACGCTTGGTTTCGTTGAGTGAAATTACAACATCTAGTTTATACTACTTTTAAAGCTAATTTGACTGGTTTATAAGGGGTTTGTCACATGATGAATTGAACTAAAATATTTTCAAAATGGCGTCACTCCGCAAATTCCGCAAATTTGCATTGACAGCGACAACATTGAAGTTGTCACATGCAGCAATCTGGGAGGGCCGACCGGGGTCACCATCGGGCGACTTTTTCATTATCTTCGACGAAACTTAGATAAGTCTCAAAGTGCAGACCCAACGAAACCGGACACGTAACTAGTTTTTAAAACAATGATGAGGCCTCAATAATCATTTTGAATTGAATTTTCCCTTAGAAAAGGTTTGATTTAATAACATGTCCACTAAGTGGGTGAACAGATAAGCAACTGTGCAAATGGGTGTCCCCCAGGGACCTGTCTTGGGGCCCATTCGTGTGACTGGAATTGGTACATAGCAATTCTGTATTCGTTTAATTTCTCTGTAAAGGTTTCAGGAATTTTGTCACCGTCAGAGATGGCCGGGTGTTAATTTCGTGTGACCAATGCGTAACTTTTCGTTTTCGTTTTGGCCTGTATTAATTTTAATGCCAAGTTATCCAGTATCCACAATAAAACTCATCAACTGTTGCCTTATTTGCTGCGAAACCGGGAAAACGATATCGAATTTTAAAACGCGATCTATGAAGTGTTGATACAAAAAACAATTGTTATTATATCAATTGTATAGAATGTAGGTACAACTTTCATTTTAAAAGTACGGTAGATTTAAATAAGAACCCGTTCGCACTGATAAGAGAATTTTCACTTATTCATTTTGTTATCAGTTGTGCCTAAGCCGCAATACAGTGCGCATCGTGTCCTTATTGAAACTTACTCATATGTGTGTTGTGGGGGGTGTGAGAAGCTATGGATGCAGGGAAGCAGCTACTTAATGAGGTACAACATTTTTGATATTTTTTAGTACACTGCAGGTAGCTAGGGCTTTTGTCGAAAGGAGTTGACTGAAATAAACCGATGCAACGGAATATTGAAGGACCCTCAATATTACCATCATTTTTTTAACGACAATTTTAACTTTGATCTACTTTTGACAAGGTTGTTGCCAAAAATACATTACTAAATTCATGTCTTGGGCATCGAAATAATGCTCTTGGTTTTTTTCCAACGATCTCAGTGAATGAATAACGATTTTGACATATTTTGATCAACATACATGTGGCCTTGGAAAAAGAATTTAACGTCTTTGAGTCACACACAAGCGGTTATCAAATGTGCTTGTGATGTGCTCTTTCGCCATCAAGATAATGCGTGTAGTGCGTTTTTCAACTCCAAATTCATGTGTAAAGAATAATTTTGGGTACGATTTTGCTCTAAAACTTTTGACCTAGACCTAGGCCACAGGGAAGAGTTATATATTGAATACACACCTACTCGTTAATAGGAAATAATTTAACGAAACTCGATCATGTATAACAGTAGGCAGAGGTGGCGCTGCTTTTATTTCACACCCCGGCCGACTAGCTCAGGGTTAGGAAATGAAACAAAAGCGTGATTCGTTCTGGGCATATAATCTTCGGTCATTCGTTACCAGCACCTTAACAATTAATCCAGGGAATACAGGGTTTTAATTTGCAAAATGTTAAGTGGTTCCATTTTCTTTTGCATGTCATAGACAGTCTATCTGGTGGTTAAAAATCTAAGTTTTCGACATCCCACCCCTTGTGCTTCCCCCGTACCACCCCCAGAACCCCTGAAATTTGGTTGGTTTCTTAGTTTTTCAATCATATCTTTGTAATAGTTCACTGAGACAATATCTTGAACTTATCGTGGTATAAATCCCCCTACTCTGCACCCTTACCAAAGGGGATGTATAATCATTTTTCAACCCTTGCTAGTAGGGGTATTTGCTGTGACATTGTAGCGCTTTCTAATATACGTTTGAAATTAAAAAAATTGTGTCACTTCTGTTCAGCTTTATCCCCCCGTCCTCGTAGGAATGAATATTTCAACCCCCTTGTGGCGATTGATAAGTTAGCCAGACATGAAACAGTACAACGATTATTACTTATATTTTCTAATCCTTTCGATCCAGTTTAACCTTCCACCCCCTATTGAAATGAGTGATTTAATCCTCTGTTGTTTATTGTTCGATCACACTTAGATAATGACATTTCTGAATACAAATTTCAAATAAACAAGTTAGAAAGTACTCAACACGTCGAGCTACTTAAGCTAGGTACTTACGTTTTTGTGCAACTGATCAAGGTTTTATTAGCAAACTCATTTTATGCTACAGTTTGAAACATAAGTAATCTGCATGCAAAGAATTGTGACACAAAGCTACTGCTTTAGACCCGAGCATTCTACCATTGAATTTAATAGTTATAAATTCAATGATTCTACGATGATTCCTTCGACAGTAATTATTTGCGGCCGGCCGACCGACCGAACAACCATAGTGAATAAGCGATAACAATGGCGATACTTATTTAAACGTTAAAATATGTACAAGGTGTAAATCGAAAAGTGGAACATAGGCGTTTAACATGGGAAATTACTTTTTCTTTGCGCAAACGTTTCCTAATTATTTGACGCAAAAATACTTCAAATAAAAGTTATAGAGATATAAATATCAGATATCTACATCTAAATCATGTGAAACGATTATTCTACCTCTTCTTGTATGGAAAAAATTAATTATAAAGATTCTGTTTTCACGAATTTTTAGTCTAAGTAGCCATGGACTATGATAAAAGAAAAACATGGTCCATGGCTATCTAGACTAAAACTCGTGAAAACAGAATCTTTATAATTAATTTTTTCGCGTACAAGAAGAGGTAGACTAATCGTTTCACATGATTTAGATGCAGACTTTACACCTCTATAACTTTTATTTGAAGTATTTTTGCGTAAAATAATTAGGAAACGTTTGCGCAAAGAAAAAGTAATTTCCCATGTTAAACGCCTATGTTCCACTTTTCGATTTACACCCTGTACATACATAGAAATTTCGGAATGTACAATATAAAGAACACTTTGAAGTTCTGTATCTTTTGAAATAAAAAATTTACGAAAAAGAAGTATTCAATAAATTTATGTAAAATTTTATGGTCTACAATTTCTAATAATCATATTTTTTTTGTACAGTTAACCTATAAAAAGATATGATTGAAAAACTAAGAAACCAACCAAATTTCAGGGGTTTTGTGTGTGGTACGGGGGAAGCACAAGGAGTGGGAGGTCGAAAACTTGGATTCTTAACCACTAGATATTCCTCCATGACTTGCAAAAAAATACTTCTCGTTCTGCAGAAAATGGTCCATTTTCAGTCTTTATTTCCCGGACTAAATAAGGTTGAATGCCACTCAATTTCTATCTTAAGTCTCCCCGTATGAAATTGAGAAGGTTCGAGGGTAGTAATAACAGTGACACCAAATTATCGAAAAGAAATACTGGTTTATTCAGTCCACTAAATCTCACAAATACAAAATATTAAAACTTACTAATTACGGGCCTCGAACTCTTCGTAAATGATATGTTCAATTAAAATTCCCCTAAGTAACCAAACCTCCCAATCGAAAATGATCGATTAGTAATTAATTGACTATATAAATAACTAAAGGCTTCCCAAAAACAAAATGAATGAAATACGATATCGAAGCACAATAGTAATCGTAACATTTTACCTTCAGTAAACTCGGTCGCTGTTGAGAGTTCGACGAAGGACCCTCTACGTAAAACAGACGTCCGCACCTATCTCTAAGTTAACGAGAGGGCGTAGAAACAAAAATTCATGTACGTTGGATCAACCGTCAGATATTGGATGTCTAAAAAGATATAATGAAAGCGTTAGCAAATGCCGGATCACTTGCGTGTAAAATTTCCATTCAGATCCTAAATTACCACGCAAATCGAACCAAACCCAATTTCGAAGTCACAAGTAAGCGGTGAATCGTCAAAGAAGTTCAATCCACCTTAAGGGAATTAACACGCCATTAGCTTTCGACCAACGTGTCGAACGAAAAGTTACCGGAAAAGGCCCAAGAAAATGCGTTGTAATTTCCGCGTTAAAATCGCTTTAACTGTTACGGGGGGTTTTCGACAAGTAGTAAACCTTGAACAAAGCTAAAGTTAAGAATAAATCGTTACAAATGACCTAGGGGATGAAATATATTGATTAGTATTATATTGAGGCCACAGTTTTTCCTGTTTTCGATTCAGTCGAAGTCCTATAACTTTATTGTTCGTGTTGACCCAACTTCCTGAAAATCAATATAGTCTATTGAAATGTTACATTTTTTTGGGCTTAGCGTGCGTTTGTCAGAGGACGCGATTTTATTTTTTAGATATCAAGGAGAGGTTTGTCTAAAGTTAAATCCAAGTTTGTGGGGTTGCAGTTATAACTTTTTTTCTGGTGATTTTACAAAAAAAACGCCATCAGAGCATTTTAATAGGGGGTTTTGAAGCAATAATTTTCATTACAAACTTTTTCAATTTTATTCATTCATTAAGATTTTATAGCGCTCCAGTATTAAACTGTACAGAAATATTAACGATTTAACGTCGACATTATTACTTCCTTGGTCTTTTTGGTGGACCAGGCTGCAGATCATGATTTTGTTGATTTTCAATATCCAATAGTGTAGTAGGGAAAACCGGAGAATGAAGTGGCGCCATTGTCGGCGGTTCATCTTCAAAATCATTTTCTTCAATTAATTTTGATATGTGCATTTATGTTGCTGCAAGTCTCCCCCGAACAATGAAAGCACGCTGCAGAACACTTGAGACCTGCTTTCCGACATCCACACATTGCTCCACAGTTTCCTTTGCATCGGCAGAAAATCAACTTCAGAAGCTCATGGGGTACTGGAGGTTTTGAGCTTTGTACTGGCATCAATATTTGTCCATATTTTTTCCAACCCCACTCTTCAGGGTCGTTGTAGTTACCCAGTTTGAAAAAGTTTGTTTGTTGAAAACCCCTCTATAAAAATGACCTGAAGTCATTTTTTTGTAAAATGACCAGAAAAAAAGTTACAAGGACTAATTGTTTACAAAATGGTCACCAATTTTCGTTTATAACTTTGTTATTTTTGGTTCTACGACTAAAAGTTACTGAACCAACGTTGTTGAAAATTTTATTTTTACTCAAAAATGTCTGAATACATTTTGTGTGAATAGTTTGTCAGATAAACCATAAAAACCATTTGCCCCCCTTTTTCCTAGATGGCGGCCGCGGGACAAGGGCTGCAACCACACAAACTCGGATTTAACTTTATACCAACCTCCCCTTGATATCTAAAAAATTAAACTGCGTCCTCTGACAAATGTAACTTTTCAATGGACTAATAGGTACTTTAACCTCCAAAGTACCCATACACCAATTTTTAATACGATCGGCCACTTTCAAAATAGCTCTACCGCACACGGACGAAACAAATTAAAAGCTGTTATCTTAACTATAAGAGTTATATTAAACAGAGACGAACAGGCGGGCAAAAGGACGCACAACCATACAAAACTGTAAAGGATCGGAGGATCCTTAATAATCGTAAACGATCCAAGCTCAAAAACGCATGTTTCATGAGCATTGCTGACATGGACGGAAAAGAAAACGGAACTGGGTATACAGTACCTACACAACATTTCGTTCCCAAAACGCTCAAACTCGCATTTCGTAATCATTCTATAATTATTAGAAACTGACCCACCTGACAATGGTCAAGAGACTAATTGATTACATTTTGATCAATTGGACTTTCTGTCCGTCCGTCCGTGTTTGTCGCTCGTCTATATTGGTTTGAAACAGTTTATTAAATTAGAAAACGTCGTGCAATCCACCCTTTTCGCAAGCTGTTTTATAGAATGTAAAATACTGTAGACATTTTTCACAAATCCCCTAATCCCTGCCTGCATTTGACATTTGTTTCGCTTTTACAAACAACTTTCAGCTAACAAATTATATAATTCTTTCCTCATTTAACCCAACGCGTTGGTTTAATTTACTGGCATATAACAGAAATTGGGCCGCGCTTTAAAGAATAAAGAAGCTAATGTGTTAATTCACTTCCAAATCATTTCTAAATTAGCTAATTTTTGGTAATTCTGTTGTTCGCTTATGGAAAACGATTTAAAAAACAACTATAATTTTTCTGACAACGTTACAATGACAATGCGAACTGAATTTAACTAAATACAATAGTAAAAAGTACATATACCTAATTATCAGGTTTCCTTATTGAAGGAATTTGCTGATGTTGTGTGAAGGGTTACCATAACTCCAACCTTAAATACAAATCATATGGCTAGGGTTTGTTAACTTTATGTCGGTGGTTTCCTCTTTGGGTTTAAAAGCCTGGCCAAATGTTATTTTTGTAGGCGTAAGTTATATGAAAATCACAAGTAAAATTATAAATACATAATGTTAATTTTGTTCAGATAGGTACTAATGTTGTTGAAATGCACTGTTTGTTGTGTTGCACTTCTAGAGCACTTTCAATGTTTTTTAAGTTCGTTCAAATTAATTATGTCTGTTTTGACAGGTTTAAATTGTAGTTGTGATTTTTGCAATTGAAATGTATCATTTAATTTTAATTTTGGAAGTTCGATTATTTTAAAGTCGTTTTTATAGTTTTCGTTGTTTTTTATTTTTATATTATCGATTTGAATGTCACAAACGCGGTTTAATTGTAGAATATATGCGCCGTTAAGCAGTATGTTATCTTTATTTTGACCACGCTGTTGAATAACGACAATGTTCGTGGGCATAAATAAAGACGATCAACTGTTATCTTCCACTTTTGGGACTTTTACATTATTGATTGACACGGGTATTTGGGCGCAATTTAACGTATCTTGAGAATATCTTATCATTTGGAGTTTGGACCTCACATGGGGCATCTTCTTTTTTCTTGATTGTTACTGATGAGTTGCCTTCTTCGCAGATGTATTCTCCTGACGTGATTTCTCGGCATTTGTTGTCGAAGATCATATAGGATTTTTTGTTAAGGATTAAATATTTGGATTTTGGAAATATTGCTTGGAAAAGATTAACTGTGTCTATCGGAAGGGACTATAGATAGTAATAATTATAATTTTCTCTTTCTACTAAAGGAACTTGTAAAACAAAAACGGTCTCGTTTCCCTTGCTATAGCTTTTATCTTCAATGATTTTTTCGAACTGTAAAATATTATCTAATGTGGGTTCAAAGGGGAGTTTATTTTGATACATTTCTTGGTTTATTAAATTCATTTCATATTAATAGATCATTTGGATCGATAATTGAGTTATGGAAAGTATTTAATTTCGAAAAAGTAATAGCCGTCTCGATTTGCTCTACAACATCGTATATAATTTGAAAAAGCTGTTATTAGGTAATTGAGATATTGAATCAGAAAATAGCTGAGTTTCAATTTTTCCCAATTCAATAGATTTAAGAACGTGTTCAATTTGCATTATTCTGGATTACAAAATATATTGATTATGTGCCAGTTTTTCAACATTGGTTTTAAAAAGGTTAATTGGATTTTGTAAAAGTGTTATTGGTTCATGCATAAGAGTTTTTATTCTAATCTGATAAGGTGGAAATCGATTTATCGTATTTTTCTGCGTCTTCTTGATCAAGGTTTCCTATCAAAACTTTTATAATTGTTCCTATTAATTAGTCCACGTCTTTTTCTTTTATGATCTAAAGGATTTAATAATTGTTTAATTTGTGTGTAAATGTTTTCTTTTAAATGATAAATGAGATTGTACGAATTTGAAATTCGTTCTTATACCTAATCGTATTACCATTGTATTATTAATACAATGGTATTACTATAATAGTGTTGGATTCTAAAGCGTTTTATTGCGAAGCGAATAATCTTATATCGTAAATTTGAATAAACGACCAATGGTCTATTTTATTTTGGGCGTTACCTATTTTTAAAGGTAGTAAGCCAGGGTTGTCGTTCATTGGGATGAATTTGGGGGGTTCTTGTCCGTTTGTTCCGATGAGGAACCTGTAACAACAGGGGGTCTTTTAAGTTCTTTTGCACTATCTCCCTTTTGTTTTTGTGATTTATTTCGGCACGGTTTCTTTCTAAAAGTCTAGTTATTGTAAATGGTCCTAAAAATTTGTTATGCTTTTTACCGCGGGAGGATTTTGGATTTTGTTTGAATACTTTCTGTCCGACTTTGAACTCGGAGTTGACGTTTCCTTGGTTATTATGTTTGTCTACTATTTCTTGCTTTTGTGTTTTAAGTTTTTCGGTAACATTTTTGTAAACGTGTTCTAATTTTTGTTTGTGGTTCTCTGCATAATCAGAGTAAAAACTTTCGGGTAAAAATATTTCTTCTGGATTTCGGGATTTTGTATGTCCAAAGGTGAGTTCGAAAGGTGTAAAACTTGTTGAGCTGTGTATTGAATTATTATAGCCGATTATTGCATAATCTATCAAATTCTGAGTATCGTCTGGATATTTTTCTTGTAAGATTCTGAGATGTTCAATTAATGTGGAGTGAAAACGTTCTATTGGGCTGTTTGATTCGTGATGTTGAGGAGTAGTAAAATGAACATTTATTTTGTGCACTTTTAAAATTTCTTTCACTGTGTCGTTATTGAATTCTGTGCCTTTGTCAATTATAATTTTTTCGGGTACGCCAAAAGATGTGAAAAATTTGATTAAAGCGTTACTGATATTGATCGCGGTTTTTCCTTCAATTGGAATCGCTTGTGCATACTTTGTAAATGCGTCTATTAGGGTAGAAATTTGCTGTCTTGTATTATGCCTTGATCGAGCATTTTTTGAATTTGACATTGAATTTCGGGGTATCGAGAACTTTTGGTAAAAATAGGAGGTCCGTGATTCAGTATCGGTTTCCATTTTTTCTACAAAATTAAGTTCGTTAATGTTAAAAATTTCGATGTCTAAAGGTTGGTTAATTTTTATTTGAACGGGGTGTTCATTTGAATTTGTTATAGTCGTTATTGCGTGGTTGTCTATAATGTTGACTAAAGCTCGGGGTGATTCTACTCTATCTTGATATTTTTGGTACTCTAAATAACCTACTTGATTTTTTAAATGGGGATTGCAATTTTTTATGGGTACCTTAACCACTTGTTTTGTTCTACTGGGAATAAAATAGTCATAATCATTTTCATGGGTTTTGTTTTTGATAGTGTCGATGTTTACATTTCGAATTTGTTCGTTTTCAAAAATGATAGGTATTTTAACGCATGGTGTTACAAGTAATTTTGCACTAATATCTAAATTCGCTTTAAGTTGTTTCAAGAGATCCATACCAATTATACCATCGTATTTGTTACTAAAATTGAACAGATAAAATTTGTGTGTTTCTTTTAAATTGAAAATTTTGAAAATCGGTATTTCCATTACTTCGTTATGATACGTTATGTTATGGGCGGTTTGAACATTGAAATCTTCATTATAAATAAATCTACGATAAAAGGTGTAAGCTAATTAACTTGCTAACGCTTTTACTAGCGGACAAGCTGAAATAATTGACGAAATTGAAAATCCAGAAACAATGACCCGTAAATTACTGATTACTTAAATTGTATGTATAGACACTATTAATATTGCATTTGTATGATCCAGTAAACGAAACTTTGAATAATTTTAAGTTAAGAGCGATAATAAGTAAATTAACAGGTAGAGCTTGAGTCACATAGGTTCTAGAATAGAATTAAGAACGTGGAACGAAATTAAAACGGCACTAAACTTAAGTTTTGTGACCAGGGCCAGATTAATTGTCTTGTACAAGATTTAATTATTTTGTGAAAACGAAACTCCATACAATTTTTGATTAGATCTCAAGACGCACGTAGTCTCATTATTTCAAAATTAAATTAATCAGATTTAACCGCTGCAGAAAAACTCTAAAACATATTGCATGTACTTCCATACAGACCAATTGTACGAAGATTTTAGTAAAGTATTTATAGATAACTTTTTAGAAAAAGGCCCCAAATTATTCCGTTGTCTAAAAATAGTCAATACGATAACAGACCCAGAAGAACAAATAATGTTAATAAAAAATTACCACGAAGGTAAAACCAATCACAGAGGTATAAATGAGACTTTCGAAAAAATTAAAAATAATTATTATTGGAAAAATATGAAACCCACAATTACAAACTTTATCAATTCTTGTGAAATATGCCAACGCACAAAATATGGTAGACATCCCCCTTACACTCCACTTATGATAACCGAAACTGCTAGTAAACCTTTTCAAAATATACACTTGGATTTATTCTTTTATAACAACAAAAATTTTCTTACCCTAATAGACGCATTTACAAAGTATGCACAAGCGATTCCAATTGAAGGAAAAACCGCGATCAATATCAGTAACGCTTTAATCAAATTTTTCACATCTTTTGGCGTACCCGAAAAAATTATAATTGACAAAGGCACAGAATTCAATAACGACACAGTGAAAGAAATTTTAAAAGTGCACAAAATAAATGTTCATTTTACTACTCCTCAACATCACGAATCAAACAGCCCAATAGAACGTTTTCACTCCACATTAATTGAACATCTCAGAATCTTACAAGAAAAATATCCAAACGATACTCAGAATTTGATAGATTATGCAATAATCGGCTATAATAATTCAATACACAGCTCAACAAGTTTTACACCTTTCGAACTCACCTTTGGACATACAAAATCCCGAATCAAAATCCTCCCCCGGTAAACATAACAATTTTTAGGACTATTCTATACTTTTATAGAAAGAAACAGTGCCGAGATATCATAAAAACCAAAGGGGGATACACATAAAAGAATTTAAAAGATCCCCTTTTTACAGGTTTCTTATCGACAAACGGACAAGCCCTCAAATCGATCCCAATGAATGACAACCTCGATTATAATCTTTAAAAATGAGTAACGCTAAAATAAAATAACCATTGGTCATTTATTCACATTTACGATATAAGCTTAGTATTAAGGAATACTATTCGCTTCGCAATACTTTCACAGCGTTAAAAACGCTTTAGAATCCAACACTAGTAATTCATTAGGTATAAGAACGAAATCTTATAAATTTAGAAAAAATGTACACACAAATTAACCAACTAAATCATTTAGATCATACAAGGAAAAGACTAATATTTACAGGAAAAGGAAACCTTGATCAAGAAGGCACGGAAAAATACGATAAATCAATTTTCACCTTATCAGACAACCAACAAAAAATAAAAACTCTGAACAAATGAACAAATAACACTTTTACATAATTCATTTATCCTTTTGAAAACCAATGCTGAAAAACTGGCACATAATCAATCCCAAATAATGTAAAATAAACACGTTCTTAAAACTATTGAATTGGAACAAATTGAAACTCAGCTATTTTCTGATTCAATATCTTAATTAATAACAGCTTTTTCAAATTATATATAGGACGTTTTAGAGAAAATCGAGACAGCTATTACTTTTTCGAAATTAAATACTTTCTATAACCCAATTATTGATCCAAATGACCTATTAATATGAAATGAATTTAATAAATCAACAAATCTATCAAAATAAACTCCCCTTTGAACCCAGATTCGATAATATTTTACTGTTCGAAAAAATCATTGAGAAAATTATAATTATTACCATCTATATTCTATATTCTCTGCGAAAACCCAGTAACAATTAAGAAAGAAGAAAATGCCCCATGTGAGTTCCAAATGCTAAGATTCCCAAAAGTTCAAAAAGTGGAGGATAACAAG
This sequence comes from Photinus pyralis, assembly GCF_008802855.1. Lineage (NCBI taxonomy): Eukaryota > Metazoa > Arthropoda > Insecta > Coleoptera > Lampyridae > Photinus > Photinus pyralis. Next base: position 20,554,864 of record NW_022170511.1, on the reverse strand, counting down.
TCATTACGCCCACGAACATTGTGATGATATAAAAATTAAAAACAACGAAAACTATAAAAACGACTTTAAAATAATCGAATTTCCAAAATTAAAAATAAATGATACTCGTACATTTCAATTGCAAAAATCACAACTGCAATACTTTAAACCTGTCAAAATAGACATAATTAATTTGGACGAACTAAAAAAATCAGTGCATTGCAACAACATTAGTATCTGGACAATGTTAACATGTGTAGTTATAATTTTACTTGTGATTTTCATAACTTACGCCTACAAAAATCATATTTTGCCAATTAAGGCTTTTAAACCCAAAGAGGAAACCCCCGATATAAAGTTAACAAATCTTAGCCCTACGATTTGTATTTAAGGATGGAGGAATTATGGTAGTCCTTTATATATAACTCAGAAAATTCCTTCGGCAAGGAAAACTTATAATTATATGTACTTTTTAGTATTGTAGTTAGTCGAGTTCAATTCGTATTCTCAATGTAACCGTTGTCAGAAAAATTAAAGTTGTTTATTTAACAGTCTTTTCCCTTAATAGAGCAGTGTTAAGTTGAAGGCTTTTGGAGCACCTGTAAAAATCCATAAACGGAATTGAACACGCACAAGCACTTTACAAAATTTCATTTATCACTTTTTTCAGGTCTACCACTAATTATTACACGCAACTTGGAAAACCAGTCTTCGCTTAATCCGCGTACCGTAGCAATTAAAGACATTAATAATTACAAGGCGTAGGATTTTCGACAACTCTCGTACAGCTTATTTTATAAATTAAACCATCCAAATTAAGGAAAAGGATTAAAAAGTTCGTTTATAAAGTTTGTTCGAATCGAAGTTCTTGAAAGCGTTACTTTAAGGCTTTAACCCAAAACTTTGTATTCGCCATGGCACTTTATTCTTTTGCCCTTTTTAATATTAACTATATTTTATTGGTTCTCTTATTGCGATATAAATAAACATTTCACCCGCTCAAAATGTATAGATCTCTAATATTTTTACCTGAGGTACACCGTGCGTCCCTTCCAAATTAGTCGCTTCTTTGAAATATTAATGAAAGTATGTAAACAGACTTGTCATGTCATTTTGACATTTTTCAGTAGATTTGGTCTATGACCGTATTTATAAACGAAAAATACAATAGTCGTAGGTAATGAACCCTTTTCCGGCTCGGTATGTAATCTACTATTCATACGTCATATTTAAAGTAAAGTTACTTAGCAACCTTTAAAGATCGGCGTGCTTTAATCGCCTATTTTCGTATGCTCACTGCTCAGGGGTGCTTTAAACGGCGCGGCGATTCTGATGCAGGTATACAATAAAAAAGAATATAAAACAAAAAAACTGATTGTTTTGGATTGTACTCTAAAAGCTTTTTTCTAGTGTTCTGGGGTAAAAATGAGATGCACAAAATTTAAAATTCGCCAGTTTCCGACTTTCCCATTAAGAATAAAGGCAGTGTACATCGTAACTAAAAAGCGAATTTTAAAGGCAAAAAGGAACCATGCGGATGGAAACGTGCCATTAAATAAAATGCCTCTTTATTGCAATTAGTTAGCGAAATTGCGAACGGCGAGTTTAAAACTTTATAATTAGCTGGAATGAAATGTTTTCAAGTGTGAACTATTTTGCAGCGAATTTTGAGAGGGGTAACTAAAGCAGTGACTTACTATGGATTACTCACAATAACGAATGTGATATGTTTTACTGTTAATGCGTTAAAATAATATCCTTAGTTCTGTTGGACTTGTTCATCCCTTAATAAGTATTCGAAAAAGGCTCCCTATTATTGACAGGGAAATTTCAATAGAGACTTTTTAGGGTGATTTCATCAGTTCGTTTCCACCAGCTTGCTTCAATTTCGCATTCCGAGAATATCTGTTTCTAAATAAGTTTAGAGCTTTTGGATGAACATTTCAACGGAAATTTGTCTTGACAAGTAAAATTTAACATTAATAATAAAATTATGATTTTGCAATATAGAAATTGCAATTATTTAAGCATTATAAGTGCCTGACGAAGAAACCGTGATAAAATTCCTCCAGAACTAGATGGAGCGGGGTTTTCGGAATCGTAAAGTGTGATCGATGAAGCTTAGCTGTCTCGTAATTTTTATTAATTCCTGCTCGCCATCTCCGCATGTTGCTAATTTAGTAACGGTGGTCGATCGAGTTGAATAATTTGTTATTTTTCGTGTTTTGACATTGAGGCCTGCCTTCTAAGCCCTTAAATTCAAGTATTAATTCCTAATACTCGGTGGGCTCAGAAATATATATTATTGATATAATCAGCCTTGTGATGTATCAGAATCTGCCAAAAAACGTTATTTTGCGTTATTTAGTATGGGAAAAATAACGTTCTCTTATCTACACACGTTAAGTTTAACGTTATTGATACATCACAGGTATGCATGTTATTAAAATGTAACGTCACATTTTTTACATTATTTCTTGCAATTATAGATAATAACTAAAACAATTCCGAATTACTTACCTTTTTTACTTTTCATGATATTTGCAAAAATGGCCTATGGGGTCTTATTTGACCCCACCTGTTAGCAAGTGTTACAAATTGAGTGACAATATTTTTTGGGATATTTATGGATTTGATTGTAAATAGATTCCTAATTGTCTTATTGTGGATTAAAATGCCCTCATTAAATTTTTTGAAAGAGCCTTTTCATTTTTGAGATATCCGGATGGACTTACATTGTGTCTAATTATACGAAGTATTGAACATGATAATTAACCCTAATTCTGTGTAAACGGTATCTATTTTTGGAGTGCCACTATGGGGATCTCGTTTACCTTAAGACATAGACAGTTGGTTAAATGGGGGAAAAGTTGCGAATTTTTGTGCTGAATCACAATCCGAAAAGAAATTAAAAATACCATCAATAGCTTTGAAAAAAACAAAACTTTCTGATCTTCGTTTTTAATTTGTTCATGATAAACTAATCGGTACTAGACATTTGCAGCAATTATTCAGAAACCTTTTAATGGAGTTTTCGAATATGGCATTCCGTTTTTAGACGAGAGTGAAACACGTGACAACTTTAGTTTTTCTTATGGGCATCATTTTGAATTTTGACATTTTGCGATTTTTCTCTTTACAATGATATATAACACATGATGGTTTAGTATCACATTTTTCCTAAAAATACAATTTAGTTTTTTGAGAAGAGTGCTTTGGAACAACAAAAGTTCTTTTATTGTGAACAAAAGTTTGACAGTTGGATCCATCTGTCTGGTTGCAGCGTTGGCAGGGAACTAATAACAGAAAATTCGATTTTCATCTGAACAGAATTGAAACTTCGTTTTGCAAGAAAATTATAATTCAAATTAGAACAAAATACATAAGAATAAATAATATTTTCGCAATAAAACTACCACAAACCTAAATGGCATTACTTGAAATAAGTCAACCTGTTGTTCACAAACAAAAGAACTTTTGTTTTTGCAAAGCACTCTTCGCAGAAAATGAAATACTTATGTATTTTTAAGATGTGATACTGGACCACCATGTGTGATATATCGTTGTAAAGAGAAAAAAAGACGTGATCTCAAAATGTCAAAATCCGAAACGGTGCGCATACGAAAAACTAAAGTTGCCACATGTTTCTCCGTCATCTTAAAAGTTATTAAAAACGGGATGCCATATTCGAAATTTCCGTTAATAGTCTTTGAATAATATAAATAAAAAATAATTATAAATCTAGTTAGTCTAATTAGTTTACCATGAAAAAATTAAAAACGAAAATCATTGCGCTCTTTTCAAGACTATTGAAGATATTTTAAATTTCTTTTCATATTATTAGTCAGCACGAAAATTCTCAACTTGGCCCTCATTTAACCTAATTTCTATTTCTTAAGACAAGCGAGATCTCCATAGAGGCACTCGAATAATGGACACCGTGTATATTAGTATCAAATCCTGTTGCAATTACAGTATTGTTATAATTTCCTATGTGGGGGGTGTATATAACGTTACACCCAAATTTGAGTTTACATCATTTGTTAGTAGTGAGAGTATGAAAGTAGTGAGTCTCTCCCTTTTTTATGAAGTCATACGTGCCGCGCTGTGATAAACTGCGCAATTTTGTGGCGGTAAATTTGAATTTGTGCGGGTGATTTGAATTTTTGAATTGGCGAATGTCCGTCATTTTGTCACGTAAGTTTGAATTTGTGCGGGAGATTTGCATCTTTAGATTTGCGAATGTTGGTTGTTTTGGTAGCGGTAAGTTTGAATTTACGCGGGAGATTTGAATTTTTGGATTTGCGAATGTCTGCCAACTTTTTACTGTCATTGGTTGTGTCATTTTAAATATACAGTGTGTAATGAATGTAGCGATAGTTATATACAGGGTATTTGTGATCAACGATTTTGCACCGGTACCAACAGGTCGCTAACTAGTCGGCTATTTTGTTCCCATGAGACCAAATGGAATCGTGTGTGTCGGTATATTTGAAATTAAATATACATGGTGTAATGATAGTTATACATAGGGTATTTGTGTTTGGCCACTTTGCTCCGGGGTGTCATATAAACTTATATAAATTATGATGTTTATTTTATCTATTACAGTTTTGTTGTATTGTTCCAAAATTACTACACCCTTAAATTCGATACCTTTTCCCTTCAAAACTTACGTCAATTTCATGCTTAGACAATTTTCTAAATCTGGCCATTTCATACAAAATTTGTTTTTCACCGACAGTCACTTCTGTTTACTACAGATTGCACAATTCCCATAGCAACATAAAACTACAAAAGTTCTAAATTAAAATTGCAATTTGCGCGTTCACGGAATTTTCATCTCAAATGAAACTCGCGTCCATGGAAATCCGCCGTAATTCTTTTTTGTATTCGATAACTCATTTGGATGATCCAAAAACCTCTCGTTATCTCTCCTCGAAAAAATTTCCGCGCACTCGTGATGATTATTAATTAAAACAATAGTGCTGTTATAAGCAAGACTTTCACGCGACTGAAATTCGTTTTTTAGATCTCCGCCGGAAAGCGCAATTGGTTGCTTTTATAAATTTTAAGGTTCAGCGAATGTATACTTAGCATTAGCATTACACTGGAAGCAGTAAATTTTGTTTTCCGCCGCTTTCGTTCGAAACCCCACGGATTTGAGAATAAACGACCGGTGTTTGTCTTGTTGCGCTGCAATATACAATTAAAATTAGATATCAAAGCACATTATTCTGTAACTGTAGGAAATAATTACCCATGGTATATAAAAAAGGCGCTGGTACTAATAGTCGGTTTTTCATGTTAATATTTATTATAGATGTTAATTGTTATAGAAACAAATGTATCCACTTAAACAGTTCCTGCAATTTCGACTCTTCAGCAACTGTAAGCTTTAATACTACAGTCGTAATCCCCCCCCCCCCTCCCACGGCCCCACGTTGGGCGCCACTTTATAACGGCGCTTCGTTTAAAAAACCACCGAATAAATGAGAAAATTGCAGAAACCCCATCCAAATAACTCGGGATCAGCAATGAAATACCAGGTTCAATTGCTGATTATGTTAATTGGATGTTGCAATTGGAACCACATGGTTTTTTCTTCACCCAAGGAAGAACTTGCTTATACTATAGCCAATAGGTGTGTTATAAATTATTTAGCATCAGCAGTCGTGAAAAGAAAACGTTTACCTGTTGCATTATATATTTCGTGTCGTAATTTATCATTCTTTTGCGACACCTTTGTTTCATGTCGCGATTTCACTTAGAATGACATCAATATTTGTGCATTGATTTTTCCTTCTAAATTCGAAAAGAAATGTGTAAATTCATGTGACAGTTTTCACTGTAGAATTGGGAAAACTTTACATAAAAGCGATATGCCAATATACCGGAAATTACTATAATTCTCTCGAGAACGCGTTTTCCATACGCAGTAGAAAACTTTTTAAATAATTTCTTTAAAACTTTTGAATGACTGATAATATCCGGAGTGAGTTTACCTATTCCTAAGACATTTGTAATTTAATTAAAAGTACTTTAAGCTGTAGGTATACTTCTTTCGTAACTATAACGGAAGTTTTAACAAGTAACTTTTTATTGTTTCAGAGTGCAACATGCGGCAAATCTAATACAAAACTTACTTTGGAAATCCGCCAATCCAATCTTGGACATTTTTATAAGTAAGCACTTTCAATTTCCTACGTATAAAGAGCACTTAGCACATGTGAAGTTAGCCCATCGTTTATAAAATGGCGCAATTGTAGAGTTCTGCAAGTATTGATCATAATTTACTAAAGCAAAACCTGTAATGAGTATAGTAGCATAACTCCAAAATTTCACCAAAAATATTCTTACGACTATATTTCGGAAAAACGCGGAAAACCGTTTTCATATTTTGACCTGTCTCCCTTGGACTATTTTTTGTGGGGAACAACGAAAAATGAACTTTGCAAAACATTGCCAGTCGACCTTGATTTACTGATTTACCGAAGATAAGCAAGATCTCCATAGTGGCACTCGAAAAATCCTATACTTCCAACAATTGGCACTTGGAAGTTAATAAGTCCCGGAGCCATGTAGCATGTAGGTAAATGATTTTTCAGGTACCATTATTATGTATAAATCTACATAAACATTTTAAATTATGTATACTAGTTTTATGGTAATGGAATTATTGTTTATCGCCTACTGTAGAAAAAAACGTAACTGGACAAAGTAATTAATTAATTCGGCGATCAAGCGCCCGCTGGTCAGTCGCTTAGTCTATGACGGTCGTAGTGCGTGAGAATCCTGTACACGATGATTCTAATCTAACCTAATTCGGTTGGTTATTAACTTATTGACAAATTTGATTAAAGTTGAACTTTAAACGCATTAGAAGAACACAGTAATTCGTTATAATTGGCAAGTTAATTTCACTTGCTTTGGGCTTCGACGCTATTGGAATCGATCCTGGAGAGCACTGATCTAAGGGAACAGATAATATTCGTAAGCTATGCATGTGTATGATTGAGTGAGTGTTTCGATTATGAGAAAAAATCGCAAGGTTCTTATACTGGAAGTTGTAGCTGACCGAGAAAAACAGTGGATAACCTTGTACAGGTTCGTTGGAAGGTCTTCGGTAGTTTACAAAGATTCATTTAAACGTTGATTTTGTTTTTTGATGACTTGACAAATTGTTGTTTTTAATCCTTACTTTTTTATTATACCTGAATCACAATCTCCGTTATAAACACTCAAATGCGTGCGAAAAAAGGCCTTTAAAACCTTAGACCATATAGTACATGGACTGCTAATTGTAACTAAAATATGGTCAAGGACATCGCCTGGGTATGTGAGTTTCAGGGTAAACGAGTCTGTCCGAAGTTGTACGATGAGACACGATTTGAGACTGTCAACCTATAAATTAACAAACGTCAATTAATTAATCGCCTAGATATCCCAAAAAAAGCAAACTTATTCTTATTTATGTGGACGTATAGCAAATAATGAAGAGCATTTAAGTTTTCCCGTACTACGCGGTTACTATAAAGCTGCTCTTTAAGCGATCCTAGTGGTGTTTACACGACTTTAGTTTACCCTGAGATTCACATGCCCACATAGATATATAAATACATAGATACAGCCATACCCCAACATAGTTCAAAAGGACGTACCATCTATTACCATCACTTTCGGCACATTAATTACGTATAGCGCTATCCTTTATAGAGGTACCCTGAGCATGGAAGACAAGATTCGCATTATTTATTATAGCTGTCAATCAAATTGTTAGCACAAATCACACAGAAAATTATCAGATTTGAGATTTTACAACATAAATAAACCGCCTTTTTATTTATTTAAATCGCATAGCAGCAAGAAATGTTACATTTAAAATGGAAGATGTTACTTAGAAAGCTGGAAAATGACGAATTTGAAAAAATTACAGCTGACAAATGGAAGAAAGTGTGTGAACATGTGGAAAGTGATTAATTTAAAAGAGAAGTTATATTGGTTGATGTTTCTGAACTTTATAATAAGTGTTAATAATGACAGTGATGATTCGGATTTGTCAATTTCATCTGACGATGATTCGGATTGTGAAGTTTTATAAACGTAATGAATGTTCACTAAATGAGTATTATCACCAATTGGATATCATTGCTAAGATGTTGTATTTATTTTAAATAAATGTACACGTGTAGCTTACTTACTACAATTAGCACTATAATTTCAAAAAGAAACCCCACCGATTGGACATATGCTGAAAGGTAGGCAAGACGCGTAGCGACCAAAATTTGATATTGCACGCACACACAGTCTATAAATCTCGTTTTCCTAAGAATATTGCACGGATCCTTCTTTGTGATCATGATACAAACGCACTGCATCAACATCATATAGGCCAAAATGATAATTGGAAACGAATTCACTTCCTGTCGCAACTTAATCTCCGGCCTACAACCATGCAATTAAAATTAAATGTTGAACATAAACTTTACTTACTTACGGTTTTTTTGATATTCTGCAAGCCAGCAATGAATTCACTGCAGCACATTGCCAAACAAGGTAAACATAGTCCCAAATTTGAATGGCGTAGCTCTATGTAATAAAACTATTTCAGGAATAACAATTATGGACGCGTCTATCATTATGGCAAGCACTAATGTTATTCGTATTCAATTGATAACGCAATAATTACATAATATTTAGTGAAAAAACATCATGTTTAACGAATATTTTTAGTTAGATTTGATTTCGCGCGATCGTGAAATGTGTCAACTGTCACATGACTTATGGGACGCGCTAAGTTTGTTTTAAGCGTCCGATTCGCGTACGACATAGAAGTTAATGCAATAAAAAGAGATAGAACATGTTTCTTCTTGGTTAGAATGGAGAGATGTACAAATTTCTTTGATATGTTTTTTAAAAACCGAGGTACGTTTGTTAAGGATGGCTGTATCTAGGTATTTATATATCTATGCATGCCCACGACTACAGCGCCCTCTATCCGTGACCATCCATTTTGTATTGAAAGCATAGGGCGAATAGCAGTCCATGTACTATATGGTCTAAGTTTAAAACACACTTGCTTTAAAGTTGGTAAGTGACGATACTTCAAGCATAGAACAACAAACACTTCAAGTATGACTTTTGAAACTGTCATCTGGGTGAAATAAAAAATCCTCTTAGGTCGCTTTCTGTAAATGCAGGACATTTTTTTGGCTTGTACCTATCCTTTGGTTGAAGCTTTCACAAACGCGCGTAATTTAGGGTATGCTTCCAAATCTGTTCCACTTTTTAATCGCAACATTGCTTGGAAGTTTTGAATGAATGCACCAAAATATAGAAGATTTAAATACCTTTGACATTTCCTTCATATATGCCAGCATTATCGATGCATTTAAGACTTTATTCGTAAGTAACTTCCTATTCATCCATGGAAACAAGTTTTTATATTCTTTATAAGGCTTTACATAATTTAGATTTTACACCTACCAACGTTTGTTTAGATTTTACAACAAGCGATTTAATGGACGGTGTATTATCTTTGTCAACGGAAATTGTTTTATTCACAAAAGTGATGATTTTTATAAGCAAATGACAAGTGACATTTCCATGGCAATCGTGAAATTGCGAACACCCAGCCCACTTAATTAGACATGTATTCGAGTATAACATCAATATGATTTCATTGTATTTCTTATTTTTAAATTATACTGCAGGTATAATAAAAAATACTATAAGATACACGTGTATAATTGGTCTTTAAAGCACTTGCAACGTTAAATTCACTCCGCTTCGCGTCGTGCCATTAAACTGGTTGCGCGTGCTTTAAAGACTTGATTATACACTTGTCTCTTAATATACTATTAATGCCTGATTGCTACCAATTCATTCACGATCAACAAGGTTTCTATGGATAGGGATCCTACAGATACAGAGCAATTGTTTTAAATTGATTTTGAAATAATTTCAATTCAACTTTTGTTTTCCAATTCCTACAACCTAGTACTGCTCCAATCCTGCAATATAGATACTAGATATAGAACCAAGATTTTAGATTTTCGCTCATTCACGTTAAATTTAAATTCGAGGTGGTCATATTTTACGTTAAATCTCCCTCACTGGGTCCTTTCATGCTTTAGTGCTTAGTTACAACCCCTAATATGGTATGATAAGGAAACCGACACTTCATTTACTAAGGCGAATTGTTAAATGACACTGAAATATCTTTTTCGAATAAGTAATTGCTAGAGCTGAGCTTCCAGGGAAAGATTGAATTTTAGCAAAGAAAATGCGATAATCTTATAAAAAAATTGAAAAATTAGAAATGATTGACTACGTACTAGGACTAGAAATGATAACAGATCTTAAAAATGTACTGGACGCTTACACCATGAGCTTCAAAAGAGTAGATATTCCAAGAATTAGCAAACTACATCACGGAAATCACTCGCATATAATCAAGAACATCGACATACTTATAATACACATAATCAGCCCAAAAAAACGACTCACAATGAGTGTACCTGCTTACATTCCACACCAAATCCTATCTGAATAATTAAACGAACTTTACGTTATAACAGTCACACCAATAACGTACCTGAAAATAAGTAACGACCCACGGTTATCATAATTATACCGGGTGAATATTTTAAAACCGAACTTAGGCAGTTGCTCCCCATGTTAACTTAGAGGATTTATAATGACACCAATCACAAGAAGATTTTTTCTCATGTACTGATATACGAATTAGTTTATTTTCAGGTGTATTTCTCATTATTTTATCAAAAATCATGTTAATGGTTTCTAGTCTATAACTTTTGATTGAGAAGTCTGATCGAAAAAGTACGAATTGTTTTGGATTCTACGCACCAAAATTAATAAGAACAAGTGTTTTCCCGAGAAAGTTTGGTGTAGTCGATTTTTGGTAAAAAATGAAGGTTATACACTGCCTTTTTTTGAGGCCCGCAAAAGAAATTGTCTCAGATCGACCTGGAAAATTTACTTATAGAATGCGGCCTGTAGAATCCATAATTTCAAACAGTTACAAGATTGGGCTACTAGTTCAAAAGTTACAGCCCTTTGAATTTTCTTTCGAAATTTGTTTCTAGTCCATAACTTGATTGAGAAGTCTGATCGAAAAGGTACGAATTGTTTTGGATTCTACGCACCAAAACTAATAAGAAAAAGTGTTTTCCCGAGAAATTTTGGTGCAGTCAATTTTTGATAAAAAAAGGAAGGTTATACACTGCCTTTTTTTGAGGCCCGCAAAAAAAATTGTCTCAGATCGACCCGGAAAAAAATTTACTTATAGAATGTGGCCTTTAGAATCGATAATTTCAAACAGTTCCAAGATTGGGCTACTAGTTCAAAAGTTACAGCCCTTTGAATTTTTAAGCCATGAAAATTTCTTAAAGAATTGAAATAGATTTTCACACAGACGGAATGGGACGCTCATTAAAATGCACGGAAAACAAATATCGCGTAATAGAGTAAATATTTCTTTAGTGAACCGGATTTTACAAAAAAATTAATGCCAGTTGTCATAAACTGATATTGATTTCGACGTTTGAATCTGCTTTTTGTCTTACTAGTAATGGCTTAACATGATTTTTAAGTGGATTTATCGCCGAATTTTTGATGAAATAGTGAGAAATACACCTTAAAATTAACTAATTCGTATATCATTAGACGAGGAAAAAAATGTTCTTTCGATTGGTGTCATTATAAACCCTCTAAGTTAACATGGGGAGCAACGATTTGCAAAAAACCTTTTTCCAATGTTAATTCCCTATGTTCGGTTTGGGAATATTCACCCGGTATATACAGAATATTAGTGAAAAATATGCAAACAGTTTTGATGTATATGCCCACATATGCTAAATTATATATGTTGCATATAATTTCTAATAAAAAAGGAATTACGATAAACACTAGCAAAAAGATGTTTCTCCAAGTTTTCTGCACGAAATGATTGCCTCCTGTCGCTAAGAATTAATTTATAAGCACTAAGCAGAGAAACTTCTCTCTACATCAACAAAAGTAATAGGTGCATTAGAAAACGCCAAACTATTGGGAGCAATTTCCAAACCTTCCACAATATCACCCATCAACACCGTGGAGAAAGAGGAAGATAAAATAGTTGGGAAATGATGAAATTAAACATCAATTAAATCAATAAATCTTCCTTCCGGCTATTGCAGTATATGTTTCATGATCGCGTCCGCTATAAAAATCCGCAAAAATGTATTAAAAATTCAAATTAAAATTGATTAAATCTAACAAAAATTTAAATACATCTTAAAATATGTAAAATGGCAAGTCTATCATGTAAATGCAAAGAAAATGACAATATGCATGATATGAAAAGATAAATTCGGTTTATTCGCAAATGTTGCAAATCGAAAATACACAAAATGAGTACAACCAAAAATAAAGGACATCCATTTTGCATATAAGTATTCACAGCTTTAGCTGATCAACAAATTTGAATTAAAATTAATATAAAATAAGTCCTTTCAAATATCAAGAAGATGGCGAAAATATGCAAAAATATATGTATCATATGTGGAGAGATCTCCGCTTTTAGTGAATTGGTCTCTCCAAAATACAGGCAATCTTACGCAGCGGCAACGTTGCATTGCAATAATTTTCACCGTCTTACTAAACTAGGAGATACATCGGATAAACTGTTGTATGTACACTGTGAAATAGAAGTGAGTAAGTAAGAATTTGCAGGCTTCTTCTGATAGTGAAAGTTCAATCTCATAACAACCAATCCAGAAGCGTTTAAAACGAAAAAATCAGGCCTACGAATTCAATATACATATAAGAAGGAAAGCCGATCTATGGAACCATTACTTCAGGTTCTTCACCTTAACACTGATAAGAAACCTTGAAATTACTATAGAAATACCAAATACAAAAATACAGATGTATTGTAGCTGAAGAGGCATGTTAAGACCAAATCAAATACTAAATGATGATGGAATTGGTATGTGCGCATTATTAAAACATCATAGGAAATTTAGTCTGCTCTGCCTCTGTCATGGAAACTAACATTTTCTGACAGAAAGTAGGTATGAAAAGGAAGGTTTCAGGGCGATTTTGGGTAGAATTCATTTTTGTTGCCGTTTTCTAGTCGATATGATGATTTTTTATACAGAAAAAACAAATCTAACAGTGTTTAGTGCTCTTGAAAAATTTGCCGTCTGAAAATAACTGATGTCCACCCTTATCTGTGATCAGCAGACGAGGCGAATGTTTCTCGGCGAATTTACCGCACACGGTTTAAACTCTATTTGCTCTTTATCTTACCGCTCAGAGCTACTGATTGCAACTTTAATATTAATATGTCATTGAATATTTTTGTTTATGCAATGAGTACCGTGTGGCCTATTTTGGTTGAGAAAAAAAAATACCAACCTTAGGTAGAATCCTAGAAACGATGGTCCAAAACATTTTTTTTACATACACCCCTGGATTCTACGGAAAATATCTAAAATAGGCAGTTTTGATATATGATAGTTGACAGTATGATAACATCCTAAAAAGTCAAACTTTTCGTTTTCACCCTGTAATTAAAAGTTTCACAAAAAAAGTGGCACAGGGTCGCGAAAACCGCAAGTGTTTATCATAAAAAACAGCTGAAATACACTGCAGTCTCAACCAAAATAGAACACACGACCACAACAATGAATTTGAGTACCACCATGCAATTTTTACACAAATACGGAAATCATGAACAAAAGCACGCCCTTTGAATTAGGGTGCGTGGATGATATAAACGAAGCGTCGCATCTCTTAGGTAAACGAAGGACAAAATTTAGGCGTTCATCAATCTCCCTTAAATATTAAAATTTCGTTTAAGAACGCAATTTCATTGTTTGAGTTAGCGAGCCTAATTAGATACACGAGACTTCTTTTAACGAAAAGTGTCTCGAAAAGCGACGTTGACGGATTTATTTATTGTTTTAGGTGGAGGAGGATGTATGGATTAATATTAGAAAATCTATCCGGGTACATCAAGCACACATACGGCGACGAAAAATGGGAAGAAGTGAGAAAAGCGGTATCTTGCGATCAACCCAGTTTTAGTACGCACGAAGTGTATCCGGAGGACTTGGTAGCTAAATTAGCGGGAAAAGCATTTGAGGTATGTCATGCAGGAATTTATTCATCTTTTAGAATGTCGTTGTGAAAATGTTTGAGATGTGTAACTTATTTAACGTTTTCGCATTCGTACAAAAAGCAGCAAGAACGTATTATTTACCTTGTTTTCAGAGCCGCATACTCCAGGGCGATCCATATAATGGCCATCTTTTTGTAATTTTAATCGTAGCAATTTAGTATGGTAATAAGGACGCTAAAATGTAAATAATGCGAGTTTGAATTCCATTCTAAGCGACATGGAAATCCAACATTTTATTCAAATTTAAGTTATTTGGGTAATGGCAATTAGAATTGCAATTACTAATTTATTTTAGTGTTGGTGGCAGATTTCAGTTAAAGATTTTTTTCGGGTAGAAAGAATATTCTAAGTAGGTATATGCTTTACAGATCCTTCGATAAGTTTCCAGAACAATAGAATAGAAGACTTGACGTGCTTTCCAGTACTCACATTTCCCTTGGTCTGGAAAGAAAAAAACGTGCGCCTGTAAGGCTATTGGAAAGCGTTAGAAATCTCTAGGAGGAGCTGGTTTCTAGGGAAATCAGATTTTGATAGAGTTTTCTAGTTTCTTTCTAAAAGTAAGTTCATTTCTTCTTGAGGACTTTCAAGCGAGACCCAACAGAGTAAAGCTTTCTAAGATTTTAAGAACGTGTTATTTAACCCCTAGAAAGCCTAAAAAACGAGTTCTTTAAGACTTCTTGAACACTTTCTTTATTGCATTCTTAGAGCTTTTTGGGTCCGTCTCTAGCGCCTTCTAGGTAGCTTTAGAGAAAATGTAAGGTGTCTCTGATATTTTTTTAACGCGGAAAAAAGCTCAAAGAAAGATTCTAAGTGCTTCCTGAAAGAGTCTCCAAGGATGTACTGTATAGCGATACCTTTTCAAAACTCTGCCACCCCTGTTGTTGGTCGTAGTCACGATCACTCGTATTGCTTTCTGATTGGTGTCAGGAGACACCGATTAGAATTTAATCCTACAGACTAATAGTCACCATAGATTTTTTCTCTACAAAATTGTTATAATAGAATTATATGTATACGATTTACAGGCACACTACTCTATTTGGTTCCCTGCGAAAACGAAATATATAACAGTGAAAGTGTTTATAGGCGCATAGACGTTTATAAGTTGAATGCTCCCCATCAGTACAATGCAATAAAGGAAGCTGTGTAGATCAAGTGGCGTGCGATACAGTGTGTCAATTATTTTTCGTGCTACTAAGCTTAGAGCGCTTACATTTGTTATAAAATGGTACCACCCCAAATATATGCCCCGTAAAAAAGATCCACGGAAAAACAAAAACACGTCAACTTTATTTTGACGGGGGACATTTTATAGACTGGTCATACATGAAGTTGGCTCAACCCTCTAATGGGGGTTGACGCAATCCTTAAAATTTAAATAGAGAAGATGGGTTGAGCGACTTCTCTTCTTAAAGGTCATTCAATTGTTTTTTCAAAAATATTACACATTCGTTGTTTCTTTTCAGTACTTTAAGAAAATTCAAGCAAAAACCGTACCTAAATACCTAAGTTGAAATAAAACAAACGGAACTTTTTATTTTAATAAATTTTTGAAATACTGACCATTATTTTCTAAGCAGTAATGAAGTCTGTTTTCAAAGTCATGCCTAACGTTATAAAAAACCTCTTTTATAAACAATTGATTTAAGGTGATCCCATAGAAAAAAACCTAAAGGTGTTAAGTCAGGTGATGGTGGTGGTCATTCAATTGGTCCTCTTCAACCAATCCATCTACCTGGAAATCTTTTATGTAGTCACTACCGAACGGGTAGAAAGGATTGTAGGATGATTCGCCCCCGAAAATTCGCCCCGGTAAATTCGCCCCTGAAAATTCGCCCCCGGAATATTCGCCCCCAAGTAAATTCGCCCCCGGACTATTCGCCTCCGTAAGATTCGCCCCAGAAAGATTCGTCCCGGAAAATTCGCCCCCAAGAAAACTCGCCCCCCAAGTAAATTCGCCCCCGTAAAATTCGCCCCCATAAGATTCGCCCCAGAAAGATTCGCCTCCGGCAAGTTCGCCCCCGACAAATTCGCTCCTGGAAGATTCGACCCCGGCGATTCCGCTCCCGTAGGACTCGTCTCATAAGATTTATTAATCCTCGGAGGTAACAGGGCCAGCAGTTCATAAAATGAATTTTGTTTAATTTTAATTTTTTTTGTAATAACTGTGTACCTATACCTACATAAAGGGGGTAGAATAATAGCACTCAAATACCGGTAATTAAGATAAGGTTGAAGGGAGATTTGCAAAGGATTTGACATCCAAAGGAAATAAATCCTGTGTATTCACAATGACATTCTTTCAGACATGACATATGGAAAATCCACCTTAACTCTTGTATTACAAAAGAAGGACATTTTTGATTGACTGAGTTGTGTGCTTCTTAATTTCTTCCCAACAGAACGTTTGATGGCTCGTTTGGTCATTGGTGGTGTATTTGTTTTGAAACTTTTTATGTTCCTATTTGTCGAATACGAACTTTGGTTTTTTTTATTAACGATTTTATTCTACAGTGTTTTTTTTTTGTTTCGGACAATACTTGGCTTGTGCACGGATTTTGAGTTTGGTATAAACCTGTGTGAAAAAATAGTTTTGAGTATTGAAGAAGATCGGTTTCACGTGGTGCTGGTAGGTTTTGTATTATTTTTTAATTAGGTAGTTAGATTTACTTAAAAAATAGTATATTGAAAGACAAGTGTTACAATGCGACCTATTGTAATACGACTACCTTGTGGCACGAGTGGCGCAGCGAAGCGTAGCCACGAGTGTCCGCAAGATAGGAGTATTACAATAAAGCATTGTAACACGCGTTTTTCATACTATTTTTTCTATTTCGGTGCTTTAATTTAATTAAAAAAAATCATTATCAGAAACTATAGGGAACATTAGAACTAACATGTTTTATGTTGGGAACACTTTTTATGCCGTTAAGTTTTAGGTTGGCAGCGTAGTAAGACTGACATTTGGAAGTTCAAACATGGAAGTACTCAACGAAGTACCTTCTTGTACTAACTAGTAACTGCCAACTTAAGAGATGAGTTACCAAAAAAAACGACTATAATCACTGTCTTTGTACAACTGTTTTCGGCCGAAAACAGTTGTACAAAATCATCATTGTGACACCGAAATAGAAAAACGAATTTTGTGCACGATTTTCTAAGATTTTAAAATTATTACAATCCTAATAGACGAAGAGTTTATTGTATTGTAAATCAAACACAATATTTCACTTTTCACCTTTCGTAAATACAAAAAACAGCAAAAAAGGAACTCTTATGGCATCAGTAATAAAAACGTGTCTGTATTGTCATTTTTATACATAATAGTAGGACACAAAGTATACAGGGTGGTGACTTGCGTAACGCATCATAGGGATTTCAATGTAAAATTCATAACATGCGATTATTGGTTCCCCAAATTATTTTTGAGCAAAAATGTATTAAGGTTTTTTGTAGAAAAAAAAATTTTACGTCAATCAACCGTAACGGGCGATCAAAAATGAGTTGCTGTCGAGTCGCCTTTGGAAGTTTAAGTTAAGTACGATTTCCCATGTAAACAAAAGTTCCAAAGGTGACTCGACAGCAACTCATTTTTGATCGCACAGTATTAGTTGTCAATTTTTTGCATAATAAAGACGGAAAATTAGAAAAATAAAACCCCTGCCTTTTTCAATAATCTCTGACGCCATGGAATTTTATAATACAAAAACTACGCAAATATCCGTCATGCCATGGAATGTCTGCTATAAAACAAATCAAATTCTATCAAAAAGTGTTATATTTAGAACAGCGAATTCAACATAAAGAACCTAATATCACAATTTACAATAAATATTTGAATAAGTCATCTGCAAGATAAGACAGTAACCAAGTCGATCATAAAATCCATTTCGAACTGCTGCTAATTGATAACTGAATATATTTTTGTTTTAGAGACTTCCATGGCATCACAGATTATTGAAAAAGATGCGGCTTTTATTTTCCCAATTTTCCGTCTTTATATGAAAAAATTGAAAACTAATACGGTTGAATGGCGTAAAAAAATTTTTCTACAAAAAACTTTAATACATTTTTGCTCTAAAATAATTTGGGGAGCCAATAATCGCATGTTATGAATTTTACATTGAAATCCCTATGATCCGTTACCCACCCTGTATACTAAATTAAATTCATTGTCTTTTTAAGGTCTAAATTTTTGGTAAACGGTCAACGTTCAACATTTTTTGGTCTCAAGTGGATACTTTGGACATTTTAAAACTTTTATGACATTTGCACATTTTTTACCAAAATTCTCAAATTTAAGGCTGATCCGACGGGCTGAATTTGGAACGAGTACAAGAGTACCGTTGCAGACTAATATGCTACTTAACAAATAAATATATAAGCAAACTTTTTTTATATTTTAAAGAAATGTGATGTTTCAAGTTAGATTTTTTAGATTATTTTAATTATGATTTGATACTTCAGGAAACTTTATCAATGTTGGTGTTTTTAAACGCAAAATTACATCAAATCTGGATCAATTTTCAAATGTAAGTCTAAAGAAAGAATCATCCTTTGTTTATACATTGATGCCAAATACACTTCAATACATCCATAAATAGTTCATAAATATTTCAATACATCTATAAGTATAATTAGACTCCTTTGTAAACGCATTTTGGTGTAAAATGTATTGTAAACATACGGTTGACGTTGAACCGTTGAATCAGGCTTTTACAGGTGAAAGACGATTGAATATGAACAATTTCGAGTTGTCAGTGTCGCCGTATTGAGTTCCAAATTTTTGCAAACATTTATTTAATTAATTTAAATAAACCAACCTATTACTTCCGAGGGTTAATAAATGTTATGGGGCGAATGCTACGGGGGCGAATTTGTCGGGGCGAATATTCCGGGGGCGAATTTGCATGGGGGCGAATATTCCGGGGGCGAATTTACTTTGGGGCGAATATTCCGGGGGCGAATTTACCGGGACGATTCTTTCGGGGCGAATTTACCGCACACCGTTGAAAGTAATGAGGCGAAGCTCCATCATGTTGGCAGCGAACCAAGATCATCCTGCCCATGATACCAACCACATCAGTTTGATTTTCTAAATTTACTGTTATGGCTTTATGATTTCCTTCAGCATATTTATATAGCGTTCACCACTTTTCACGAGCGAATAAAGGTGCAATAATATTATTTCCATTTACTGTGTATTACTCTCAAAATTCGTGGATTTTCATCGCTCCAGTATCGACAATTTTGTTTGTTGACACGTTCAGAAAAAAAGTACACTCGTCACTAAAACAAATTTTCATTTGTGCTTGTCAAGTCCGTCATAGTTTCACAAAATTCGATTCGTCTGTCTGTCTGTCCAATTTTGAGACATATTTATGATTTAAATTATTATTGGGATATCTCTCATTAAACATGGCTGCCGTTCTTCTAGCGCACCTGCCACATTCACCATAAATGAATAAAATAACTTCGATTCTTTATTGAAGAGAAAAAACATTATGGAAAATAATTTTTGCAACATAAAACTCACTGACTTCACTGGCAACTTTTGTAAACTGTTTTGGAAAACACCAAAACAAAGAGTGATTGTTTTTGTTTTATTTCAGAACATTCGATAAAGTGACGGTAAGATTCTTATCATATTTTGGTCGATTTTTCTTCACTTCACTGAAGAAAAGACGATTGAATAACCTTTAAAATGAGGGGTCGCTCAACCCTTCTTTCCTTTTAAATTTTAGGGGTTGCTTCTACCCCTAATTTCATGTATGGCCAGCCTATAAAATGTCCCCCTTCAAAATAAAGTTGACGTGTTTTTGTTTTTCCGTTGATCTTTTGTTGTGGCTCATATATTGGGGGTGGTGCCTTTTTAAATTGACACACTGTATAGACTTACTGATCATGTCTAATTATTCTGTTAATTTAGTGATTGACCTTGCGCAGTTCCATTAGATTTCAGTTTGTCAAATGCAGGAAAACACTGAATTATCTATTTGTTCATTTAAATTGCCACATAATGGTTGTTTATTAATCCTTGTAATTAGTAAGTAAACTTCTAACACTGGGGAAGTAATCAATAATGATTAATAATTCATTTGTAGGGAACTCGTGTTATTATCAATTCGGAAATTTACTTCTTCTCTTATGATGCATGCTGTTTATCCGATTTGGAGCATCTAGCACGATGAAATCATGACTGTGCCTGTAGATCAGAATATGAAATTACATTATGTTCGCATACGATACACTATTTTGATCTATGACCAAATCGTAAGCAAGTGAAACAACGCTTCTGTTTTCTTTCTTCTATTGACCGCCCTTGTGCTATGAAACAATCTTGAGTCTCGTGACTCTTTTCAGAATGTACCCAAGAGTTGTTAACGTGTCCAGAATGTAGGCCCATTGCCGTAGGAATTTCGTGAGTGTTTTCTGCGTCGCATTTTTAAGTATATTGGAAGGACTTGAAATAAAACCAAAACCTTCTTGAGCCAAGGAAATTCGCTATTCACCTTCAACTTCTATAGTAAGGCCTGCATCAATTCATTCAGCTTATTTGTGGTTTTGTCAGCAGCCTTCCATGCTTGTAATAAATTATCTGGCAGGGACGACTCCACTTGTCATTGTCATCTATGGTAATGTCTTCCTCTATCTTTTTAAACTGACTCCAAAATCCTAACCACCCTTTGACTTCTCCGTTAAACTTTTTGTAATTAAATTTTGACAGTTTATAATTTCTTCGATGATTACCCAATACAGACAAGTTTTCACTTTAGGGTATGCATTTGAATTTTCCACCCATTAGAACTTGAAACACTCGCCTTGCTGTTTGAAACATTTCTTCTTATTGAGCGATATCTTCAAATTCTTCATTTTGATCATCGTCATCAAGCATGTTGTTATGTTAATGTGAGTGTGCTTTGAGAAAGGTACTTGTTTATAACAAATAAAATAAAGTCATCAGTTGTATTTGTTAAAGTATAGATTTTCCTTGTAAAACGGGTAGTTTTTTTAAGGTATTAATATGGTTTGGCGACGTTTAATTCTTTACGTCGATTACTTTAGAACGTTCTTTTGCTGTTACTGTAACTTCTGGGTTACCAGCTTTGAAAATCCTATGGCAACTGCAAAAGTTCCCAGGCAGTTTCTAGCACCATATGAGACTAAATCAAAAAATTATTCCTTCTACGTTCGCAGATTGTGTACTCGAATTCCTTTGGGAAATGTCTTAAAAATTTAAAATCTCAAAAACAAAGAAAAACCGTGCTTTCTAAAAAAAATTACAAAAATTGAGGATTTTTAAACCTTTCGCAGCCCTCAATCCATATATATCTCCCCTAATTATTTTAGAGTAAATGTCTAAATACGTTTTTTGTAGAGAAAAAAATATTGCATCTGTTCATACTATTACTGCTATTACTTATAGTGAGCGACACCCTTAACCGACGCAAGAAAAAGCGCGAAAGGCAAATAATGAAACGTGATCGCTGTTTTTTTAGGTAATTTCAAGGTACATTATATCTGATGTATTGTAAAATGAACCTTTTTATTTTGTCGATTTCTACGGTTTTGAAAAACGGAAATTTATAAGTAATAGCATGAACAGATCTGTACCTCAGAGGTAAAGTATAATATAATATAATTATTATTTTTTCCTGTATGAAATCACAACTCAGATTAGAAACAAAATCTATTTATTTGATTAACAACTTATAATTCAATAATTTTATTGAAATTAAAAAATATATCAATACTGTTCAACTATGCAGCTTCTTCGTTGTTGTAAGAAAGAAATGGTCATCATTTTGTAGAAAATTTCCTCCATAAACGATAAAACACAAGTATAAATGTTTTGAGGAGTAAAGCAGATTTTTAATAAGACACTTACCTATACACTGCCTTTTTTTGAGGATCGAAAAAAAATTGTCTCAGATCGACCGAGAAAAAACATTTTCTTATAGAATGTGCCCTGTAGATTCCATAATTTCAAACAGTTTGAAGATTGGGCTACTAGTTCAAAAGTTACAGCTCTTTGAATTTTCTTTCGAAATTGGTTTCTAGTCCATAACTTTTGGTTGAGAAGTCTAATCGAAAAAGTACGAATTGTTTTGGATTCTACGCACCAAAATTAATAAGAAATAGTGTTTTCCCGAGAAATTTTGGTGTAGTAGTTTTTTGGTAAAAAAGGAAGGTTATACACTGTCTTTTTTTGAGGATCGAAAAAAAATTATCTCAGACGACCGGGAAAAAACAGTTTCTTATAGATTGTGCCCTGTAGAATCCATAATTTCAAACAGTTTAAAGATTGGGCTACTAGTTCAAAAGTTACAGCCCTTTGAATTTTCTTTCGAAATTGGTTTCTAGTCTATAAATTTTCTTTTTGGTTTCTAGTCCATAACTTTTGATTGAGAAGTCTAATCGAAAAAGTACGAATTGTTTTGGATTCTACGCACCAAAATTAATAAAAAATAGTGGTTTCCCCAGAAATTTTGGTGTAGTAGTTTTTTTGTAAAAAAGGAAGGTTATACACTGCCTTTTTTTGAGGATCGAAAAAAAAATTGTCTCACATCGACCGGGAAAATACATTTTCTTATAGAATGTGCCCTGTAGAATCCATAATTTCAAACAGTTTGGAGTTTGGATGCTAGTTCAAAAGTTACAGCCCTTTGAATTAGTACCTACTGTTTAAAATTCGCTAACTCTGTTGTTTATCATCAAACAATACTAAATCCATATATTTCGTGTAGAACAACAAAACGTATGTGACTTAGTATAAAAAAGCAATTTTTGGGGAAAAATGGACAGTTTACCTCTGAGGTACAGAGATGCAGATTTTTTTCTCTAAAAAAACGTGTTTAGACTTTTGCTGTAAAATACTTAGGGGAGATAGTAAATGACTGTAAAGAAATTACCATTGAAATCCCTATGCTGCGTCGCGCTAAGCCCTGTATACTTGGTGCAGCATAAATTGAACACTGCACTAAAATAGACGAGTTCAGTATATCCCTGAGTTCCATCAATTAATTCTAAACGGATAAAATGAAACCATTGGGGTTACAGGCCAATTATTTACTGTATACCATTCATTCAAAGAATTTTCCTCCCTTTTCCAAGATTAACGTGTAGCTGTGATGGAATTTCCTTTATTGCGCGTTCACAGGAAATGGATACCTACTAATGAAGCCAATTTTTACGAACTTTTAAAACATCAAAGTATGATATAACAATAATTGTATAGCCTTTGTTGGGAAGGAAAAGGCGAGCTTAAAATGCCAAACTGGCAAATTCTCATTACACGATACAAAGCCGTTTGTTCCCTAATTTTCTGAGAAATACGAAAATTATTGTTCCTCTTTTGTTGCAGATATTAAACGTAACCGAACAGGAATTTTTTGACGGAATGGGGGTTTTCTTTGTCAGCTTCGTAGCTCAGTATGGATACGATCGCGTTTTGTCGGTGCTTGGACGACATATGAGGGATTTTTTGAATGGACTAGATAATTTACATGAATATTTAAAATTTTCCTACCCGAAAATGCAGGCGCCCAGTTTTATATGCGAAAACGAAAGTAGGAAAGGTCTAACTTTACATTATAGAAGTAAACGGAGAGGATTCGTTTACTACACAATGGGTCAAATTAGAGAAGTACGCCATCATACTATTTCAAATCTTATTGTCTGTCGTTGCTTCTTTCAGGTAGCGAAGCACTTTTATCACAAGGAGATGAAAATCATATTAGTAAAGGAGGAAATTCTTTTTGATATGGTGCACGTTACGTTTAATTGTGTGTTTGATAACCGAGCTTTTTGTTTAGCATCGTTAGTGATGACACGAGAGGAGAAGCACCTTCCGGTTAGCGCAGTGGCTCTCTTTGAAATTTTTCCATTTTGTATGGTATTTAGGTAAGTAAATGTTTGTTTATGAATATTTATGTAAGAGCTGCGAGTTTTATGATAGCAGTTCAAGACCAGATCACTCCATAAAACATGTAATAAAATATTCCACCCTTAAGAGTGTCTGGTGACGCCTCTGCATTTTCAACTAATACTTAGGGACAATGCGCTGTTGTGCAACCCCACTGAGTTGCACCGCTAATTTTACGTAGGTCTTGATCTGATGTGGAATAAAAATTATACAGGTTAAACAACGTTTTATTATGTACTAATTAATATCTAATAAAGTTCGCGATTTCTTCCGTTCTGAAGTTCAAGATGGACTACCTTATCATAATCACATTAGTTTTAGTTTCATTAGATGGAAATAAGGTAGTTTTAATAACATTTTTATAGTAATTTGCAAAATGGTATAATGTGATTTGATAGGGTAGTCATCTATCCTACTTTCTAGTTTAATTCCAAAAATGATGCCTTAACGTAGCTGAAACAGCTTCGTAGCAATACACAACCACAACTATTGTATTACAAGGTTCGGAATTTCTCTCGGATAACTGTTCTGAGTCATGCCCACTATTTCTAAATGATACAGCATCTAATTCTCGATCAAAGTCATGGTCATATTATTTGAGGAACGTTTGTGTTTACACGTTACATTGTTGTTTAAAATGTATACCGGGTGTTCATTTGAAACCTTCCCACCACGGATTTATCGAAATCCGCTGATTAAACGAAAAAACGCCGAGACACGTCAAAAGATTTGTCAAGGGGGTCCACTTTTTAACCAAAAACTACTTCACCCCCTTTCACCCTCTGTTCTCCAGGGTCATTCCCTTAAAAGTTTTAAATGACAAGTGGTATCGAGTAATATAGCTTATTTGAAAGGTCTTTCCAAGCCCGTTATTTTCAAGGATTTTTAAAATCGGTCGATTCGTTTTCGAGAAAATTAGAATAATTTCCACTCTTTCGGCTAATGTGTAAACCATTTTGGAAGTAAAATCTGAATCAATATATTTATTTTCAATATCTCAAGATTGTCACAAAAGTAACTGACAGCAAAATAAATTCTTTTTTTCCCATAGCAACAAATAAGTGATATTTTGCTTTCGTTTTTTACGATTAAATAAATGAAATAAAGATTTTTTAAGAGAACGACCCCGGGGGGCAGAGGTTGAAAGGGGGTGAAGTTTTTGATTAAAAAGTTGTCCCCCTTTTGACGTGTGTGTCACGGCGTTATTTCCTTTAATTAGTGGTTTTCGATAAATCTGTGGTAAGAAGTTTTCAGATGAACACCCTGTACGTTACCGCTAATGTTAGAAAAACGTTAATGTGCACATTGACGGACTGCGCATTAACCGTTCTGATCTGTAAAAGTGTGAAATTTAGTTAATCTAGTTAATGTGCACATTATAACCCAATCTAAATTATTAAAGTGCGAAAAAATATTGAAAAGAACAATACAGATACGTAATTTTGCGTTGTGATCCAAATTTCCTAACTTTGCATTAAAATTTGAAATTGCCGATTTAATTACTACAGTTCAACGAAGTAACACTTGAGGAATGGGAAGAATTTTATCGTAGACATCACGCAAACTTACGAAAGCGTCTAAGGGTCACAAAATTATAATAAAATTATTTTTTCCAATATATTGGAAAAAATTGAATGTATTGGGGAAAAAATTGAATATATTGGAAAAAAATTGAATATATTGGAAACAATTGAATATATTGCGAAAAACTTAAAAATATTGCGAAAAAATGTAATATATTGGAAAAAAAATGTTACACAAACTCAACACTTATGTCGGATATTGCAGAGTGAGTTACGAGTTTAATGTGCAGTGGCATTTGTGGAAAATCGAAATGAATAACGTAGATTTATTTGATGCACCCAGCAACGTTACCGACAGAGACTTACTGTCTCTGCGCTACCGATGATTTACTTTCTCTCCATTTTCGTTGTCCGGCCAAGAATTGCAGTGGAACTTTTTTTTCGAATTTTCAAAAACTAATTCCAGATTCGTCATTTTCTTGTTCAAAAACCCCCACATACCAAATTTCGTCGAAATCAGATTTTTTCGCACCCCCAAGTAGTGGTGCGTCCTTTCGTGGTAAGAATTTTGAAAAACATTTTTCAAAATCGTATAGGGCATATCCGAAAACCTATTCAAAGACGTGCCATTCATCTTTGTAACTCTTAATAATAATAATAATAATAATAGCACAGCTAAAAAACACAATACTCTTTCTTCTCAGAAACACACCACGTTATCACAACCTACTCGTACTCAACCCAAACGCAGCAACCTTAACAGCACTAGAGGCTCACAAAATACCGTAATGTCTCCACCAATAATCCAAGCAACAACACAAATACAACCTCAAGAACAAAGAAACACCATAAATACAAGTAAGGCAACATGTACCACAAAGACAGGTCCACCCAATAAAGTTACACGTCCTAGCACAGTTAAAAACACAAAACTCCATCCTCACCGAAGAACACCACGTTATCACAACCCACTCGTATTCAACCCAAACGCAAAGCCAAAGAAACACTTACACAATAAACTCCATTTAATAAAATTACAGGAATTATTATAGTGATTTTGTTTGTTTGTTTTGTTTTCCTCTTTCCTGATAGCGTTGACTATTGTGGCCATTAATAGCTATGTTGGTAAGTATGAATTACATACTATCCCTAGATTTCCAATAACCCTACATAACTTCACCAGACACAGACACTAATCGTTACTTGATTTTAATCCGTGCGATTAGTTAACCAGGCTAGACCTGAGTTCTCACAAGAAACACCGACCATAATAATAATAAAATCCCTGTGGGTTCGGGGATAGAATAGGCCCACTCTCGCCCTAGAGATCGTAAAAGGCGATCAATGGGCACTAAAGGTGACAAATCCAACCACCTTTAGTACTTACCTACCCACTTTACTTTCCAACTCCCACGCCCATGTTCCCGACTCTCTACATATACACAACACGCAGGTGGATATTTGCTTACGCGAATATCTTGAAGAGTGACGCCTTCACGTGTTCCTAGTCACCCCATATTCTTATGAAAATGGAGTTTAAACAAAGCCTCGGAGAAATGCCGCTATCTGAGGAGCGTCTGGGCACGTCTGGAGCTATCGCTGGGCGTTGCAGCATGCGAGCCGATAGTGACGAGTTGGTGAACAGGCGGCCGCTCGTTGGGATACCCGAAACCTTTACAGCCGAAAGAATACTACGAAGAGGACAACGACCACTTGAGGAGGACCGCCAAAAAGAGACCTTTGTGCCTGCTTGTGGATGGGACCAGCGCAAAGGAAACCTCCAAAAGACGTATGAAATGGGACGAAGGGATGAATCGCTTCATTTTCGGTACGTATCTGGAGATCACGAAGATGGAAACGGGCAGGACAGCATACAGAGGTAAAGACAATTTCCCACTTAGGCAGTATCTTTGGTTAAAAATAAGTTTCAAATTTATATACGGTTTCCGTAATAAAGAAGTAATACTTATGTTGGGAAAATTTCAAACCTTCATCTAAAATCAGGCCGATTTTTGGCAGTTTCTTTCACAAGCAGACCCGAGTCTGCCACCTTAACGTCCACATCCTGTTTAATTAAGTTTCTAGCTTTACGTTGCCCAAATACCATGAGTACGGATTTCTCTGCATTAATTTGTGAACAGTGCTTTTCAGAAACATTTACAAGAGCATCAATGTCAGAATTAATTAATTTATTAGCTAAAGCCACATTATCAGGTTGAAAATCTATTTGAAGCTGTGTATCATCGGCATATAAGTGATACCTGCAATGCTTAACATGATTTCTGAAGTTGCACGTGTACAACAAATATAGTAATGGGCCTAGATTAGATCCTTGGGGCACCCCAGCTATAATAGGCAAGGAAGTAGAACTCTCTCCATTTAAAATTACCTTTTGAAAACGGTTAGTGAGGTAAGATGGCATAAGTTCCACAGCAGTGGCACTAAATCCAATAAATCGCAAGATACTAAACAAAATTTGGTGAGAAATTGTGTCGAATGCTTTAGAATAGTCTAACATGACCAAAATCGATGTTCTATTTTTATCGGCAGCAGACAGTATATCATCCGTTATATTCAAGAGGGCAGTAGCACAACTATAACCTTTCCTAAAACCCGATTGGGTTTCAGGTAAGATATGAAGCGTAATAATTATGCTTATTTATTTGCTCTACCATTATTTTTTCTAAAATTTTTGACATAACTGGTAAGATGCTGATGGGACGAAGGTCCTTAAATAATTTAGGTTCGTTTATCTTAGGTAACGGTATAACATTAGCAGCCTTCCATATTTCTGGTCTTATGGTTGCTGAGAAAAAAATTAAAGAAGAAATCCAAATTTCACCACTTCTTTGGGGGTGGCTCCCAAACGAAACACGTTGGACCCTCGGTTTATTCGGAAAAAGTGCTTGTCTTGCTCCCCTCTATCACCTTTTTTTTTTTACATGCGGTCATGTAACACCCTGTATACTATGCGATCAAAAATGAGTTGCTGTCGTGTCACATTTGGAATTTTTTTTTACATGGGAAATCGTACGTAACTTGAACTTCCAAAGGCAACTTGACAGCAACTCATATTTGATCGCCCGTTATAATAGCTATTTATGTTACAAGTACATAATCTATGACTTTATTGCTGAAATTTGGTATAGATTTCACTATTTAATAACCAGAAATAACATAATGTGCCTTTTGTGTTGTCATAGATACGTGTTGTTTGGAAAAAAATCTGTTGATGTGTAGTGTCAATTTCATTGGGTATTAACTATTTGTCTGTACCTAATTATGAATCCCAAGATGAGTCCAGAAGAAATTGATGGGTACAACAGTATACAACAATTAGCCTGCAATGCCAGAGAGATGCTTTTACCAAGCAAATCAAAAACTGTATATGAGGCCGCATACAGGGAATACAGAAGGTGGTACTGGGGGAAGAAAATCAATTGCACCATGGAAGACTGTATATTGGCGTACTTTAATAGTGAGCTGGTCTCCTATAAAAGTTCTTCTTTATGGAGTAAGTATACTCGATGTTACGATCGACAATTAATTTAAATGAGGGAGTGGATATAATCAAATTTCCCAGCCTAATTCCTTACCTCAAAAGAAAAGGAGATTCTGACAGAGATCTGACAATTCTAAAATTAGTGTTGCCAGCAAAATTTTGGGAACGGAAACCGTTATGGCAAATTCTTCGTTCAGAAATTTAAAAGCCGTAGAGACCACAGAAATATTGCATCAAAAAGGTACATCGGGAATTAACAACCAAAAATAACAACTGTGTTATTACCTAACATTAATTTGGTATAATAATTGAAATGTATAATATAGATATGTGTTCTTAAAATTATAGCATTCTGTTCCGTGTACTTCTTCTTTAAAACAGATCGTTATTTTAAAATGCATTTTACAAAGAAATTGACAGTGACAGGAGTCCAAATTACTTTATCATTATGGACTAGTCCAATAAAGTAGCAGATTATGGACGCTAAACAGTGTCATAACTCAGCGTATTATGATCGAGTCGAGCATAAAAACATTTATCGGTACAAAGCAAAACTGTATTAAGGCTTTGTCCAGTGCTGAGCCGGAAAAGCAATCAATTTCTTTCAGCTCTATCTCAATACAGACCACCATGTTTCAATACGTTGGTTGTTTTGGGTTGTTCCATAAATAAAGCTGTTCTCACCAAACATAGTGTCGCAGTTATCAACTGGTTCTTCTCTGAATATTTGTTGAATTTTTTCTACGTACACATTTTCTGTACCGCAATCAACGCGTACTCGTTTAGGCCATCCACCAATTTCTTTAACGACATCGAAGTAATAACCTCCAATAACATTTGGATTACTTGCAGTCCTGCTTGCCCTCAGCCATATTATTCGTCTCAAAAAACCATCAATGCACCCGCGCTAATAGCTAATCCATAAGGTTTTAGTTTGTCATATGCGTCCATATGCCATACCTAAATTAGGGCCATTTATCGAATATTTTCGTCGGCGTAGTCTTTTACGTTTTCTGTATTCTACGTACGCCTTCGGGATTCAATTCTTGTAAAATTACTCTAATTGTAGCCTGTGTTACAACAAATCCATTCTGTATGTCTATGTAATCTATGATGAATCCAACGATATCCACATAATTGAACAGATTCCTTTAACTGGCTTTGGATAAAATCGATGATTGTGGATACATCCGAATAATGTTTTTTTCTATACAATAACTTCTTCAATTTACGTATTATGTCTCAAATAGATAAAAGCCAGTATTTCATCGTAATGCATGCCACTTCAAAAATAACCTCTTACTTACTAAATCAGCGTTGCTGGGTGCATCAAATAAATCTACGTTATTCATTTCGATTTTCCACAAATGCCACTGCACATTAAACTCGTAACTCACTCTGCAATATCCGACATAAGTGTTGAGTTTGTGTAACATTTTTTTTCCAATATATTAAATTTTTTCGCAATATTTTTAAGTTTTTCGCAATATATTCAATTGTTTCCAATATATTCAATTTTTTTCCCAATACATTCAATTTTTTTCCAATATATTCAATTTTTTCCCAATATATTCAATATTTTTCCAATATATTGGAAAAAATAATTTTATTATAATTTTGTGACCTTAGGCGCTTTCGTACTAATCAGATGGGAGATTTATTAAATTTTCATTATTATTCAAGAAAATGGAATTGATGATTGGCCAACATTGAAAGAACTAGCAGGTGATAAAGAATCTTTAATTAATAGTTAATAGGATTAACTTATTTTTTTGTTATATGTGAATTTATTTTTCTTTATTTGTATACGTGCCATATTTTTATGATATAGATTAAATATTTAAATATATACTATTTCAAAGAGAATGAAATGTACTTTGGATTCTGCTTCTTTATTTTTTTGTTATGTGTGAATTTATTTTTCTTTATTGTATATGTATGTTTATATATATTTTGATACTATTGACAAACAAATATTTTAATAAGAACATTTGTTTGTATCTTTATGCTGAAATATCCTTCTGGCCGGAATTCAATGGTAAACAAAATATTGATAATAAATATTTTTTTATTTATTAATAATAAATTAAAATATTTTCCTGATAAACCACTGATGTTAATAAATAATACGTACAAGAAAAATCTATAAGCAATTTGATTATCTATTATTTTTATTTATTGTAAAATCATAATATAGTATGTTGAGGATTACTGCATTTTCTTAATTACAAAAGAGGTTGATTAACAATAAAGTCGCAAACATTGATATTAACGTCGATTATGAAAAAAAACAGAATATTTATTGTAGCGTACAAAGGGTTGGTCTTTTGGGGTAAATAAGCAGAGAAATATAGGTAAAAGCTCTACTCCCTATCGCAATACACACTAAATAAATAATAGTAATTTCAATGTAATGAACTTGTGCAGTTGGCAGACGGTTCATTAACTAACAAAAAATAAATGCGGTAATTCAAGAACATATGGAATCTGAAAGGACTTACGGTTATGTACTTCAGGAAATCTTCTGGTAACTGATAAAGCGGCGGTTTTGGAAGCGGACGCAGACACCTTAAGAATGCGGGGATACTCTTGCCACCCTCGCAATGTTGGAGACAGACGAGTTGGGGCTGCGGGGATATTCTTGCCAGCCTCGCAATCTTGAAAACAGACGAGTTCTTTCTTCTCTGGCCGGCCAGGCGGAGAAAATGCAAAAGGCGTCTTGATGCAGCGAGAGCCAGTTGAAGAGAGAAAACCAGTCGACGACGCAATCCAAATAGGACGTTGTCAATTTTCGTCAAGGTAACGTTGTCCCCAAACTTTGTGTTTGCGTTCGCGCGCTCGGTGAGGTCAGGGTACAAATACAAATTTGCCGGAAAAAGGAAATTTATAGGGACGTAACATTTATAAATAATTTAAGATTATTTAATAATACGGCAAGAATTCTTACTAATGCTAGGTATTTATTATTAACAAAATATTTTGTAATAAATTGTAGAGTTATTGTTAATCAAAGTTTATTAAGTCGGATTTTCAATCTAGAATTTTTTAACAATTACTCTATTAAGGTAATTATGTAATATTTCTCTCTCAGTGTCGAGTTCCATTACAATCAATAGGCATTATTGCAAGTATCGTAATATCGACTTAAATCGTTATGTTTTTTTTGCTATTTGCGACATTTTCAATTAACTACATGCAAAATTACATCACTCGAGTAGGCGAGGGACACTTTGTTACCCGAAAGCCCAATCTTCAAATGAGTATAACGTTTGTTTTAAAAGTGATTTTAAAAAACCGTTCATCAATTTTATTCCTTAACTCATCAAGTATGTACAATGTACACAACAAATTTCGTGGAATTCTCTCCATTTTCGTAGTCTTTTTTTT
The DNA here is from genome assembly GCF_008802855.1 of Photinus pyralis. NCBI lineage: Eukaryota > Metazoa > Arthropoda > Insecta > Coleoptera > Lampyridae > Photinus > Photinus pyralis. Next base: position 20,522,360 of record NW_022170511.1, on the reverse strand, counting down.
CGAATTTTTAAAAACTGATTCCAGATTTGTGATTTTCATGCACCCTTTCGGGGTAGGAATTTTAAAAATCGGATAGGGCATACCCGCAAACCTATTCAAAAACATGCCACCCATCTTTGTAACTCTTATGGTTGTTGGGAAAAAAATTGAAGAAGAAATCCAAATTTTTCCACTTCTGGTTCGATTGTTGGTCAAATTTGAGATATTATGCCATTAAGGTAAATAAGATTCCGCGAGTGCAGAAAAGCCCTTTTGGCCTCCTAACGCTATCTCTTCAAGGCCTCAATTCATATAGCGAACGAATTCGACTGAATGGATTCGTTCGGCTATGTACGTACACACGAGTGCTTTAGAAAGCAATCGTTTTGAGGTATGTGGGCAGAATTTTTAACGTCGAACGAATTTGGGAGAATTCGGACGAACCAATTCGGCCAAATTCGTTTGTTATATGAATACGGGCCTTAAAGTGTTCATTCGTAGTAAATTAATTGGTTTCGATAATTATTCTAAAATGGTCGCACAAAAACATTTCACCATCAACTTCGTAGGAGAACATAATTTTCTGTCCGAATGAGGATTGGTAATATGAAATGCGCTCTTTGTAAACCGTTTGTAAATGAGGACCCTTTCATCTTGTTAATTGATTATTTCTAATCGTTGAGAATACTCGAGAATTTCGTGATTGACGTCAATAACCTCAATTTATTAGAAAGGTCACTTAACATCGTCCTAAGAAACCGTTGTTATTGCAATTTCTCTTTGTAAAGCGAATGCAAAGGCAAAGAGATCAGACCCCCGAAACTCATTGTGTGGCAAGGTTTCGAGATTCTAAAGGGACTTCTAAAGCTTTTCGAGTCAAGTGGTTTGTGTAAATTTAATGAATAGAAAGAATATTTGTATTATGTACGTTATTTGATTAGACATATCAAAAATATAACAAACAATTAGATATTGATCTTAATTTGAATTTGGTTGCTCTCAAAACATTGCTTTGCAAGGCACCGAAACAGAATCGATTGTGAATACTTAACGAATCGTTTTACAACGCGATTGTCTTATGCAAATTTGTGAAAGTAAACTCTACCGCACAATCTACCTCATATAGCTCTTGTTAGGGATTCGCCCGCTTGAAATTCCAGAATGTCTCATTTATATTATAATATTCCCAATGCACCATCGAAGGCTCGTAATAACGTCCGGGTAGAGGTATTTGGATTGAGGGGTGAGATTGACAATTGTTTTCATCCTATCCGTTTTTGTTCAGTCGTGCGAATGCCTCTCTGCGACATGCAAACTTCAATTAGAATTAATTAACTACCCGTGTTTTTACTGTAGGATAAATTATTGGCTCTCTTTTAATAAGGGCAAAAGAAATGGGCAGGTATAGAAAGAGATTCATTTAAGAGAATTTCCACTGGGTATGCATCCTTTATTTAAATGGACCACATCAAAGCATTAGAGATTTTAGACAACTTAAATAGAATATATTAATAAATTATAAATTTTATTTTGCGTTTGGTCTTTTGAGTGCAACCTGATTCGTAAAAGGAAGAAAATGTTGATAGTCAATTAGGAATGTTACGTTGCATCTGATTATCCCTACATTTTACATTTGGCGCCACACTTGACCAAAAATGGCGGACACCATTGCCTTACTTTCTTTTTTCTAGTGACTTTAGCCGGGGATTTGAATAGGTGACATCTAACGTAGGAATTTTACCATACGTTACAGGTGTTTATACATAATTTTTTGGAAAGGTTTTCAATAACACAAGGAAAATCAATCAGTGTGTGAGAAATAGTGAAGTAACTTGACAGAATACATAAAATATTGGAAAATTTAGCGTTTATTAGTATTTAAAGGGTTGCGTACAGGTTATAAGTTTTGATCGATGAAGGTTCTGAGAGGAGCAACATGGGCGTACACGCCGGGGTATTCTGGATGAGCGCACCCGTAGCCCCATGAGACTATTCCAACCTGCTTGTCGCCAACTACCAGTGGTCCACCGGAATCTCCCTGGCAGGAGTCTTTTCCTGGACTGCCAAAGCAGATCATGGTGTCGGTAATGCCACCACCGTAACTTCTATTGCACTCCTTCCTGTCCACTTCTTTAACGTCCACAGCTTGTAGTTGGCGAGGAGAGGATCCTCCAGATGACAGGCTTCCCCATCCTGTGCACACCGCTTCACGATCGCCTTCTGTTGCGTTGGCTTCCACCATTGCGATCGGTTTGCCAATATCGGAATCCTTGATGGGTTCAGCCAGAGTTAATACGGTGACGTCATCACTAATTGTAGATGGATTGTAGGCTGGGTTCTGTGCAATACTGGCCACCTTGATCACGACACCTTCAGAACCTTTGTAGGTGCTGGAGTGACGAATTGATAATGAGCTAGCAGATGAGCTGAAAAATATTCGTTAATCTCGAGTACTAACTTAAAAGACTTTCTCATACCCGCTGGTGCAGTGGGCCGCAGTAAGTACTTTGTTTGGTCCAATGATGGAGCCCCCACAAATATGACTGCCATAATATTGCAAAGATACTTGGTATGGATAGTCCTCAATCTTGACAGGTTTACCACCAACGATTTTTCCATCAAGTCTCGGAGGTGAGGCGCGCTGTAGTTTTGCACCTGATGTTAAAACATTTACGAACATACAATTTCATTTCAAAATGGTATAACTTACCCGCTGCTAAGGTGACTACGGTTAACAGAAGTAGTAATCGGAACATGGTTGAAATTGTTCTGAAGCAAAATAAACTGTCCGAAATATTTATAGTACCTAGTACCTACTTGTAATTATCATGACAAATGAACCTATCACACTTGAAACGATGGATTCCTACATGAGTGCTGCATCAAACCACTTTGGAATTCACTTTAAATCGTTTGAGTGTTTTTGTCCGATTATCTGTAATTGCCATAATATATTTTTAGCAGGGATCTGAAGAGTTTTTTTTAATAAGTACTTTGTTTTTGATTTTTAATAAAACATAATTTAGATGAAAGTTTTTGAATTTTTTCTTAAACTATGTATTATTGCATTATTAAAAGTATTGGTCCTGGCATATTCCTATACCTACTAGTTCACACTTATTATAAGCGAACCAGGGATGTTTATGTGTACAGAATTTTATGTGCATGCTGGTAATAAAGAAATCAAATATCTTTCGTAATTAAAATTTAAAAAAATTAATTTCATTGATTGTGAGTAGCCATATATGGAGGATCCTAGCTTAACTTTACGAAAAATCCCATAAGACGATTTTCTAGTTTCGTCAAGGTCATCCGATAGTGAGTTTAAAACTAAACTCACAGAGGTTAACAACCCTGCCACATTGAAAACCAAATAAAGGTCATAACAACCGATAGGAGGAATGTGTGGTGTGGTGTCATTGACCGCCAGTTCCAACTTTGAACTTGTTTAGTGGAGGGGACTAGCCATTATAAACCCTCCGCACTCATGCATATCGAATAATATTAATGGATAGCGTATGCCGAGCACTCATGCCGAAAGCAAGTGATAGCAATATAGGAATAGTGCAAGGGATATCCTAACTCCCAGTCAACACGTAACTCTCGGTTACATAACTGAAAGAGCTCTACTAAGTAACATTGATATGTTACAGTTGTAACTGAAATGATATGTAACTGAAAGGGCTCTAAAAGGTAACAAAGATATGTAACAAGTGTAACTGAAATGATATGTAACATAGAGGTTGGAATGTTCTATACCAAACACGTAATAATCACTTACATAACTGAAAGGGCTCCAGAACTTAACAAAGTTATGTTACAATATTGTAACCGAAATGATATGTAACATAGTGGTTGAAATGTTTAAGCAAGCACGTAATATCAGTTACATAACTGAAAGAGTCGTCATCAAAAATTAGCCCAAACCGCTTGAAGCACTGTTAGGGTCTTAGGGAAGTCAAAGCCTCAAAGTGGCCATTCTAATGATGAGCTATAATGACATATGAAGGTACATCTATAAGGTTGTTAATACAAAATTTCTTTTCTTATCCATAAGATAGGTACACCACCTTTTGCGTAGTCTCGTACTGTCATGAGACGCCATTTCTATCTCCTATGTGACACGCGAACGCGGTTGATGAACAGAATTTTTGTGGTGTTTATGTACAGTTTTACTTTTTGGTGGGAAGACGTAAAAACTTGTTTCTTATTGATGTTAAACCGTTATTTTCAAATACAATTCATTCATATTATTTCAGCTAGGTGAAGTATATCTGAAAAGTCGCTTTAAAGCAGTACGCATATACCTCTAGTAAAGAGTAAAGGTTCACCGCCGCGGGACACATAACCTCAACAGTTAACTTCAAACGAAAGATAAAGTTCTTTTTGACGCTATATTGAAAAAAGTCGGTGTTGTTTTGGTTCAGTGTTTGTGTAAGTATAAATTTATATTTCACTTTTTTTTGTTTGGGGATTAGCTGTTCCCTTCTTGGGAAAAGGAATCATTTTCCGTTCAAGCATTTGGAATTGATGAATAATATTTTAAGTAAGCAACACTTATTTTTTACATAATGAAAACTGTTTTGGTGGGAACGCAGTTTGTCTTATAGAACTTTCTTTTATCCAGATGCCGTTCGGCAAACTTTCCTTGACACTAGCGAAAGTGCCATTGAATTGGCGGTAGGTGAGTGGATACGCTTAAGCAAGCTGAGACAGTCAAGAGAAAAACCTCTCCAAAATCAATAATTTTATTAATATTTGAAATGTATCTATATTGTGATAATATTCTACGTTTTTATGAATTGTTATTTGTCTTTATTTTATAGACTGGTTCACTTTTATAAAAAGCAGCGTTTTAAGGGTGCGTTTGCACGCCATGGTGTAAGAAAAGTGAACTAAGAAGTATTTTTGAAATATTCGTTGCTTTGTGCTGCCATCCCGAATCCGCGATCCCTATTTGTACTTCGTTAGGTCGCTGACACTCGCATACATTCGTCTTGAGATAAAATTAAAAAAAAATAGTATTTTGCTTATCTTTGGTTACCACTTGTAACTGTAAATATCGTTCCGTAACTCTAAAAAGGGAATTTAGTGATCTTGCGAAATAAATTCTACCTAAAAATACTTATTTACCATAATATGCGGTTTTGTTCAGTAATTCAATTGAATGCCAATAACAGTGCCTATAGTAATTGTAATTCCTGAAATGCCATTCAAAGTTGGGTTATGTTATGGATTATGTTTACCTGATTTTCTATTAACTGCAAAATAACAAAAAAAAACAGTACCTACCTAGGTAAGTAAAGTTGAGGATCTTTATTTTAATATAGTTCTATTAATGGATTGTTTTAGGCTATCCTTCGACTGTACACATTTCCGAAGATTGACTTCCGACACCGAGTACATTTTTTTCCGATTATCATTTTACCGAACAATGTCATTGCAGTGCGTTTATATAAGGCCATCGGTCACATCATGGTCAGAACACGGTGCGGTCAATTATTGTAACCGTGTATTTCTGTACTGTTCATGTTCTGACCGTAACCTGACCCGATAATAATGTGAATCGGCCTTAAGGAATACTCAGCCTTTATGATCACAAAGGACAATCCACGCAATATTTTTAGGAAAACCAGATTTGCAAGTCAGCAATACTAACTCATAATTGAATGTTATTTGTTTGGGTGTGAAATCATATTTTGATATAATACCGATAACATTGAGATCCTTCACTCAACGATTGAATTATTCAATGCCGATAGTATGTAGTTCATTCAAATTATGGGAACCAAGATGGCATCCAATCGGTGGGGTTTCGTTATTATTAATAGTGCTTAAATTTAGTTGTAAGTGACGTGTACATTTATTATCGAATAAATATATAATCTTCAGTTACTGATTTCTTGCAGAGTTGTCTGATAGCACTTCCGAGGTGTAAATACCATCGTACAAGTCGACAGTGCTATTAGATAGCAACTTGGGCGAGAGTATTCTTGCCCATAAGTAGCGCTTCGTCTGGTAAACGTAAGCAGTATTAACACTGTATTATCAATTCAGAAACACCATCCCACATAACCTCTTTTTGTTGTAAGCTCTGAAATTTTTATATTAATTAATTATAACGTAGAGTGAAAAATCCCATGATCCTAAACTCAATGTTTATAAATACTTCTTTTGCCAGTTTCCTAACCCAAATTTTGAATGTAGGTAACGTTAACCAGTGTAATTCCTACTTATGGTACGGTTTTTTGCTGGATACATTTTATCTGCATTAATAACCAACAAAGCCAATAAAAGGAATAAGTTATACTGCTAAAAAATAGATACATTAATACATTCCAATAAGTACTCCAGTTTAAATTTCCCGCTTTGTAAGAATAGTATACCGTAGCCATCTTAGTGGATATACGTTGAACTACACTGAGCACAGATTTCTTTTCTATAATTGTTTTACGAGTTATTATTCAAGTGTACGGAGTTCATACCGTTTGTGCTTTAGAAACCACATATTATCCATTTTTACATCACGTTTTATTCCTTATATGTTCAAGAATCTGGAGAAACAATTTATATTTCAAAAACTTCTTTGACCTTTGAATTATACACAAAAGGTTGCCATTGTAATCGAACGTCTACTTTATACACTTTCAGAGAATGAGCTATGAGTTTTAATGCAATATAAACCGTTCACTCATAATTTACATACATTTAAGAACAAGAAATAACAAACATTTCCGAAAAAAAATGTATATTTTTTAAAAACGGTATGAATTCCGTTAGGCATGTTTCCCATAAGAAAGCTATTGTGAGATAGGCAACACACAATACTGATAGCGCGCCCTTAACAGGTTCTAGGGGCATTTCAGACAACATTTGGCCAAATAGGCGTTTTTTACTAATTTAGACCTGCTGAACACGAATATCGATGTTGGCATCTCGAAATCTGAAGAGGAAGTTCAGAATTCAAGATGGCGGCCAATTTCCGAAAATGTTGATCTTTTCACTCATGCGACCGATTTTTTCGAGCTAAAAACGGATTATCATGTATTCCTGACGGATGTACGGCACGATAATAATAGTGAACAAATGTTTAAACAATGATTCCATAGTTTTTCTAAAGTCAAAGTGCGTAAAAGTGGAAACCTTTTTTTCATAGTAGCTACCTACTGTTTAAATTTGTTCACATCGTGTAATTATTAAATTATTTCTGTTTTGGCAAGCATTTTGGTTCCTGTGCGTCGTGTGATAGATATCATCGATGTTCCATTACCTCACATATGGAAGAATTTCCATTCATTAGAGGAAAACAAAAGGAACGAGTTATTGACGCATCCGCCTAATTTCACGGCGTACTGGTGATTGCTGGAAGCTTCAGTGATGAAAGAAAAGTTTTATGTAACCGTCAGAGGACACAGATTTCCTCCTTAGAAGCTTTTCACAAGGAAGCGGATACTAGGATAACGCTACATATACAGATATATTTCTGTTGCTTCTTCATCACTTCGAGAAAATACTGGCAAACTAAGTTTGGTTGCTGACCGGTAATTCAAGAAAGATATGTATTTGTTCCTATCCATAATGATGTGCAGAGGAATTGGCCAAAAGCAGTAGTAACGAATATCCTGTCCTTTTACGCTATCACAGGAAGTGATGTCACGTCATTGCTGTTGTGAATTTCCACGTTGGATGCATTTATTTATTTATTTATTTTTGACCTTTATTTTTAAGCAGGAGGGGTTTCAGGCAAGGCTGGTCTACCAACCCAACCCACTAGACATTTACAACTATCTATATATCCGAACCCGGATGTGTAATCAGATAGTGTTTCAAAAGCGCTCTTCTTTACTGTTCACGCTGGCTACCATACTCCTCAGCGAGAAGATATATCTTTTGCAAAAATCTTCGTGGCAAAACTATGCAAGGTTGGTATCATAACTATAGGTACATGAAACTTCACTTGTTCAGAGTATCGACCTGGCTCGCATATTTTAGGTGGCGTCTTTTCCTCTATTTATAGGTAGCTGATACCATAGTTTCCGCCGACGGTGCGCGTCCCGCTTAGTTCGGTAGGGAGAAGTCGCTACCAGACGTCCGTTTGGAAGAATGTGCACGTCCCTGGCCCCATCTGGGTTAATCCAGTAGGACTTCCCAGAGTGGAGAAGTCTGAAGTATTGCCAGGTTCCAGGTGCTGCGACGCTTTAGATCTAACAATTCTGAACTCCATTCTCTAGGGATTCCAATCTTTTCTAGCTTTTCGTCCATTTCCCTAATTACGGCATATCAGGTGTAAATCTCAAGAGGTACTTCTTTGACCTTAAACTCTGAAAATGTCGCTCAGACTAGCACATCTATCCTTGATTTCTTGGGGAAAGAATTGAAAATGGCTACATTCCCATTCTCACAACGTTAGATTAATTCCGAAGGCTGCTCTAGATATCGTCCTTTGTCGTTGTAAATAGGACTGCTCGTCAAAACTTTGTTAATGTTGCAAGGCTCAACTGATTTGTACTAGGTACCTAATTCTCAAGAAGACGATTGACGTAACACCATGAAAATAAGATAAATTTGTCTTCACTTTTCTATATGCTTTCATACTTGAATAATAATATATCCTGAGTAACGGTAATTAATACCTAGCAAAATAAGGATCTTCCGAAACACCGCAGTTTAGTTTAACTCTTTCATTTTTTTCATTTAAAAATTAACGTAAAATTCGAAAGATTGTAGTTATCTAAACTTTATAAGGAGAATTATGCAATATGAACGCATGTCGGGAATACTTAATACGTGTCAGGATTACTAGAAACAATCGTTGGGCAAGCAGAGCTAGGAATTTCGTAATTCTTAATTTTACGCATCCTGCCGCTAAAAAAACTATTACATTATTGTTAAAACAATAGTTAACCATTATTATCGTAACGTACGTCAGGAATAACATTATAATTAGTTTTTAGATCGAAAAAATCGGTCGCATGAGTGAAAAGCTAAACATTTTCGGAAATTGGCCGCCATCTTGAATTCTGGACTTCCGGTTCAGATTTCGAGGTGCCAACATCGAATATTCGTGTTCAGCAGGTACCAATTAGTAAAAAAAGCCTTGTTGGCCAAATGTTGTCTGAAATGCTCCTAAGACAGAAAAACTTCGAAAAGTGAACCAGTCTATTATAAGAATATATCTTTTCACTGCTGCATTTAGTTATTTTTACATTAGGTACTGTAGCCTTCGTTTGCGTTACATAAGACTCTCATGTATACTAACATATACATATTTGTTATGTAAGTACCATATTTACTGTAACCTTCAGTTGCGTTACATACAACCCCCATGCAACGTAATGTTACATATTTGCTTACACCTTCAGTTGCATTACATATTACTCTAATGTAATGTATGTTTGTATATACGATACATAACTGGGTTGTTGTAACATTCCGTTGTGTTACTTATTACGTTCATGTAACATATAGATACATGTATGTTACATATTGTGACCAATTCGTTACGTTACACCGTTACATAACAGGCCTTTCTGAATATCTTCGACGTGTGCGTACAGGGTGGTTCAAATTCGTGACTACCATTGGGATCTTCGTAACGGTGAGAGATACAGTATAGGTTAAATAAGGGCGAAGTTACCCCTAACTGAGATATCACCGAAAAATGTCAAATTTCGTTTTCATTTTCCTTAGTCGGAAATTGACGGTTCCTGTTCTATGGGTACTTTTTTCCGAGAATCTGAATCTGTTGACAATTTCCATAACACGCTAGATGTAGACAATCGTCTTTCATTTCCAATTAGAAGGAGATACAGCGAACCAAAAAAAATTGCACTGCTACACAACGAACGCCTACGGGTCACTCTAGAGAGCAATATGGACAACTAATCCCACATTAATGGTACTAGTGGCATCTTGGATCCCTCAGTTACAATGGCAGCGAAACTTTCCCAATGACGTGACAAAAGTTTTGAGAGTTATTAAAAACGCTCCATCATATAAGGTAAATTGAAAAGTGGTTTGTTTGTGTCATCAAATATGAGTATTCATTTAGGAATCAGATTGTTTGGAGTGTATTGGGTACGTTTATCACGTTAACTACAAGTACTAGGCACTATAAATATGTCGTACAGTTTATTTTTCCTCAGAACAATTTCAACCATGTTCCGTTGGGTACTTCTTCTGACCGTAGTCACCGTCGCATCAGGTACGTTACCCTACTTTTAAAATAAATATAATTCAAAAATTGCTTTAACACCAGCTGCAAGACCACAGCTGCGCACACCTCCGAGACTGGATGGTAAAATTGTTGGAGGAAAACCCGTCAAGATCGAAGAATATCCATACCAAGTTTCTTTGCAACGTTACGGCAGCCATGTTTGTGGTGGTTCCATCATTGGACCGAACAAAGTACTCACTGCAGCTCACTGCACCAGCGGGTAATGAATAATCAATTTGTTTTTTACCTAAATTTAACGAATATTTTACAGCTCATCTGCAAGCTCCTTGTCAATTCGTCACTCCAGCACCTTCAGAGGTTCTGAAGGTGTCGTGATCAAAGTGGCCAGTATTGCACAGAACCCAGCCTACAATCCATCTACCATTAGTGATGACGTCACCGTATTAACTCTGGCTGAACCCATCAAGGATTCGGATATCGGTAAACCGATCGCAATGGTCGAAGCCAACGCAGCAGAAGGTGATCGTGAAGCAGTGTGCACAGGATGGGGAACCCTATCATCTGGAGGATCCTCTCCTCGCCAGCTACAAGCCGTTGACGTTAAAGAAGTGGACAGGAAAGAGTGCAACAAAAGCTACGGTGGTGGCATTACCGACACGATGATCTGCTTTGGCAGTCCAGGAAAAGACTCCTGCCAGGGAGATTCCGGTGGCCCACTCGTAGTTGGCGAGAAGCAGGTTGGAATAGTCTCATGGGGCTACGGGTGCGCTCATCCAGAATACCCCGGCGTGTACGCCCATGTTGCTCCTCTCAGAACCTTCATCGATCAAAACTTGTAACCTGTACACAACCGTTTAAATACTAATAAATGCGAAATTTTCTAATATTTTATTTATTCTGTGAACCTACGTCACGGCACGTTACAAAAGTGGCGTTTTACCTTCAATATTGTAGCAAATATAACATACAGGGGGACGGAATTAACATGCTTTCCTAGAGGTTGCGGAAAAAATTTCAATCATGATTAAAAAACAAAAAATTACCATCCGATACTTGGTACGGACAACGAAAAAATCATTCTCGCTGGAGATGCAATGCGGAGTATTGCGTATTATCTTGAAGTACAAAACAGTTGACATTTTTAAAGGCGGGAATAGACTGGCAAGTGTTCTCACGCAAGTTGCAGTCTGATAGCACTGTCGAGTGAGAATGTCACTCACCCTCGAAAATTCAGAACCGATCTAAATGTGTGAGAAAACTTCCCCGGAGGTCCTATACGTTTCGACTAGCAAGTTTTACTGTCGCAAAGTTGCTTGCGCGATAAAGTGTTTTGTGTTCTCCTGAACCTAGCGGCACCATTGAGTTCAAACTAGATGATGAAGAAAAATCTTCATTTATAATAAATAATTTCGTCGCGGACAGTGCAAAATGCATTGGTTCAGCCGTTTAGCTGAGAGTACAGACAGACCGACCGACAATCATTTTTGTTTGATTCGGATTCCTGGTGCTTAAAAACGTGTCTTTTCGTAAAAAAGAAGTGGGGGGATTCTCCCTAATCATTGAATGAAAACGTTATTCAATCCCCAATGCACTACCTCCCTTTACTAACGTGTGGGTGGTAAAAAGCTTGTGGGTCGCGAAGAACACTATGAAAAATGACTTTCCTTATTGCCATATTTCCCTATTCCTTAAAATGGAACACTACACAGCTTTTCTATTGTTTTTGATTTAGTTACGTAAGGCCTTTAACCTAAAATTGTGATTTTCTATTGTGTTAATACCTAAATCATAACAGTAATCTTTTTTCACTAAGCACTTGTAAATTTACCTACGTAGTAAAATGATACTAAGTTCAAAGGTCGCTTTGCAAAATAATATAGGAACCTGTAAAGGCTTCGGCGAACATCGAGGTTAATTGCGTCATAATATTTCGTGTGGTTAGGCAACACATTTAACAATAACTATCTCAACGAAACCTTTGAATATAAAATTTATATTCAAAGACGAAACCTATACCGTTACACTTATTATTATGTATTCTCTGGTAAAAGTAAGGTTCTTCCTTTAGTGCTATGACAAGTGCTATTGAAATTGATATTCTATTGTGGTTAATCAATTACTTTTATTTCAACGAAATGTGCATTCCAGGGAAACAGTCGGCGATATAAAAAAGTACCTAGGATGTGAAATAACGCGTTTTTCATTGGCATTAATCGCAGAGGATGGCATGGGAAAAGGTACCAAGTCATCTTTGTTTAATGCATTCACACCAGTGGATCGTTCCTCTAATAACAGTGCCAGCAGCCATTTTGCCATCGATAAAGTGGTTTGGGAGGGAAATTCATCTTTTAATGATATTATTAAAAAATATTCGACATCGAGGTCTTCTGAGTAGCCTCCAATACAATGCTTGCAGAGAGCCCCAAATGTTCTTCTACATACTTATATGAAATATTTTTAATGATATTATTAATCAAATCAATGAATCAAAATGGTGACCGCGGGACAAGGGCTCAACACCATGAACTTGGATTTAACTTTAGACTAACTCCTCCTTGATATCTAAAAAATAAAATTGCGCTCTCCTCTCTTATTGAAATGGCATGTTGACAGTCTCTCATTTCGATTGCTAGAATAATTGTGAGCACTTCGCCTATTAGTAGGAGACATAGGATAAAATTATAAAGAAACACACAAACACGTTCATTACTACACATTGCTATTACTATTGTACTGAAACTACCAAGATGCGAAACGGTTTGTACGCGTTTAGTTTTCCATAAAATGACGACTACGAAATAAAGAGTGTCGTTATACAAGGACGAGCGATACGAATTTTTAAAACTGAAGAGGTATTTGCTGTTAAGTTGAAATAAAAAATTCATTTCACAACGTTTTCCGGATCTTGTATGAGGCCGTATTTTTATTTGATCGTTTTAACAAACGAAATAAGCATTTGCCTGGTTTTATATGAATTGTAAAAAGTTGGTTATAAAAACAAATTACTTACATGTATCTCTCTCGGGAATATTTCCTTTTTCACTTTACAATGTCTTTCCGTATATTAAATGACACAAAATTGTGGATTTTTGTGATTTAATTCCGTTAGTTTCTTTATTACCTTACATGGGGTGTAATTAGTTTTCCTTGGATGGTAAATGCGGACACATCGTTTTAATGCTACTTGAACTACTTTCGAATGAAGATGCATGCAATATGGTTGACCAATATTCAGAAAATCGGCAGGTATTTTATTTTAGAGTAAGTAATAGATTTGCTATAACACCTAGAAATATAGCAGTCGAACGAAAATAATTAGTTAAAAAAAACTGTTCAGAATTAATAGCCCTTTCAATAATTCGGAAAACGTAAAAATCTTAAAAGAAATATTAGTCGCATTAATACTGTTAAACGATCAAAGGACGTGAAGAAGGTTTACCGAATTAATAAAATATTGGAAAATGTCATTTTTATTGTTGTTATTATTTAACGATCTACATCTTATAAGTTTTTATCGATGAATGTTCTGAGAGGAGCAACGTGGGCGTACACACCGGGATATTCTGGATGAGCGCATCCGTAACCCCAGGAGACGATTCCAACCTGCTTCTCACCAACTACGAGTGGTCCACCGGAATCTCCCTGACAAGAGTCTTTTCCTGGACTGCCAAAGCAGATCATGGTGTCGGTAATGCCACCACCGTAGCTTGTATTGCACTCTTTCCTGTCTACTTCTTGAACGTGAACGGCTTGTAGTTGCCGAGGAGAGGATCCTCCAGATGACAGGGTTCCCCATCCTGTGCACACTGCTTCACGATCACCTTCTGTTGCGTTGGCTTCTACCATTGCGATCGGTTTGCCGATATCCGAATCCTTGATGGGTTCAGCCAGAGTTAATACGGTGACATCATCACTAATTGTAGATGGATTGTAAGCTGGATTCTGTGCAATACTGGCCACCTTAATCACGAAACCTTCAGAACCTTTGTAGGTGCTGGAGTGACGAATTGATAATGAGCTAGCAGATGAGCTGTAAAATATTCGTTAATCTCGAGTACTAACTTAAAAGACTTTCTCATACCCGCTGGTGCAGTGGGCCGCAGTAAGTACTTTGTTTGTTCCAATGATGGAGCCCCCACAAATATGACTGCCGTAATACTGCAAAGATACTTGGTATGGATAGTCCTCAATTTTGACAGGTTTACCACCAACGATCTTTCCATCAAGTCTCGGAGGTGTGGCGCGCTGTAGTTTTGCACCTGATGTTAAAATATTTATGAACATACAATTTCATTTCAAAATGGTATAACTTACCCGCTGCTAAGGTGACTGCGGTTAGGAGAAGTACTAATCGGAACATGGTTGAAATTGTTCTGAAGCAAAATAAATTGTGCGAAATATTTATAGTACCTAGCACTTGTAATTATCATGATAAACCAACCCATTACACTTAAAATGATCTTATTCCTAAATGATTGCTCATATTTGACGACACAAATAAACCACTTTGCAACTCACTTTAAATCGTTCAATATGATGGTTGAGTGTTTTTGTTCTAAAACCTACTACCTATAATTGCCATAATATATTTTTAGCAGGGATTTGAAGGGTTTTTTTAATAAGTACTTTGTTTTGGATTTTTTAATAAATCATATTGAATTCCATTATTGAAGCTATTGGTGCTGGCTTTTCTAATCTACACTTCATAAGCCAGGAGGGAATGTATACTGTATACGAATTTGTTTGTGCACTTTATGTAAAATACCAGCGAGGTTAACGACGCTACAACATTTAAAACCAAATAAACCGATACAACTAAATATCCTCAGTATTATAATCACTTTTAACGACAATTTATTTTAATCCAGTTTTAATCTAATTGCGTGTAAAATTGGCTACACAGGTACTTAACACCCATTCACAACGACAATTACATTTGCAACACGATATTAAGATGTGTATTATCAATTATTATTTTTGAAAGTTTTGTGAAACTTTATTCAATTAGAAGCCGAAAGAAATGAAAGGGTGTGCAGAGACCCGTGATTTCTACAAATTAACGAATGGCATGTTTGATGCTTTGAACTCGGAACCGTGAGCAGGTACATGAAAGTCTCACCCCAAATGGACAAGATGTTAAGGTTATATCTTCCATTTTTGTCAATTTTATATAAATGCAACTCGCTGTTAATTGATATAATATCCTAAAAAATTACAACGTATGGATTATCTTGATTCAATACATCAATGCTAGATCTATTTCAGATCTTGGGAGACGCTTTAACGTGGCTTAATGACAGATAATTGGCGTACAGTAACAAGGAAATATCCGCCAACGAATTTCTGACTACTCAATCTACATACTCGTGAAGACTCTCACCCGGAGGATGGCGCTCTACCAACGTAGCCGAGGGCTATTTAGAAGAATCAATCATAAAAAAGTCAAGTTTCTAACCAAATTATATGCGGAATGCCCTCCACAAATAAGGTTTCTGGAAAACATCAAATGAACTCTACAAACATTGAAAGTACAGGTTTCAATGTTAATCTTCCTCACCTTTTTCAGGTAACATTGCTTTCAACAATGTTACTAATTGCACCTTTAACTCCGGTTCTTCCACTAGCACTGAGAATATCAAGTATAGTATAAATAAAGTTAGTTGTAATTGAAAGGTATTTTATTTACTTATAAAAGTTTACTAATATGGAGTTTTTTCCTCCCTTAGGGTGGAAAAGTGCAGCCTTCGACCCTCAAAACGGGGCGAGAAATGATATTTTCTTGAGGTAGTAGGAGAACTAATTAATTCTCATACTCGTGTCTTAATAGCCGTCATTAAATGCTCATTGCATAACAGGTGAAACATTAATTGCAATTAATTATACTTCAAATGAGATTACTTAAGATTTCTATACCACATTTATCCATAGTATTTAAAACAAAATGTTGCATCCAGCAACGAACGCCTAACGATGCACTCTAGAGACAACTAATTCCCACATTAATAGTTGCATCTTGGCTCTCTCAGTTACATTGACGTGACAAAAGTTTTGAGAGATATTAAAAACACTCCATCATATAAGGTAAATTGAGAAGTGGTTTGTTTGTGTCATCCAATATGAGTATTCATTTAGTAATCAGATCGTTTGGAGTGTATTGGGTCGTTTATAACGCTAACTACAAGTACTAGGCACTATAAATATGTCGCACAGTTTATTTTTCTTCAGAACAATTTCAACCATGTTCCGTTTGGTACTTCTTCTGACCGTAGTCACCGTCGCATCAGGTACGTTATCCTACTTTTAAAATAAATTCAATTCAAAAATTGCTTTAACACCAGCTGCAAGACCACAGCTGCGCACACCTCCGAGACTGGATGGCAAAATTGTTGGAGGAAAACCCGTCAAGATCGAAGAATATCCATACCAAGTTTCTTTGCAACGTTACGGCAGCCATGTTTGTGGTGGTTCCATCATTGGACCGAACAAAGTACTCACTGCAGCTCACTGCACCAGCGGGTAATGAATAATCAGTTGAGTTTTTACCTAGATTTAACGAATATTTTACAGCTCATCTGCTAGCTCATTATCAATTCGTCACTCCAGCACCTTCCGAGGTTCTGAAGGTGTCGTGATCAAGGTGGCCAGTATTGCACAGAATCCAGCCTACAATCCATCTACCATTAGTGATGACGTCACCGTATTAACTCTTGCTGAACAAATCAAGGATTCCGATATTGGCAAACCTATCGCAATGGTCGAAGCCAACGCAACAGAAGGTGATCGTGAAGCAGTGTGCACAGGATGGGGAACTCTATCATCTGGAGGGTCCTCTCCTCGCCAACTACAAGCTGTGGACGTTAAAGAAGTGGACAGGAAGGAGTGCAATAGAAGCTACGGTGGTGGCATTACCGACACCATGATCTGTTTTGGCAGTCCAGGAAAAGACTCTTGCCAAGGAGATTCCGGTGGACCACTCGTTGTTGGTGAGAAGCAGGTTGGAATCGTCTCATGGGGCTACGGGTGCGCTCATCCAGAATACCCCGGCGTGTACGCCCATGTTGCTCCTCTCAGAACCTTCATCGATCAAAACTTGTAGTCTGTAGCAACCCTTTAAAAACTAATAAATGCGACATTTCCCAATTAATATTTTATTAACTCAGCCAATCTACCTCACATCACTATTGTCAAATACTGAAAATATGAAATCCTGACAAGGTGCCCAGTCATGGCGAAAAGAAAAACAATTTTGGGAACAATACAAGTGAAGTGAAGGTGATTTTTTTCTAAATCGTTCACGTCGTACGATACACTGCGCATGTCTGAAGCACTCCCCCACTTTTTGAAAATTTGTCACGGCTTAACCGAAATGGCGCTAGCTTTAATTCAAGTGGCGCAATTGAGCGCATAACCAAATGTATCAGGTGACCTAGTTACAAGGGACAAAATACGTACTGGGGGGGGGGGGCTACGTTCACTTGGCCCCCCCAAATGTTTTTTCGGATTTCTAAAAAACGATAATGGCGCAAGAGTTATTATCGGTGGCGCATATGAGCGCATAACGAGCGCATTCATTTCAAAATAATACGACTATCAAATCTCTCAGTGGGGGGGCCAAGTTAACGGACCCACTTAATGACTACTATACTATAGGCGTTTCGTGAAACGATGAATTTCACTAAAAGACTACGACTACAACTTATACTTTAAACATACATAGGGTAACCGGTACAGTTGTTGTCACCCGCACAGTAATTGACACGTCACAATTTATATGAATAAAACAAGTTTCCAAAGATTATTTCTTATTTGGGGTTATAATATAATAAGGTGGCAATACTTTTACAATCGTGTAGTAATTATCTAGCTTTTTAGTTGGCAGAGAGCTAAATGCGCGGGAAAAGTTGGTCAGCGTCAGTTGTGATTCGTGTTTCTGTAAGGTAGGTAACCATTTTCGTTAGTAGACATCCGAATGTAATGTCTTAAATATTGCGCCTGACTTCTTTTGTGGTACCTAATAGCATGGATTTATTTTATCTATTCACATAGTAATAATCAAATTCACCAGATATAACCTTAAACAAATCGATACTAATTATTTTATAGGGGTGTCAATAACTATACGACAGTATATAACATTTCTTAGTTATTGCCAGGGGTGTCAATCACTATGATTTGCACCATAGATTTAAAATGACCCTTAAAGCATTGTTTTGCAAGGTGTTTTTAAATAGTTAACGATTATTACACTTGTACATGCACAGAATTTGACCATGATAGTTGTTGACACTGTGACAATAACTGTGTAATATAGGGTGTTAATAATTGTAGTGCTTTCTTTTTCTCTTTTTAGACAGCACACTTCTGTTTTGAAAATGCCCAAAGTAAGAGATGGCTCAAAATACCATAAAAATTACACAGAAGAAGACTTAAACAAAGCTATAGAAGCTGTAACGAAAGGTACTATGTCAAAAAAAGGCTGCTGCGACTTTCAATGTTCCAAGGCCTACAATCAATTTTCGGCTTAGCAGTAAATTTTCAAAAATTTCACATGGGCCTTGTCCCATTTTGAGCATAGAGGAGGAGAATACATTAATTAGATGGATATTTCATAATTATAAGAAGGGGTTCCCGCGAAGGCGTGAAGATGTTCAAGCAGCTGTAAAAGAGTTTTTAGAAAAAGTGCCACGCAGCAATCCATTTAAAAATAACTGTCCTGGCGAAGGATGGTAAGAGTAAATTATAAAGCGTATATTCTTCTTGAATAACTTTATATTGTAATTAGGTATAAGGCTTTCCTACGTAGGCATCCGGAAATAACACAGCGCACGTCTGAAGCCGTAACTGCCGCTAGTTCAGTTGTGTCAGAAAACGATATCAGGAAGTGGTTTGACAGCATAGAAACGTACCTCAAGGACGAGGGGTATTTTGATATTCTTAATGATCCCACACGGATATTCAATGGCGACGAGACCAACTTCCAATTGTGCCCAAAAAATCAGAGAGTTATTGCACCAAGAGGAGCAAGAAATGTATACGAGGTGGACCAAGGGTTAGCAAAATCAACCATAACGGTCATGTTTACATTTTCCGCTGCCGGTGTAACAACTCCACCCATGATCATCTTTCCATATAAGAGGTTACCTTCGGAAATAGCAAAATCAGTACCTGAATCGTGGGGAATTGGTTTAAGCGACAATGGTTGGATGAAGACGGAGGTATTTTATGAATACATTGGGAATGTACTTTATCCAGCTCTTGTAAAACAAGGAATTGTCTTCCCCATCTTACTGTTTGTGGATGGACACAGCACTCACTTAAATATCAAGTTAAGTGAACTTTGCACGAATTTACGTATTGTTCTGATTGCACTTTACCCTAACTCTACAAGAATTCTTCAACCAGCGGATGTTTCTGCATTTAAACCTCTGAAAAATGGATGGAAAAAAGGAGTTTTGGATTGGAGACGTGAAAACCCTTCTGTAGCACTAACTAAAGAAAAATTTGCTCCCATTTTAAAAAATGTTATAGACTATTCCATAAAACCAGAGACAATATCAAACGGGTTCAGGGCGTGCGGTATTCATCCCTGGAATCCCAATAGCATAGATTTTTCCAAATGTTTAGGGAGAGGAAAGGCTGAGGTATGTAAATCTACAACCAACGTAGAAAATAATACAACCATTGCTTACCATAAGTTTAAAGAAATTGTTGGAGCTGAAAGAATAGAAAAATTCAAAATACTGGATCAGATAGGAGAAACACACTCTGAGGAGTTCTGGGTATTATACAGTTTATGGAGAGAGTATCAACATAATGACATTGAAACGGAAAATAGCTCAGGGGCCCCAACTTCCATTGAGAAAGATATTACTTTCTCAGAAAATGAATTAATAAAAAGTAACGACGACACGACTGTACGCCAGATTGGTGATACAATCCATGAGGTAGAAGGGATTGGCGGTTTTTCACATATTGACAGGCCTTCATTGCAAAATAGTAAATTTGACAACCATCCTCAAATTGAAGAAAAGATAAAGATTATATCTAATATAGTTGTACGAGGAGAAAACTCTAAAAGTAATGAACATTATCTTACACCTGAAAATGATTTGTTTGATATACAGCATATGGAGATTTTAATTGTCAATAATGATGATGATAATGATGCAGCTACAGGTAATTATAGACAAACTACTGGTGCAGTAGAAACTTCTGGCGCAGTTAGTTGCAACGAAGTAATAGAGGAAGTAACTGTACAGCCTGGTTTAAATGAATTTCTACTTTGGCCTCAGTCGCCAGTAAGAAAAAATAAACGTGACATAGAAAGGATGCCATACGTTGTAACTTCGGCAAGCTGGAAGGAAATTCAAAACAAGAAGAAAGATAAAAAACTAGAGGAAGAAAAAAAGAAAGAATATAGAAAGCAACAAAGAATTGAAAATAAAAAAAAGAAAGAGACAATGAAACCAAATTTGATTAAAAAGAAAAAGAGCAAAATTACCAACCCTATACGTTCATCAAAAACCAAACTTGTGCAGTTAGACACTACTGATGCTGCACAAAATGAATCCATCCAGGAATGTTTAAAAGAAAATATTTCCTCAAATAAATGTGATGGCGAAAGTAATGCAACGACAGAAGTGATTTGTAGTGAACCAGAAACCTCTGAACTTGTGCTAAAAGATATTATGTTTCCAGAAAACCAATCTATGCGTTCAGGCCTATGCTTTACGTGCACATTGAACATGAATAGTAATAAAAAAGGTGCGAAATGCAAATTCTGCAATAGAGCATATCATTACCATTGTATTTTAAAATTTCGAAAAGATGCCACAGAAGTGTTTATTTGTGATACCTGCACTAATAAATAGATAGCTCCTTAAATAAAAATACTTTTTGTTGGTGTTTCTTATATTACCTATTCTGTCTCATTAAATATAACCTACCTACCTAGGTGGGTAGGTACCTGGTCGTCCGTTTTTCAGCAAACCATCAAATATGAAGCGATGTCAATAACTGTAATATGTGATGTGTCAATAACGATCACAAGAATGTCTCACTGTGATTTGAGGTAAATTCGATTTAAATACTTATTATATCACTATAATCGTTTGCCAAGCAGAAAGTATAAAGGTGATTCAAATCTTTGGTCTTTCCACTACATGACAAAACAGTTGTATTTGTCATTACGTTGGCTATAATGAAAATTTTAAAGAAATTTGGATGATATCTGCTTAATGTGTCAATAACTGTACCGCTTACCCTACATACCTTATACAACAGTTCTGCACTCTTTGAATTCTAAGACCATATTTTAAGACCATATAAAGCCTTCTCTAATTTACATACTTTAAGTTGTTTTGTATGTTCATCTACATCAGTTCCATCTGGAATTTCCATGTAAAACTCTTCATCTAATACCCCATTTAGGAATGCAGTTTTCACATCTAATTGGTAAGCATACAGATCATACTTGTTAATCGTAGCAAGCACTGACCTGACAACAGGTAATCTAGAAACAGGAGCATACGTTCTTCTGTCTTTAAAACCTCTTATAACTAATCTAGCTTTAAATCGTGTAGTCCCATCTGCCTCCAGTTTTCTTTTAAATATCCATTTTGAGTCAATAATAGAGGAACAGACCCAAATTTGAGATAGGTGCCTAATTTGAGATAGCGTCTTATATCAGATATCATCCATAGATATATAAATACATAGATACAGCCATACCCCAACATAGTTCAAAAGGACGTACCATCTATTACCATCACTTTCGGCACATTAATTACGTATAGCGCTATCCTTTATAGAGGTACCCTGAGCATGGAAGACAAGATTCGCATTATTTATTATAACTGTCAATCAAATTGTTCGCACAAGTCACACAGAAAATTATCAGATTTGAGACTTTACAACATAAATAAACCGCCTTTTTATTTATTTAAATCGCATAGCAGCAAGAAATGTTACATTTAAAATGGAAGATGTTAGTTATAAAGCTGGCAAATGAAGAATTTGAAAAAATTACAGCTGACAACTGGAAGAAAGTGTGTGAACATGTGGAAAGTGATTAATTTAAAAGAGAAGTTATATTGGTTGATGTTTCTGAACTTTATAATAAGTGTTAATAATGGCAGTGATGATTCGGATTTGTCAATTTCATCTGACGATTATTCGGATTGTGAACTTTTAGAAACGTAATGAATGTTCGCTAAATGAGTATTATCACCAATTGGATATCATTGTTAAGATGTTGTATTTATTTTAAATAAATGTACACGTGTAGCTTGCTTACTACAATTAGCACTATAATTTCAAAAAGAAACCCCACCGATTGGACATATGCCGAAAGGTAGGCAAGACGCGTAGCGATAAAAAATTTGATATTGCACGCACACACAGTCTATAAATCTCGTTTTCCTAAGAATATTGCACGGATCCTGTGATCATGATACAAACGCACTGCATCAACATTATATAGGCCAAAATGATAATTGGAAACGAATTCACTTCCTGTCGCAACTTAATCTCCGTTACCATTACGCCTAAAACCATGCAATTGAAATTAAAATGTTGAACATAAACTTTACTTACTTACGGTTTTTTTGATATTCTGCAAGCCAGCAATGAATTCACTGCAGCACATCATGCCAAACAACGTAAACATAGTCCCAAATCTAAATGGCGTAGCTCTATGTAATAAAACTATTTCAGGAATAACAATTATGGACGCGTCTATCATTATGGCAAGCACTAATGTTATTCATATACATTTGATAACGCAATAATTACATAATATTTAGTGAAAAAAACCGTCCATCATGTTTAGGGCGAATATTTTTAGTTAGATTTGATTTCGCGCGATCGTGAAATGTGTCAACTGTCACATGACTTATGGGACGCGCTAAGTTTGTTTTAAGCGTCCGATTCGCGTACGACGTAGTGGTTAATGCAATAAAATGAGATAGAACATGTTTCTTCTTGGTTAGAAAGTAATGGAGAGATGTACAAATTTCTTTGATATGTTTTTTAAAAACCGAGGTACGTTTGTTAAGGATGGCTGTATCTAGG